>NW_027363922.1:0-382618 GCF_046119375.1 Phyllobates terribilis
CAAAAAATTTCAGAATTGCACCTTGCAATATGGAGATATTACTGTTTGTGCATTTACAATATTCATTGATTTTTGCCATTGAAAAACTTGTTTTTCATATACCAGAAATGTTTGAAGCTACTGACTGAATGAAAGGAGCTGGCATCTCACTCTCTTTGAATCTTCTTTATCATGCTAGGATTAACAGGAAAAAGCAAAAAATTTCAGAATTGCACCTTGCAATGTGGAGATATTACTGTTTGTGCATTTACAATATTCATTGATTTTTGCCATTGAAAAACATGTTTTTCATATACCAGAAATGTTTGAAGCCACTGACTGAATGAAAGGAGCTGGCATCTCACTCTCTTTGAATCTTCTTTATCATGCTAGGATTAGCAGGAAAAAGCAAAATATTTCAGAATTGCACCTTGCAATGTGGAGATATTACGGTTTGTGCATTTACAATATTCATTGATTTTTGCCATTGAAAAACATGTTTTTCATATACCAGAAATGTTTGAAGCTACTGACTGAATGAAAGGAGCTGGCATCTCACTCTCTTTGAATCTTCTTTATCATGCTAGGATTAGCAGGAAAAAGCAAAAAATTTCAGAATTGCACCTTGCAATGTGGAGATATTACTGTTTGTGCATTTACAATATTCATTGATTTTTGCCATTGAAAAACATGTTATTCATATACCAGAAATGTTTGAAGCTACTGACTGAATGAAAGGAGCTGGCATCTCACTCTCTTTGAATCTTCTTTATCATGCTAGGATTAGCAGGAAAAAGCAAAAAATTTCAGAATTGCATCTTGCAATGTGGAGATATTACTGTTTGTGCATTTACAATATTCATTGATTTTTGCCATTGAAAAACATGTTATTCATATACCAGAAATGTTTGAAGCTACTGACTGAATGAAAGGAGCTGGCATCTCACTCTCTTTGAATCTTCTTTATCATGCTAGGATTAGCAGGAAAAAGCAAAAAATTTCAGAAATGCACCTTGCAATATGGAGATATTACTGTTTGTGCATTTACAATATTCATTGATTTTTGCCATTGAAAAACGTCCAGAAATGTTTGAAGCTACTGACTGAATGAAAGGAGCTGGCATCTCACTCTCTTTGAATCTTCTTTATCATGCTAGGATTAGCAGGAAAAAGCAAAAAATTTCAGAATTGCACCTTGCAATATGGAGATATTACTGTTTGTGCATTTACAATATTCATTGATTTTTGCCATTGAAAAACTTGTTTTTCATATACCAGAAATGTTTGAAGCTACTGACTGAATGAAAGGAGCTGGCATCTCACTCTCTTTGAATCTTCTTTATCATGCTAGGATTAACAGGAAAAAGCAAAAAATTTCAGAATTGCACCTTGCAATGTGGAGATATTACTGTTTGTGCATTTACAATATTCATTGATTTTTGCCATTGAAAAACATGTTTTTCATATACCAGAAATGTTTGAAGCCACTGACTGAATGAAAGGAGCTGGCATCTCACTCTCTTTGAATCTTCTTTATCATGCTAGGATTAGCAGGAAAAAGCAAAATATTTCAGAATTGCACCTTGCAATGTGGAGATATTACGGTTTGTGCATTTACAATATTCATTGATTTTTGCCATTGAAAAACATGTTTTTCATATACCAGAAATGTTTGAAGCTACTGACTGAATGAAAGGAGCTGGCATCTCACTCTCTTTGAATCTTCTTTATCATGCTAGGATTAGCAGGAAAAAGCAAAAAATTTCAATATTGCACCTTGCAATGTGGAGATATTACTGTTTGTGCATTTACAATATTCATTGATTTTTGCCATTGAAAAACATGTTTTTCATATTCCAGAAATGTTTGAAGCTACTGACTGAATGAAAGGAGCTGGCATCTCACTCTCTTTGAATCTTCTTTATCATGCTAGGATTAGCAGGAAAAAGCAAAAAATTTCAATATTGCACCTTGCAATGTGGAGATATTACTGTTTGTGCATTTACAATATTCATTGATTTTTGCCATTGAAAAACATGTTTTTCATATTCCAGAAATGTTTGAAGCTACTGACTGAATGAAAGGAGCTGGCATCTCACTCTCTTTGAATCTTCTTTATCATGCTAGGATTAACAGGAAAAAGCAAAAAATTTCAGAATTGCACCTTGCAATGTGGAGATATTACTGTTTGTGCATTTACAATATTCATTGATTTTTGCCATTGAAAAACGTCCAGAAATGTTTGAAGCTATTGACTGAATGAAAGGAGCTGGCATCTCACTCTCTTTGAATCTTCTTTATCATGCTAGGATTAGCAGGAAAAAGCAAAAAATTTCAGAATTGCACCTTGCAATGTGGAGATATTACTGTTTGTGCATTTACAATATTCATTGATTTTTGCCATTGAAAAACATGTTTTTCATATACCAGAAATGTTTGAAGCTACTGACTGAATGAAAGGAGCTGGCAATCTTCTTTATCATGCTAGGATTAACAGGAAAAAGCAAAAAATTTCAGAATTGCACCTTGCAATGTGGAGATATTACTGTTTGTGCATTTACAATATTCATTGATTTTTGCCATTGAAAAACGTCCAGAAATGTTTGAAGCTACTGACTGAATGAAAGGAGCTGGCATCTCACTCTCTTTGAATCTTCTTTATCATGCTAGGATTAGCAGGAAAAAGCAAAAAATTTCAGAATTGCACCTTGCAATGTGGAGATATTACTGTTTGTGCATTTACAATATTCATTGATTTTTGCCATTGAAAAACATGTTTTTCATATACCAGAAATGTTTGAAGCTACTGACTGAATGAAAGGAGCTGGCATCTCACTCTCTTTGAATCTTCTTTATCATGCTAGGATTAACAGGAAAAAGCAAAAAATTTCAGAATTGCACCTTGCAATGTGGAGATATTACTGTTTGTGCATTTACAATATTCATTGATTTTTGCCATTGAAAAACGTCCAGAAATGATTGAAGCTACTGACTGAATGAAAGGAGCTGGCATCTCACTCTCTTTGAATCTTCTTTATCATGCTAGGATTAGCAGGAAAAAGCAAAAAATTTCAGAATTGCACCTTGCAATGTGGAGATATTACTGTTTGTGCATTTACAATATTCATTGATTTTTGCCATTGAAAAACGTCCAGAAATGTTTGAAGCTACTGACTGAATGAAAGGAGCTGGCATCTCACTCTCTTTGAATCTTCTTTATCATGCTAGGATTAGCAGGAAAAAGCAAAAAATTTCAGAATTGCACCTTGCAATGTGGAGATATTACTGTTTGTGCATTTACAATATTCATTGATTTTTGCCATTGAAAAACGTCCAGAAATGTTTGAAGCTACTGACTGAATGAAAGGAGCTGGCATCTCACTCTCTTTGAATCTTCTTTATCATGCTAGGATTAGCAGGAAAAAGCAAAAAATTTCAGAATTGCACCTTGCAATGTGGAGATATTACTGTTTGTGCATTTACAATATTCATTGATTTTTGCCATTGAAAAACATGTTTTTCATATACCAGAAATGTTTGAAGCTACTGACTGAATGAAAGGAGCTGGCATCTCACTCTCTTTGAATCTTCTTTATCATGCTAGGATTAGCAGAAAAAAGCAAAAAATTTCAGAATTGCACCTTGCAATGTGGAGATATTACTGTTTGTGCATTTACAATATTCATTGATTTTTGCCATTGAAAAACATGTTTTTCATATACCAGAAATGTATGAAGCTACTGACTGAATGAAAGGAGCTGGCATCTCACTCTCTCTGAATCTTCTTTATCATGCTAGGATTAACAGGAAAAAGCAAAAAATTTCAGAATTGCACCTTGCAATGTGGAGATATTACTGTTTGTGCATTTACAATATTCATTGATTTTTGCCATTGAAAAACGTCCAGAAATGTTTGAAGCTACTGACTGAATGAAAGGAGCTGGCATCTCACTCTCTTTGAATCTTCTTTATCATGCTAGGATTAGCAGGAAAAAGCAAAAAATTTCAGAATTGCACCTTGCAATGTGGAGATATTACTGTTTGTGCATTTACAATATTCATTGATTTTTGCCAGTGAAAAACATGTTTTTCATATACCAGAAATGTTTGAAGCCACTGACTGAATGAAAGGAGCTGGCATCTCACTCTCTTTGAATCTTCTTTATCATGCTAGGATTAGCAGGAAAAAGCAAAAAATTTCAGAATTGCACCTTGCAATGTGGAGATATTACTGTTTGTGCATTTACAATATTCATTGATTTTTGCCATTGAAAAACATGTTATTCATATACCAGAAATGTTTGAAGCTACTGACTGAATGAAAGGAGCTGGCATCTCACTCTCTTTGAATCTTCTTTATCATGCTAGGATTAGCAGGAAAAAGCAAAAAATTTCAGAATTGCATCTTGCAATGTGGAGATATTACTGTTTGTGCATTTACAATATTCATTGATTTTTGCCATTGAAAAACATGTTATTCATATACCAGAAATGTTTGAAGCTACTGACTGAATGAAAGGAGCTGGCATCTCACTCTCTTTGAATCTTCTTTATCATGCTAGGATTAGCAGGAAAAAGCAAAAAATTTCAGAAATGCACCTTGCAATATGGAGATATTACTGTTTGTGCATTTACAATATTCATTGATTTTTGCCATTGAAAAACGTCCAGAAATGTTTGAAGCTACTGACTGAATGAAAGGAGCTGGCATCTCACTCTCTTTGAATCTTCTTTATCATGCTAGGATTAGCAGGAAAAAGCAAAAAATTTCAGAATTGCACCTTGCAATATGGAGATATTACTGTTTGTGCATTTACAATATTCATTGATTTTTGCCATTGAAAAACTTGTTTTTCATATACCAGAAATGTTTGAAGCTACTGACTGAATGAAAGGAGCTGGCATCTCACTCTCTTTGAATCTTCTTTATCATGCTAGGATTAACAGGAAAAAGCAAAAAATTTCAGAATTGCACCTTGCAATGTGGAGATATTACTGTTTGTGCATTTACAATATTCATTGATTTTTGCCATTGAAAAACATGTTTTTCATATACCAGAAATGTTTGAAGCCACTGACTGAATGAAAGGAGCTGGCATCTCACTCTCTTTGAATCTTCTTTATCATGCTAGGATTAGCAGGAAAAAGCAAAATATTTCAGAATTGCACCTTGCAATGTGGAGATATTACGGTTTGTGCATTTACAATATTCATTGATTTTTGCCATTGAAAAACATGTTTTTCATATACCAGAAATGTTTGAAGCTACTGACTGAATGAAAGGAGCTGGCATCTCACTCTCTTTGAATCTTCTTTATCATGCTAGGATTAGCAGGAAAAAGCAAAAAATTTCAATATTGCACCTTGCAATGTGGAGATATTACTGTTTGTGCATTTACAATATTCATTGATTTTTGCCATTGAAAAACATGTTTTTCATATTCCAGAAATGTTTGAAGCTACTGACTGAATGAAAGGAGCTGGCATCTCACTCTCTTTGAATCTTCTTTATCATGCTAGGATTAACAGGAAAAAGCAAAAAATTTCAATATTGCACCTTGCAATGTGGAGATATTACTGTTTGTGCATTTACAATATTCATTGATTTTTGCCATTGAAAAACATGTTTTTCATATTCCAGAAATGTTTGAAGCTACTGACTGAATGAAAGGAGCTGGCATCTCACTCTCTTTGAATCTTCTTTATCATGCTAGGATTAACAGGAAAAAGCAAAAAATTTCAGAATTGCACCTTGCAATGTGGAGATATTACTGTTTGTGCATTTACAATATTCATTGATTTTTGCCATTGAAAAACGTCCAGAAATGTTTGAAGCTATTGACTGAATGAAAGGAGCTGGCATCTCACTCTCTTTGAATCTTCTTTATCATGCTAGGATTAGCAGGAAAAAGCAAAAAATTTCAGAATTGCACCTTGCAATGTGGAGATATTACTGTTTGTGCATTTACAATATTCATTGATTTTTGCCATTGAAAAACATGTTTTTCATATACCAGAAATGTTTGAAGCTACTGACTGAATGAAAGGAGCTGGCAATCTTCTTTATCATGCTAGGATTAACAGGAAAAAGCAAAAAATTTCAGAATTGCACCTTGCAATGTGGAGATATTACTGTTTGTGCATTTACAATATTCATTGATTTTTGCCATTGAAAAACGTCCAGAAATGTTTGAAGCTACTGACTGAATGAAAGGAGCTGGCATCTCACTCTCTTTGAATCTTCTTTATCATGCTAGGATTAGCAGGAAAAAGCAAAAAATTTCAGAATTGCACCTTGCAATGTGGAGATATTACTGTTTGTGCATTTACAATATTCATTGATTTTTGCCATTGAAAAACATGTTTTTCATATACCAGAAATGTTTGAAGCTACTGACTGAATGAAAGGAGCTGGCATCTCACTCTCTTTGAATCTTCTTTATCATGCTAGGATTAGCAGAAAAAAGCAAAAAATTTCAGAATTGCACCTTGCAATGTGGAGATATTACTGTTTGTGCATTTACAATATTCATTGATGTTTGCCATTGAAAAACATGTTTTTCATATACCAGAAATGTATGAAGCTACTGACTGAATGAAAGGAGCTGGCATCTCACTCTCTCTGAATCTTCTTTATCATGCTAGGATTAACAGGAAAAAGCAAAAAATTTCAGAATTGCACCTTGCAATGTGGAGATATTACTGTTTGTGCATTTACAATATTCATTGATTTTTGCCATTGAAAAACGTCCAGAAATGTTTGAAGCTACTGACTGAATGAAAGGAGCTGGCATCTCACTCTCTTTGAATCTTCTTAATCATGCTAGGATTAGCAGGAAAAAGCAAAAAATTTCAGAATTGCACCTTGCAATGTGGAGATATTACTGTTTGTGCATTTACAATATTCATTGATTTTTGCCAGTGAAAAACATGTTTTTCATATACCAGAAATGTTTGAAGCCACTGACTGAATGAAAGGAGCTGGCATCTCACTCTCTTTGAATCTTCTTTATCATGCTAGGATTAGCAGGAAAAAGCAAAAAATTTCAGAATTGCACCTTGCAATGTGGAGATATTACTGTTTGTGCATTTACAATATTCATTGATTTTTGCCATTGAAAAACATGTTATTCATATACCAGAAATGTTTGAAGCTACTGACTGAATGAAAGGAGCTGGCATCTCACTCTCTTTGAATCTTCTTTATCATGCTAGGATTAGCAGGAAAAAGCAAAAAATTTCAGAATTGCATCTTGCAATGTGGAGATATTACTGTTTGTGCATTTACAATATTCATTGATTTTTGCCATTGAAAAACATGTTATTCATATACCAGAAATGTTTGAAGCTACTGACTGAATGAAAGGAGCTGGCATCTCACTCTCTTTGAATCTTCTTTATCATGCTAGGATTAGCAGGAAAAAGCAAAAAATTTCAGAATTGCACCTTGCAATATGGAGATATTACTGTTTGTGCATTTACAATATTCATTGATTTTTGCCATTGAAAAACGTCCAGAAATGTTTGAAGCTACTGACTGAATGAAAGGAGCTGGCATCTCACTCTCTTTGAATCTTCTTTATCATGCTAGGATTAGCAGGAAAAAGCAAAAAATTTCAGAATTGCACCTTGCAATATGGAGATATTACTGTTTGTGCATTTACAATATTCATTGATTTTTGCCATTGAAAAACATGTTTTTCATATACCAGAAATGTTTGAAGCTACTGACTGAATGAAAGGAGCTGGCATCTCACTCTCTTTGAATCTTCTTTATCATGCTAGGATTAACAGGAAAAAGCAAAAAATTTCAGAATTGCACCTTGCAATGTGGAGATATTACTGTTTGTGCATTTACAATATTCATTGATTTTTGCCATTGAAAAACATGTTTTTCATATACCAGAAATGTTTGAAGCCACTGACTGAATGAAAGGAGCTGGCATCTCACTCTCTTTGAATCTTCTTTATCATGCTATGATTAGCAGGAAAAAGCAAAAAATTTCAGAATTGCACCTTGCAATGTGGAGATATTACGGTTTGTGCATTTACAATATTCATTGATTTTTGCCATTGAAAAACATGTTTTTCATTTACCAGAAATGTTTGAAGCTACTGACTGAATGAAAGGAGCTGGCATCTCACTCTCTTTGAATCTTCTTTATCATGCTAGGATTAACAGGAAAAAGCAAAAAATTTCAGAATTGCACCTTGCAATGTGGAGATATTACTGTTTGTGCATTTACAATATTCATTGATTTTTGCCATTGAAAAACGTCCAGAAATGTTTGAAGCTACTGACTGAATGAAAGGAGCTGGCATCTCACTCTCTTTGAATCTTCTTTATCATGCTAGGATTAGCAGGAAAAAGCAAAACATTTCAGAATTGCACCTTGCAATGTGGAGATATTACTGTTTGTGCATTTACAATATTCATTGATTTTTGCCATTGAAAAACATGTTTTTCATATACCAGAAATGTTTGAAGCTACTGACTGAATGAAAGGAGCTGGCAATCTTCTTTATCATGCTAGGATTAACAGGAAAAAGCAAAAAATTTCAGAATTGCACCTTGCAATGTGGAGATATTACTGTTTGTGCATTTACAATATTCATTGATTTTTGCCATTGAAAAACGTCCAGAAATGTTTGAAGCTACTGACTGAATGAAAGGAGCTGGCATCTCACTCTCTTTGAATCTTCTTTATCATGCTAGGATTAGCAGGAAAAAGCAAAAAATTTCAGAATTGCACCTTGCAATGTGGAGATATTACTGTTTGTGCATTTACAATATTCATTGATTTTTGCCATTGAAAAACATGTTTTTCATATACCAGAAATGTTTGAAGCTACTGACTGAATGAAAGGAGCTGGCATCTCACTCTCTTTGAATCTTCTTTATCATGCTAGGATTAGCAGAAAAAAGCAAAAAATTTCAGAATTGCACCTTGCAATGTGGAGATATTACTGTTTGTGCATTTACAATATTCATTGATTTTTGCCATTGAAAAACATGTTTTTCATATACCAGAAATGTATGAAGCTACTGACTGAATGAAAGGAGCTGGCATCTCACTCTCTCTGAATCTTCTTTATCATGCTAGGATTAACAGGAAAAAGCAAAAAATTTCAGAATAGCACCTTGCAATGTGGAGATATTACTGTTTGTGCATTTACAATATTCATTGATTTTTGCCATTGAAAAACGTCCAGAAATGTTTGAAGCTACTGACTGAATGAAAGGAGCTGGCATCTCACTCTCTTTGAATCTTCTTTATCATGCTAGGATTAGCAGGAAAAAGCAAAAAATTTCAGAATTGCACCTTGCAATGTGGAGATATTACTGTTTGTGCATTTACAATATTCATTGATTTTTGCCAGTGAAAAACATGTTTTTCATATACCAGAAATGTTTGAAGCCACTGACTGAATGAAAGGAGCTGGCATCTCACTGTCTTTGAATCTTCTTTATCATGCTAGGATTAGCAGGAAAAAGCAAAAAATTTCAGAATTGCACCTTGCAATGTGGAGATATTACTGTTTGTGCATTTACAATATTCATTGATTTTTGCCATTGAAAAACATGTTATTCATATACCAGAAATGTTTGAAGCTACTGACTGAATGAAAGGAGCTGGCATCTAACTCTCTTTGAATCTTCTTTATCATGCTAGGATTAGCAGGAAAAAGCAAAAAATTTCAGAATTGCATCTTGCAATGTGGAGATATTACTGTTTGTGCATTTACAATATTCATTGATTTTTGCCATTGAAAAACATGTTATTCATATACCAGAAATGTTTGAAGCTACTGACTGAATGAAAGGAGCTGGCATCTCACTCTCTTTGAATCTTCTTTATCATGCTAGGATTAGCAGGAAAAAGCAAAAAATTTCAGAATTGCACCTTGCATTATGGAGATATTACTGTTTGTGCATTTACAATATTCATTGATTTTTGCCATTGAAAAACGTCCAGAAATGTTTGAAGCTACTGACTGAATGAAAGGAGCTGGCATCTCACTCTCTTTGAATCTTCTTTATCATGCTAGGGTTAGCAGGAAAAAGCAAAAAATTTCAGAATTGCACCTTGCAATATGGAGATATTACTGTTTGTGCATTTACAATATTCATTGATTTTTGCCATTGAAAAACATGTTTTTCATATACCAGAAATGTTTGAAGCTACTGACTGAATGAAAGGAGCTGGCATCTCACTCTCTTTGAATCTTCTTTATCATGCTAGGATTAACAGGAAAAAGCAAAAAATTTCAGAATTGCACCTTGCAATGTGGAGATATTACTGTTTGTGCATTTACAATATTCATTGATTTTTGCCATTGAAAAACGTCCAGAAATGTTTGAAGCTACTGACTGAATGAAAGGAGCTGGCATCTCACTCTCTTTGAATCTTCTTTATCATGCTAGGATTAGCAGGAAAAAGCAAAAAATTTCAGAATTGCACCTTGCAATGTGGAGATATTACTGTTTGTGCATTTACAATATTCATTGATTTTTGCCATTGAAAAACATGTTTTTCATATGCCAGAAATGTTTGAAGCTACTGACTGAATGAAAGGAGCTGGCATCTCACTTTCTTTGAATCTTCTTTACCATGCTAGGATTAGCAGGAAAAAGCAAAAAATTTCAGAATTGCACCTTGCAATGTGGAGATATTACTGTTTGTGCATTTACAATATTCATTGATTTTTGCCATTGAAAAACATGTTTTTCATATACCAGAAATGTTTGAAGCTACTGACTGAATGAAAGGAGCTGGCATCTCACTCTCTTTGAATCTTCTTTATCATGCTAGGATTAGCAGGAAAAAGCAAAAAATTTCAGAATTGCACCTTGCAATGTGGAGATATTACTGTTTGTGCATTTACAATATTCATTTATTTTTGCCATTGATAAACATGTTTTTCATATACCAGAAATGTTTGAAGCTACTGACTGAATGAAAGGAGCTGGCATCTCACTCTCTTTGAATCTTCTTTATCATGCTAGGATTAGCAGGAAAAAGCAAAAAATTTCAGAATTGCACCTTGCAATGTGGAGATATTACTGTTTGTGCATTTACAATATTCATTGATTTTTGCCATTGAAAAACATGTTTTTCATATACCAGAAATGTTTGAAGCTACTGACTGAATGAAAGGAGCTGGCATCTCACTCTCTTTAAATCTTCTTTATCATGCTAGGATTAACAGGAAAAAGCAAAAAATTTCAGAATTGCACCTTGCATTGTGGAGATATTACTGTTTGTGCATTTACAATATTCATTGATTTTTGCCATTGAAAAACGTCCAGAAATGTTTGAAGCTACTGACTGAATGAAAGGAGCTGGCATCTCACTCTCTTTGAATCTTCTTTATCATGCTAGGATTAGCAGGAAAAAGCAAAAAATTTCAGAATTGCATCTTGCAATGTGGAGATATTACTGTTTGTGCATTTACAATATTCATTGATTTTTGCCATTGAAAAACATCATGTTATTCATATACCAGAAATGTTTGAAGCTACTGACTGAATGAAAGGTGCTGGCATCTCACTCTCTTTGAATCTTCTTTATCATGCTAGGATTAGCAGGAAAAAGCAAAAAATTTCAGAATTGCAACTTGCAATATGGAGATATTACTGTTTGTGCATTTACAATATTCATTGATTTTTGCCATTGAAAAACATGTTTTTCATATACCAGAAATGTTTGAAGCTACTGACTGAATGAAAGGAGCTGGCATCTCACTCTCTTTGAATCTTCTTTACCATGCTAGGATTAGCAGGAAAAAGCAAAAAATTTCAGAATTGCACCTTGCAATGTGGAGATATTACTGTTTGTGCATTTACAATATTCATTGATTTTTGCCATTGAAATCATGTTTTTCATATACCAGAAATGTTTGAAGCTACTGACTGAATGAAAGGAGCTGGCATCTCACTCTCTTTGAATCTTCTTTATCATGCTAGGATTAACAGGAAAAAGCAAAAAATTTCAGAATTGCACCTTGCAATGTGGAGATATTACTGTTTGTGCATTTACAATATTCATTGATTTTTGCCATTGAAAAACGTCCAGAAATGTTTGAAGCTACTGACTGAATGAAAGGAGCTGGCATCTCACTCTCTTTGAATCTTCTTTATCATGCTAGGATTAGCAGGAAAAAGCAAAAAATTTCAGAATTGCACCTTGCAATGTGGAGATATTACTGTTTGTGCATTTACAATATTCATTGATTTTTGTCATTGAAAAACGTCCAGAAATGTTTGAAGCTACTGACTGAATGAAAGGAGCTGGCATCTCATTCTCTTTGAATCTTCTTTATCATGCTAGGATTAGCAGGAAAAAGCAAAAAATTTCAGAATTGCACCTTGCAATGTGGAGATATTACTGTTTGTGCATTTACAATATTCATTGATTTTTGCCATTGAAAAACATGTTTTTCATATACCAGAAATGTTTGAAGCTACTGACTGAATGAAAGGAGCTGGCATCTCACTCTCTTTGAATCTTCTTTATCATGCTAGGATTAACAGGAAAAAGCAAAAAATTTCAGAATTGCACCTTGCAATGTGGAGATATTACTGTTTGTGCATTTACAATATTCATTGATTTTTGCCATTGAAAAACGTCCAGAAATGTTTGAAGCTACTGACTGAATGAAAGGAGCTGGCATCTCACTCTCTTTGAATCTTCTTTATCATGCTAGGATTAGCAGGAAAAAGAAAAAAATTTCAGAATTGCACCTTGCAATGTGGAGATATTACTGTTTGTGCATTTACAATATTCATTGATTTTTGCCATTGAAAAACGTCCAGAAATGTTTGAAGCTACTGACTGAATGAAAGGAGCTGGCATCTCACTCTCTTTGAATCTTCTTTATCATGCTAGGATTAGCAGGAAAAAGCAAAAAATTTCAGAATTGCACCTTGCAATGTGGAGATATTACTGTTTGTGCATTTACAATATTCATTGATTTTTGCCATTGAAAAACATGTTTTTCATATACCAGAAATGTTTGAAGCTACTGACTGAATAAAAGGAGCTGGCATCTCACTCTCTTTGAATCTTCTTTATCATGCTAGGATTAGCAGGAAAAAGCAAAAAATTTCAGAATTGCACCTTGCAATGTGGAGATATTACTGTTTGTGCATTTACAATATTCATTGATTTTTGCCATTGAAAAACATGTTTTTCATATACCAGAAATGTTTGAAGCTACTGACTGAATGAAAGGAGCTGGCATCTCACTCTCTTTGAATCTTCTTTATCATGCTAGGATTAACAGGAAAAAGCAAAAAATTTCAGAATTGCACCTTGCAATGTGGAGATATTACTGTTTGTGCATTTACAATATTCATTGATTTTTGCCATTGAAAAACATGTTTTTCATATACCAGAAATGTTTGAAGCTACTGACTGAATGAAAGGAGCTGGCATCTCACTCTCTTTGAATCTTCTTTATCATGCTAGGATTAACAGGAAAAAGCAAAAAATTTCAGAATTGCACCTTGCAATGTGGAGATATTACTGTTTGTGCATTTACAATATTCATTGATTTTTGCCATTGAAAAACGTCCAGAAATGTTTGAAGCTACTGACTGAATGAAAGGAGCTGGCATCTCACTCTCTTTGAATCTTCTTTATCATGCTAGGATTAGCAGGAAAAAGCAAAAAATTTCAGAATTGCACCTTGCAATGTGGAGATATTACTGTTTGTGCATTTACAATATTCATTGATTTTTGCCATTGAAAAACATGTTTTTCATATACCAGAAATGTTTGAAGCTACTGACTGAATAAAAGGAGCTGGCATCTCACTCTCTTTGAATCTTCTTCATCATGCTAGGATTAGCAGGAAAAAGCAAAAAATTTCAGAATTGCACCTTGCAATGTGGAGATATTACTGTTTGTGCATTTACAATATTCATTGATTTTTGCCATTGAAAAACATGTTTTTCATATACCAGAAATGTTTGAAGCTACTGACTGAATGAAAGGAGCTGGCATCTCACTCTCTTTGAATCTTCTTTATCATGCTAGGATTAGCAGGAAAAAGCAAAAAATTTCAGAATTGCACCTTGCAATGTGGAGATATTACTGTTTGTGCATTTACAATATTCATTGATTTTTGCCATTGAAAAACATGTTTTTCATATACCAGAAATGTTTGAAGCTACTGACTGAATGAAAGGAGCTGGCATCTCACTCTCTCTGAATCTTCTTTATCATGCTAGGATTAACAGGAAAAAGCAAAAAATTTCAGAATTGCACCTTGCAATGTGGAGATATTACTGTTTGTGCATTTACAATATTCATTGATTTTTGCCATTGAAAAACGTCCAGAAATGTTTGAAGCTACTGACTGAATGAAAGGAGCTGGCATCTCACTCTCTTTGAATCTTCTTTATCATGCTAGGATTAGCAGGAAAAAGCAAAAAATTTCAGAATTGCATCTTGCAATGTGGAGATATTACTGTTTGTGCATTTACAATATTCATTGATTTTTGCCAGTGAAAAACATGTTTTTCATATACCAGAAATGTTTGAAGCCACTGACTGAATGAAAGGAGCTGGCATCTCACTCTCTTTGAATCTTCTTTATCATGCTAGGATTAACAGGAAAAAGCAAAAAATTTCAGAATTGCACCTTGCAATGTGGAGATATTACTGTTTGTGCATTTACAATATTCATTGATTTTTGCCATTGAAAAACGTCCAGAAATGTTTGAAGCTACTGACTGAATGAAAGGAGCTGGCATCTCACTCTCTTTGAATCTTCTTTATCATGCTAGGATTAGCAGGAAAAAGCAAAAAATTTCAGAATTGCACTTTGCAATGTGGAGATATTACTGTTCGTGCATTTACAATATTCATTGATTTTTGCCATTGAAAAACGTCCAGAAATGTTTGAAGCTACTGACTGAATGAAAGGAGCTGGCATCTCACTCTCTTTGAATCTTCTTTATCATGCTAGGTTTAGCAGGAAAAAGCAAAAAATTTCAGAATTGCACCTTGCAATGTGGAGATATTACTGTTTGTGCATTTAAAATATTCATTGATTTTTGCCATTGAAAAACATGTTTTTCATATACCAGAAATGTTTGAAGCTACTGACTGAATGAAAGGAGCTGGCATCTCACTCTCTCTGAATCTTCTTTATCATGCTAGGATTAACAGGAAAAAGCAAAAAATTTCAGAATTGCACCTTGCAATGTGGAGATATTACTGTTTGTGCATTTACAATATTCATTGATTTTTGCCATTGAAAAACGTCCAGAAATGTTTGAAGCTACTGACTGAATGAAAGGAGCTGGCATCTCACTCTCTTTGAATCTTCTTTATCATGCTAGGATTAGCAGGAAAAAGCAAAAAATTTCAGAATTGCACCTTGCAATGTGGAGATATTACTGTTTGTGCATTTACAATATTCATTGATTTTTGCCATTGAAAAACATGTTTTTCATATACCAGAAATGTTTGAAGCTACTGACTGAATGAAAGGAGCTGGCATCTCACTCTCTTTGAATCTTCTTTATCATGCTAGGATTAACAGGAAAAAGCAAAAAATTTCAGAATTGCACCTTGCAATGTGGAGATATTACTGTTTGTGCATTTACAATATTCATTGATTTTTGCCATTGAAAAACGTCCAGAAATGTTTGAAGCTACTGACTAAATGAAAGGAGCTGGCATCTCACTCTCTTTGAATCTTCTTTATCATGCTAGGATTAGCAGGAAAAAGCAAAAAATTTCAGAATTGCATCTTGCAATGTGGAGATATTACTGTTTGTGCATTTACAATATTCATAGATTTTTGCCATTGAAAAACATTATGTTATTCATATACCAGAAATGTTTGAAGCTACTGACTGAATGAAAGGAGCTGGCATCTCACTCTCTTTGAATCTTCTTTATCATGCTAGGATTAGCAGGAAAAAGCAAAAAATTTCAGAATTGCAACTTGCAATATGGAGATATTACTGTTTGTGCATTTACAATATTCATTGATTTTTGCCATTGAAAAACATGTTTTTCATATACCAGAAATGTTTGAAGCTACTGACTGAATGAAAGGAGCTGGCATCTCACTCTCTTTGAATCTTCTTTATCATGCTAGGATTAGCAGGAAAAAGCAAAAAATTTCAGAATTGCACCTTGCAATGTGGAGATATTACTGTTTGTGAATTTACAATATTCATTGATTTTTGCCATTGAAAAACATGTTTTTCATATACCAGAAATGTTTGAAGCTACTGACTGAATGAAAGGAGCTGGCATCTCACTCTCTTTGAATCTTCTTTATCATGCTAGGATTAACAGGAAAAAGCAAAAAATTTCAGAATTGCACCTTGCAATGTGGAGATATTACTGTTTGTGCATTTACAATATTCATTGATTTTTGCCATTGAAAAACGTCCAGAAATGTTTGAAGCTACTGACTGAATGAAAGGAGCTGGCATCTCACTCTCTTTGAATCTTCTTTATCATGCTAGGATTAGCAGGAAAAAGCAAAAAATTTCAGAATTGCACTTTGCAATGTGGAGATATTACTGTTCGTGCATTTACAATATTCATTGATTTTTGCCATTGAAAAACGTCCAGAAATGTTTGAAGCTACTGACTGAATGAAAGGAGCTGGCATCTCACTCTCTTTGAATCTTCTTTATCATGCTAGGATTAGCAGGAAAAAGCAAAAAATTTCAGAATTGCACCTTGCAATGTGGAGATATTACTGTTTGTGCATTTAAAATATTCATTGATTTTTGCCATTGAAAAACATGTTTTTCATATACCAGAAATGTTTGAAGCTACTGACTGAATGAAAGGAGCTGGCATCTCACTCTCTCTGAATCTTCTTTATCATGCTAGGATTAACAGGAAAAAGCAAAAAATTTCAGAATTGCACCTTGCAATGTGGAGATATTACTGTTTGTGCATTTACAATATTCATTGATTTTTGCCATTGAAAAACGTCCAGAAATGTTTGAAGCTACTGACTGAATGAAAGGAGCTGGCATCTCACTCTCTTTGAATCTTCTTTATCATGCTAGGATTAGCAGGAAAAAGCAAAAAATTTCAGAATTGCACCTTGCAATGTGGAGATATTACTGTTTGTGCATTTACAATATTCATTGATTTTTGCCATTGAAAAACATGTTTTTCATATACCAGAAATGTTTGAAGCTACTGACTGAATGAAAGGAGCTGGCATCTCACTCTCTTTGAATCTTCTTTATCATGCTAGGATTAACAGGAAAAAGCAAAAAATTTCAGAATTGCACCTTGCAATGTGGAGATATTACTGTTTGTGCATTTACAATATTCATTGATTTTTGCCATTGAAAAACGTCCAGAAATGTTTGAAGCTACTGACTGAATGAAAGGAGCTGGCATCTCACTCTCTTTGAATCTTCTTTATCATGCTAGGATTAGCAGGAAAAAGCAAAAAATTTCAGAATTGCATCTTGCAATGTGGAGATATTACTGTTTGTGCATTTACAATATTCATAGATTTTTGCCATTGAAAAACATCATGTTATTCATATACCAGAAATGTTTGAAGCTACTGACTGAATGAAAGGAGCTGGCATCTCACTCTCTTTGAATCTTCTTTATCATGCTAGGATTAGCAGGAAAAAGCAAAAAATTTCAGAATTGCAACTTGCAATATGGAGATATTACTGTTTGTGCATTTACAATATTCATTGATTTTTGCCATTGAAAAACATGTTTTTCATATACCAGAAATGTTTGAAGCTACTGACTGAATGAAAGGAGCTGGCATCTCACTCTCTTTGAATCTTCTTTATCATGCTAGGATTAGCAGGAAAAAGCAAAAAATTTCAGAATTGCACCTTGCAATGTGGAGATATTACTGTTTGTGAATTTACAATATTCATTGATTTTTGCCATTGAAAAACATGTTTTTCATATACCAGAAATGTTTGAAGCTACTGACTGAATGAAAGGAGCTGGCATCTCACTCTCTTTGAATCTTCTTTATCATGCTAGGATTAACAGGAAAAAGCAAAAAATTTCAGAATTGCACCTTGCAATGTGGAGATATTACTGTTTGTGCATTTACAATATTCATTGATTTTTGCCATTGAAAAACGTCCAGAAATGTTTGAAGCTACTGACTGAATGAAAGGAGCTGGCATCTCACTCTCTTTGAATCTTCTTTATCATGCTAGGATTAGCAGGAAAAAGCAAAAAATTTCAGAATTGCACCTTGCAATGTGGAGATATTACTGTTTGTGCATTTACAATATTCATTGATTTTTGCCATTGAAAAACGTCCAGAAATGTTTGAAGCTACTGACTGAATGAAAGGAGCTGGCATCTCACTCTCTTTGAATCTTCTTTATCATGCTAGGATTAACAGGAAAAAGCAAAAAATTTCAGAATTGCACCTTGCAATGTGGAGATATTACTGTTTGTGCATTTACAATATTCATTGATTTTTGCCATTGAAAAACGTCCAGAAATGTTTGAAGCTACTGACTGAATGAAAGGAGCTGGCATCTCACTCTCTTTGAATCTTCTTTATCATGCTAGGATTAGCAGGAAAAAGAAAAAAATTTCAGAATTGCACCTTGCAATGTGGAGATATTACTGTTTGTGCATTTACAATATTCATTGATTTTTGCCATTGAAAAACGTCCAGAAATGTTTGAAGCTACTGACTGAATGAAAGGAGCTGGCATCTCACTCTCTTTGAATCTTCTTTATCATGCTAGGATTAGCAGGAAAAAGCAAAACATTTCAGAATTGCACCTTGCAATGTGGAGATATTACTGTTTGTGCATTTACAATATTCATTGATTTTTGCCATTGAAAAACATCATGTTATTCATATACCAGAAATGTTTGAAGCTACTGACTGAATGAAAGGAGCTGGCATCTCACTCTCTTTGAATCTTCTTTATCATGCTAGGATTAGCAGGAAAAAGCAAAAAATTTCAGAATTGCACCTTGCAATGTGGAGATATTACTGTTTGTGCATTTACAATATTCATTGATTTTTGCCATTGAAAAACATGTTTTTCATATACCAGAAATGTTTGAAGCTACTGACTGAATGAAAGGAGCTGGCATCTCACTCTCTTTGAATCTTCTTTATCATGCTAGGATTAACAGGAAAAAGCAAAAAATTTCAGAATTGCACCTTGCAATGTGGAGATATTACTGTTTGTGCATTTACAATATTCATTGATTTTTGCCATTGAAAAACGTCCAGAAATGTTTGAAGCTACTGACTGAATGAAAGGAGCTGGCATCTCACTCTCTTTGAATCTTCTTTATCATGCTAGGATTAACAGGAAAAAGCAAAAAATTTCAGAATTGCACCTTGCAATGTGGAGATATTACTGTTTGTGCATTTACAATATTCATTGATTTTTGCCATTGAAAAACGTCCAGAAATGTTTGAAGCTACTGACTGAATGAAAGGAGCTGGCATCTCACTCTCTTTGAATCTTCTTTATCATGCTAGGATTAGCAGGAAAAAGAAAAAAATTTCAGAATTGCACCTTGCAATGTGGAGATATTACTGTTTGTGCATTTACAATATTCATTGATTTTTGCCATTGAAAAACGTCCAGAAATGTTTGAAGCTACTGACTGAATGAAAGGAGCTGGCATCTCACTCTCTTTGAATCTTCTTTATCATGCTAGGATTAGCAGGAAAAAGCCAAACATTTCAGAATTGCACCTTGCAATGTGGAGATATTACTGTTTGTGCATTTACAATATTCATTGATTTTTGCCATTGAAAAACATCATGTTATTCATATACCAGAAATGTTTGAAGCTACTGACTGAATGAAAGGAGCTGGCATCTCACTCTCTTTGAATCTTCTTTATCATGCTAGGATTAGCAGGAAAAAGCAAAAAATTTCAGAATTGCACCTTGCAATGTGGAGATATTACTGTTTGTGCATTTACAATATTCATTGATTTTTGCCATTGAAAAACATGTTTTTCATATACCAGAAATGTTTGAAGCTACTGACTGAATGAAAGGAGCTGGCATCTCACTCTCTTTGAATCTTCTTTATCATGCTAGGATTAACAGGAAAAAGCAAAAAATTTCAGAATTGCACCTTGCAATGTGGAGATATTACTGTTTGTGCATTTACAATATTCATTGATTTTTGCCATTGAAAAATGTCCAGAAATGTTTGAAGCTACTGACTGAATGAAAGGAGCTGGCATCTCACTCTCTTTGAATCTTCTTTATCATGCTAGGATTAGCAGGAAAAAGCAAAAAATTTCAGAATTGCACCTTGCAATGTGGAGATATTACTGTTTGTGCATTTACAATATTCATTGATTTTTGCCATTGAAAAACGTCCAGAAATGTTTGAAGCTACTGACTGAATGAAAGGAGCTGGCATCTCACTCTCTTTGAATCTTCTTTATCATGCTAGGATTAGCAGGAAAAAGCAAAAAATTTCAGAATTGCACCTTGCAATGTGGAGATATTACTGTTTGTGCATTTACAATATTCATTGATTTTTGCCATTGAAAAACATGTTTTTCATATACCAGAAATGTTTGAAGCTACTGACTGAATAAAAGGAGCTGGCATCTCACTCTCTTTGAATCTTCTTTATCATGCTAGGAATAGCAGGAAAAAGCAAAAAATTTCAGAATTGCACCTTGCAATGTGGAGATATTACTGTTTGTGCATTTACAATATTCATTGATTTTTGCCATTGAAAATCATGTTTTTCATATACCAGAAATGTTTGAAGCTACTGACTGAATGAAAGGAGCTGGCATCTCACTCTCTTTGAATCTTCTTTATCATGCTAGGATTAACAGGAAAAAGCAAAAAATTTCAGAATTGCACCTTGCAATGTGGAGATATTACTGTTTGTGCATTTACAATATTCATTGATTTTTGCCATTGAAAAACATGTTTTTCATATACCAGAAATGTTTGAAGCTACTGACTGAATGAAAGGAGCTGGCATCTCACTCTCTTTGAATCTTCTTTATCATGCTAGGATTAACAGGAAAAAGCAAAAAATTTCAGAATTGCACCTTGCAATGTGGAGATATTACTGTTTGTGCATTTACAATATTCATTGATTTTTGCCATTGAAAAACGTCCAGAAATGTTTGAAGCTACTGACTGAATGAAAGGAGCTGGCATCTCACTCTCTTTGAATCTTCTTTATCATGCTAGGATTAGCAGGAAAAAGCAAAAAATTTCAGAATTGCACCTTGCAATGTGGAGGTATTACTGTTTGTGCATTTACAATATTCATTGATTTTTGCCATTGAAAAACATGTTTTTCATATACCAGAAATGTTTGAAGCTACTGACTGAATAAAAGGAGCTGGCATCTCACTCTCTTTGAATCTTCTTCATCATGCTAGGATTAGCAGGAAAAAGCAAAAAATTTCAGAATTGCACCTTGCAATGTGGAGATATTACTGTTTGTGCATTTACAATATTCATTGATTTTTGCCATTGAAAAACATGTTTTTCATATACCAGAAATGTTTGAAGCTACTGACTGAATGAAAGGAGCTGGCATCTCACTCTCTTTGAATCTTCTTTATCATGCTAGGATTAGCAGGAAAAAGCAAAAAATTTCAGAATTGCACCTTGCAATGTGGAGATATTACTGTTTGTGCATTTACAATATTCATTGATTTTTGCCATTGAAAAACATGTTTTTCATATACCAGAAATGTTTGAAGCTACTGACTGAATGAAAGGAGCTGGCATCTCACTCTCTCTGAATCTTCTTTATCATGCTAGGATTAACAGGAAAAAGCAAAAAATTTCAGAATTGCACCTTGCAATGTGGAGATATTACTGTTTGTGCATTTACAATATTCATTGATTTTTGCCATTGAAAAACGTCCAGAAATGTTTGAAGCTACTGACTGAATGAAAGGAGCTGGCATCTCACTCTCTTTGAATCTTCTTTATCATGCTAGGATTAGCAGGAAAAAGCAAAAAATTTCAGAATTGCATCTTGCAATGTGGAGATATTACTGTTTGTGCATTTACAATATTCATTGATTTTTGCCAGTGAAAAACATGTTTTTCATATACCAGAAATGTTTGAAGCCACTGACTGAATGAAAGGAGCTGGCATCTCACTCTCTTTGAATCTTCTTTATCATGCTAGGATTAACAGGAAAAAGCAAAAAATTTCAGAATTGCACCTTGCAATGTGGAGATATTACTGTTTGTGCATTTACAATATTCATTGATTTTTGCCATTGAAAAACGTCCAGAAATGTTTGAAGCTACTGACTGAATGAAAGGAGCTGGCATCTCACTCTCTTTGAATCTTCTTTATCATGCTAGGATTAGCAGGAAAAAGCAAAAAATTTCAGAATTGCACTTTGCAATGTGGAGATATTACTGTTCGTGCATTTACAATATTCATTGATTTTTGCCATTGAAAAACGTCCAGAAATGTTTGAAGCTACTGACTGAATGAAAGGAGCTGGCATCTCACTCTCTTTGAATCTTCTTTATCATGCTAGTATTAGCAGGAAAAAACAAAAAATTTCAGAATTGCACCTTGCAATGTGGAGATATTACTGTTTGTGCATTTAAAATATTCATTGATTTTTGCCATTGAAAAACATGTTTTTCATATACCAGAAATGTTTGAAGCTACAGACTGAATGAAAGGAGCTGGCATCTCACTCTCTCTGAATCTTCTTTATCATGCTAGGATTAGCAGGAAAAAGCAAAAAATTTCAGAATTGCACCTTGCAATGTGGAGATATTACTGTTTGTGCATTTACAATATTCATTGATTTTTGCCATTGAAAAACATGTTTTTCATATACCAGAAATGTTTGAAGCTACTGACTGAATGAAAGGAGCTGGCATCTCACTCTCTTTGAATCTTCTTTATCATGCTAGGATTAACAGGAAAAAGCAAAAAATTTCAGAATTGCACCTTGCAATGTGGAGATATTACTGTTTGTGCATTTACAATATTCATTGATTTTTGCCATTGAAAAACGTCCAGAAATGTTTGAAGCTACTGACTGAATGAAAGGAGCTGGCATCTCACTCTCTTTGAATCTTCTTTATCATGCTAGGATTAGCAGGAAAAAGCAAAAAATTTCAGAATTGCATCTTGCAATGTGGAGATATTACTGTTTGTGCATTTACAATATTCATAGATTTTTGCCATTGAAAAACATCATGTTATTCATATACCAGAAATGTTTGAAGCTACTGACTGAATGAAAGGAGCTGGCATCTCACTCTCTTTGAATCTTCTTTATCATGCTAGGATTAGCAGGAAAAAGCAAAAAATTTCAGAATTGCAACTTGCAATATGGAGATATTACTGTTTGTGCATTTACAATATTCATTGATTTTTGCCATTGAAAAACATGTTTTTCATATACCAGAAATGTTTGAAGCTACTGACTGAATGAAAGGAGCTGGCATCTCACTCTCTTTGAATCTTCTTTATCATGCTAGGATTAGCAGGAAAAAGCAAAAAATTTCAGAATTGCACCTTGCAATGTGGAGATATTACTGTTTGTGAATTTACAATATTCATTGATTTTTGCCATTGAAAAACGTCCAGAAATGTTTGAAGCTACTGACTGAATGAAAGGAGCTGGCATCTCACTCTCTTTGAATCTTCTTTATCATGCTAGGATTAGCAGGAAAAAGCAAAAAATTTCAGAATTGCACCTTGCAATGTGGAGGTATTACTGTTTGTGCATTTACAATATTCATTGATTTTTGCCATTGAAAAACATGTTTTTCATATACCAGAAATGTTTGAAGCTACTGACTGAATAAAAGGAGCTGGCATCTAACTCTCTTTGAATCTTCTTCATCATGCTAGGATTAGCAGGAAAAAGCAAAAAATTTCAGAATTGCACCTTGCAATGTGGAGATATTACTGTTTGTGCATTTACAATATTCATTGATTTTTGCCATTGAAAAACATGTTTTTCATATACCAGAAATGTTTGAAGCTACTGACTGAATGAAATGAGCTGGCATCTCACTCTCTTTGAATCTTCTTTATCATGCTAGGATTAGCAGGAAAAAGCAAAAAATTTCAGAATTGCACCTTGCAATGTGGAGATATTACTGTTTGTGCATTTACAATATTCATTGATTTTTGCCATTGAAAAACATGTTTTTCATATACCAGAAATGTTTGAAGCTACTGACTGAATGAAAGGAGCTGGCATCTCACTCTCTCTGAATCTTCTTTATCATGCTAGGATTAACAGGAAAAAGCAAAAAATTTCAGAATTGCACCTTGCAATGTGGAGATATTACTGTTTGTGCATTTACAATATTCATTGATTTTTGCCATTGAAAAACGTCCAGAAATGTTTGAAGCTACTGACTGAATGAAAGGAGCTGGCATCTCGCTCTCTTTGAATCTTCTTTATCATGCTAGGATTAGCAGGAAAAAGCAAAAAATTTCAGAATTGCATCTTGCAATGTGGAGATATTACTGTTTGTGCATTTACAATATTCATTGATTTTTGCCAGTGAAAAACATGTTTTTCATATACCAGAAATGTTTGAAGCCACTGACTGAATGAAAGGAGCTGGCATCTCACTCTCTTTGAATCTTCTTTATCATGCTAGGATTAACAGGAAAAAGCAAAAAATTTCAGAATTGCACCTTGCAATGTGGAGATATTACTGTTTGTGCTTTTACAATATTCATTGATTTTTGCCATTGAAAAACGTCCAGAAATGTTTGAAGCTACTGACTGAATGAAAGGAGCTGGCATCTCACTCTCTTTGAATCTTCTTTATCATGCTAGGATTAGCAGGAAAAAGCAAAAAATTTCAGAATTGCACTTTGCAATGTGGAGATATTACTGTTCGTGCATTTACAATATTCATTGATTTTTGCCATTGAAAAACGTCCAGAAATGTTTGAAGCTACTGACTGAATGAAAGGAGCTGGCATCTCACTCTCTTTGAATCTTCTTTATCATGCTAGTATTAGCAGGAAAAAACAAAAAATTTCAGAATTGCACCTTGCAATGTGGAGATATTACTGTTTGTGCATTTAAAATATTCATTGATTTTTGCCATTGAAAAACATGTTTTTCATATACCAGAAATGTTTGAAGCTACTGACTGAATGAAAGGAGCTGGCATCTCACTCTCTCTGAATCTTCTTTATCATGCTAGGATTAGCAGGAAAAAGCAAAAAATTTCAGAATTGCACCTTGCAATGTGGAGATATTACTGTTTGTGCATTTACAATATTCATTGATTTTTGCCATTGAAAAACATGTTTTTCATATACCAGAAATGTTTGAAGCTACTGACTGAATGAAAGGAGCTGGCATCTCACTCTCTTTGAATCTTCTTTATCATGCTAGGATTAACAGGAAAAAGCAAAAAATTTCAGAATTGCACCTTGCAATGTGGAGATATTACTGTTTGTGCATTTACAATATTCATTGATTTTTGCCATTGAAAAACGTCCAGAAATGTTTGAAGCTACTGACTGAATGAAAGGAGCTGGCATCTCACTCTCTTTGAATCTTCTTTATCATGCTAGGATTAGCAGGAAAAAGCAAAAAATTTCAGAATTGCATCTTGCAATGTGGAGATATTACTGTTTGTGCATTTACAATATTCATAGATTTTTGCCATTGAAAAACATCATGTTATTCATATACCAGAAATGTTTGAAGCTACTGACTGAATGAAAGGAGCTGGCATCTCACTCTCTTTGAATCTTCTTTATCATGCTAGGATTAGCAGGAAAAAGCAAAAAATTTCAGAATTGCAACTTGCAATATGGAGATATTACTGTTTGTGCATTTACAATATTCATTGATTTTTGCCATTGAAAAACATGTTTTTCATATACCAGAAATGTTTGAAGCTACTGACTGAATGAAAGGAGCTGGCATCTCACTCTCTTTGAATCTTCTTTATCATGCTAGGATTAGCAGGAAAAAGCAAAAAATTTCAGAATTGCACCTTGCAATGTGGAGATATTACTGTTTGTGAATTTACAATATTCATTGATTTTTGCCATTGAAAAACATGTTTTTCATATACCAGAAATGTTTGAAGCTACTGACTGAATGAAAGGAGCTGGCATCTCACTCTCTTTGAATCTTCTTTATCATGCTAGGATTAACAGGAAAAAGCAAAAAATTTCAGAATTGCACCTTGCAATGTGGAGATATTACTGTTTGTGCATTTACAATATTCATTGATTTTTGCCATTGAAAAACGTCCAGAAATGTTTGAAGCTACTGACTGAATGAAAGGAGCTGGCATCTCACTCTCTTTGAATCTTCTTTATCATGCTAGGATTAGCAGGAAAAAGCAAAAAATTTCAGAATTGCACCTTGCAATGTGGAGATATTACTGTTTGTGCATTTACAATATTCATTGATTTTTGCCATTGAAAAACGTCCAGAAATGTTTGAAGCTACTGACTGAATGAAAGGAGCTGGCATCTCACTCTCTTTGAATCTTCTTTATCATGCTAGGATTAACAGGAAAAAGCAAAAAATTTCAGAATTGCACCTTGCAATGTGGAGATATTACTGTTTGTGCATTTACAATATTCATTGATTTTTGCCATTGAAAAACGTCCAGAAATGTTTGAAGCTACTGACTGAATGAAAGGAGCTGGCATCTCACTCTCTTTGAATCTTCTTTATCATGCTAGGATTAGCAGGAAAAAGAAAAAAATTTCAGAATTGCACCTTGCAATGTGGAGATATTACTGTTTGTGCATTTACAATATTCATTGATTTTTGCCATTGAAAAACGTCCAGAAATGTTTGAAGCTACTGACTGAATGAAAGGAGCTGGCATCTCACTCTCTTTGAATCTTCTTTATCATGCTAGGATTAGCAGGAAAAAGCAAAACATTTCAGAATTGCACCTTGCAATGTGGAGATATTACTGTTTGTGCATTTACAATATTCATTGATTTTTGCCATTGAAAAACATCATGTTATTCATATACCAGAAATGTTTGAAGCTACTGACTGAATGAAAGGAGCTGGCATCTCACTCTCTTTGAATCTTCTTTATCATGCTAGGATTAGCAGGAAAAAGAAAAAAATTTCAGAATTGCACCTTGCAATGTGGAGATATTACTGTTTGTGCATTTACAATATTCATTGATTTTTGCCATTGAAAAACATGTTTTTCATATACCAGAAATGTTTGAAGCTACTGACTGAATGAAAGGAGCTGGCATCTCACTCTCTTTGAATCTTCTTTATCATGCTAGGATTAACAGGAAAAAGCAAAAAATTTCAGAATTGCACCTTGCAATGTGGAGATATTACTGTTTGTGCATTTACAATATTCATTGATTTTTGCCATTGAAAAATGTCCAGAAATGTTTGAAGCTACTGACTGAATGAAAGGAGCTGGCATCTCACTCTCTTTGAATCTTCTTTATCATGCTAGGATTAGCAGGAAAAAGCAAAAAATTTCAGAATTGCACCTTGCAATGTGGAGATATTACTGTTTGTGCATTTACAATATTCATTGATTTTTGCCATTGAAAAACGTCCAGAAATGTTTGAAGCTACTGACTGAATGAAAGGAGCTGGCATCTCACTCTCTTTGAATCTTCTTTATCATGCTAGGATTAGCAGGAAAAAGCAAAAAATTTCAGAATTGCACCTTGCAATGTGGAGATATTACTGTTTGTGCATTTACAATATTCATTGATTTTTGCCATTGAAAAACATGTTTTTCATATACCAGAAATGTTTGAAGCTACTGACTGAATAAAAGGAGCTGGCATCTCACTCTCTTTGAATCTTCTTTATCATGCTAGGATTAGCAGGAAAAAGCAAAAAATTTCAGAATTGCACCTTGCAATTTGGAGATATTACTGTTTGTGCATTTACAATATTCATTGATTTTTGCCATTGAAAATCATGTTTTTCATATACCAGAAATGTTTGAAGCTACTGACTGAATGAAAGGAGCTGGCATCTCACTCTCTTTGAATCTTCTTTATCATGCTAGGATTAACAGGAAAAAGCAAAAAATTTCAGAATTGCACCTTGCAATGTGGAGATATTACTGTTTGTGCATTTACAATATTCATTGATTTTTGCCATTGAAAAACATGTTTTTCATATACCAGAAATGTTTGAAGCTACTGACTGAATGAAAGGAGCTGGCATCTCACTCTCTTTGAATCTTCTTTATCATGCTAGGATTAACAGGAAAAAGCAAAAAATTTCAGAATTGCACCTTGCAATGTGGAGATATTACTGTTTGTGCATTTACAATATTCATTGATTTTTGCCATTGAAAAACGTCCAGAAATGTTTGAAGCTACTGACTGAATGAAAGGAGCTGGCATCTCACTCTCTTTGAATCTTCTTTATCATGCTAGGATTAGCAGGAAAAAGCAAAAAATTTCAGAATTGCACCTTGCAATGTGGAGGTATTACTGTTTGTGCATTTACAATATTCATTGATTTTTGCCATTGAAAAACATGTTTTTCATATACCAGAAATGTTTGAAGCTACTGACTGAATAAAAGGAGCTGGCATCTCACTCTCTTTGAATCTTCTTCATCATGCTAGGATTAGCAGGAAAAAGCAAAAAATTTCAGAATTGCACCTTGCAATGTGGAGATATTACTGTTTGTGCATTTACAATATTCATTGATTTTTGCCATTGAAAAACATGTTTTTCATATACCAGAAATGTTTGAAGCTACTGACTGAATGAAAGGAGCTGGCATCTCACTCTCTTTGAATCTTCTTTATCATGCTAGGATTAGCAGGAAAAAGCAAAAAATTTCAGAATTGCACCTTGCAATGTGGAGATATTACTGTTTGTGCATTTACAATATTCATTGATTTTTGCCATTGAAAAACATGTTTTTCATATACCAGAAATGTTTGAAGCTACTGACTGAATGAAAGGAGCTGGCATCTCACTCTCTCTGAATCTTCTTTATCATGCTAGGATTAACAGGAAAAAGCAAAAAATTTCAGAATTGCACCTTGCAATGTGGAGATATTACTGTTTGTGCATTTACAATATTCATTGATTTTTGCCATTGAAAAACGTCCAGAAATGTTTGAAGCTACTGACTGAATGAAAGGAGCTGGCATCTCACTCTCTTTGAATCTTCTTTATCATGCTAGGATTAGCAGGAAAAAGCAAAAAATTTCAGAATTGCATCTTGCAATGTGGAGATATTACTGTTTGTGCATTTACAATATTCATTGATTTTTGCCAGTGAAAAACATGTTTTTCATATACCAGAAATGTTTGAAGCCACTGACTGAATGAAAGGAGCTGGCATCTCACTCTCTTTGAATCTTCTTTATCATGCTAGGATTAACAGGAAAAAGCAAAAAATTTCAGAATTGCACCTTGCAATGTGGAGATATTACTGTTTGTGCATTTACAATATTCATTGATTTTTGCCATTGAAAAACGTCCAGAAATGTTTGAAGCTACTGACTGAATGAAAGGAGCTGGCATCTCACTCTCTTTGAATCTTCTTTATCATGCTAGGATTAGCAGGAAAAAGCAAAAAATTTCAGAATTGCACTTTGCAATGTGGAGATATTACTGTTCGTGCATTTACAATATTCATTGATTTTTGCCATTGAAAAACGTCCAGAAATGTTTGAAGCTACTGACTGAATGAAAGGAGCTGGCATCTCACTCTCTTTGAATCTTCTTTATCATGCTAGTATTAGCAGGAAAAAGCAAAAAATTTCAGAATTGCACCTTGCAATGTGGAGATATTACTGTTTGTGCATTTAAAATATTCATTGATTTTTGCCATTGAAAAACATGTTTTTCATATACCAGAAATGTTTGAAGCTACTGACTGAATGAAAGGAGCTGGCATCTCACTCTCTCTGAATCTTCTTTATCATGCTAGGATTAGCAGGAAAAAGCAAAGAATTTCAGAATTGCATCTTGCAATGTGGAGATATTACTGTTTGTGCATTTACAATGTTCATTGATTTTTGCCATTGAAAAACATGTTATTCATATACCAGAAATGTTTGAAGCTACTGACTGAATGAAAGGAGCTGGCATCTCACTCTCTTTGAATCTTCTTTATCATGCTAGGATTAGCAGGAAAAAGCAAAAAATTTCAGAATTGCACCTTGCAATGTGGAGATATTACTGTTTGTGCATTTACAATATTCATTGATTTTTGCCATTGAAAAACATGTTTTTCATATACCAGAAATGTTTGAAGCTACTGACTGAATGAAAGGAGCTGGCATCTCACTCTCTTTGAATCTTCTTTATCATGCTAGGATTAGCAGGAAAAAGCAAAAAATTTCAGAATTGCACCTTGCAATGTGGAGATATTACTGTTTGTGCATTTACAATATTCATTGATTTTTGCCATTGAAAAACATGTTTTTCATATACCAGAAATGTTTGAAGCTACTGACTGAATGAAAGGAGCTGGCATCTCACTCTCTCTGAATCTTCTTTATCATGCTAGGATTAACAGGAAAAAGCAAAAAATTTCAGAATTGCACCTTGCAATGTGGAGATATTACTGTTTGTGCATTTACAATATTCATTGATTTTTGCCATTGAAAAACGTCCAGAAATGTTTGAAGCTACTGACTGAATGAAAGGAGCTGGCATCTCACTCTCTTTGAATCTTCTTTATCATGCTAGGATTAGCAGGAAAAAGCAAAAAATTTCAGAATTGCATCTTGCAATGTGGAGATATTACTGTTTGTGCATTTACAATATTCATTGATTTTTGCCAGTGAAAAACATGTTTTTCATATACCAGAAATGTTTGAAGCCACTGACTGAATGAAAGGAGCTGGCATCTCACTCTCTTTGAATCTTCTTTATCATGCTAGGATTAACAGGAAAAAGCAAAAAATTTCAGAATTGCACCTTGCAATGTGGAGATATTACTGTTTGTGCATTTACAATATTCATTGATTTTTGCCATTGAAAAACGTCCAGAAATGTTTGAAGCTACTGACTGAATGAAAGGAGCTGGCATCTCACTCTCTTTGAATCTTCTTTATCATGCTAGGATTAGCAGGAAAAAGCAAAAAAATTTCAGAATTGCACTTTGCAATGTGGAGATATTACTGTTCGTGCATTTACAATATTCATTGATTTTTGCCATTGAAAAACGTCCAGAAATGTTTGAAGCTACTGACTGAATGAAAGGAGCTGGCATCTCACTCTCTTTGAATCTTCTTTATCATGCTAGGATTAGCAGGAAAAAGCAAAAAATTTCAGAATTGCACCTTGCAATGTGGAGATATTACTGTTTGTGCATTTAAAATATTCATTGATTTTTGCTATTGAAAAACATGTTTTTCATATACCAGAAATGTTTGAAGCTACTGACTGAATGAAAGGAGCTGGCATCTCACTCTCTCTGAATCTTCTTTATCATGCTAGGATTAACAGGAAAAAGCAAAAAATTTCAGAATTGCACCTTGCAATGTGGAGATATTACTGTTTGTGCATTTACAATATTCATTGATTTTTGCCATTGAAAAACGTCCAGAAATGTTTGAAGCTACTGACTGAATGAAAGGAGCTGGCATCTCACTCTCTTTGAATCTTCTTTATCATGCTAGGATTAGCAGGAACAAGCAAAAAATTTCAGAATTGCACCTTGCAATGTGGAGATATTACTGTTTGTGCATTTACAATATTCATTGATTTTTGCCAGTGAAAAACATGTTTTTCATATACCAGAAATGTTTGAAGCCACTGACTGAATGAAAGGAGCTGGCATCTCACTCTCTTTGAATCTTCTTTATCATGCTAGGATTAACAGGAAAAAGCAAAAAATTTCAGAATTGCACCTTGCAATGTGGAGATATTACTGTTTGTGCATTTACAATATTCATTGATTTTTGCCATTGAAAAACGTCCAGAAATGTTTGAAGCTACTGACTGAATGAAAGGAGCTGGCATCTCACTCTCTTTGAATCTTCTTTATCATGCTAGGATTAGCAGGAAAAAGCAAAAAATTTCAGAATTGCACTTTGCAATGTGGAGATATTACTGTTTGTGCATTTACAATATTCATTGATTTTTGCCATTGAAAAACGTCCAGAAATGTTTGAAGCTACTGACTGAATGAAAGGAGCTGGCATCTCACTCTCTTTGAATCTTCTTTATCATGCTAGCATTAGCAGGAAAAAGCAAAGAATTTCAGAATTGCATCTTGCAATGTGGAGATATTACTGTTTGTGCATTTACAATATTCATTGATTTTTGCCATTGAAAAACATGTTATTCATATACCAGAAATGTTTGAAGCTACTGACTGAATGAAAGGAGCTGGCATCTCACTCTCTTTGAATCTTCTTTATCATGCTAGGATTAGCAGGAAAAAGCAAAAAATTTCAGAATTGCACCTTGCAATATGGAGATATTACTGTTTGTGCATTTACAATATTCATTGATTTTTGCCATTGAAAAACATGTTTTTCATATACCAGAAATGTTTGAAGCTACTGACTGAATGAAAGGAGCTGGCATCTCACTCTCTTTGAATCTTCTTTATCATGCTAGGATTAACAGGAAAAAGCAAAAAATTTCAGAATTGCACCTTGCAATGTGGAGATATTACTGTTTGTGCATTTACAATATTCATTGATTTTTGCCATTGAAAAACGTCCAGAAATGTTTGAAGCTACTGACTGAATGAAAGGAGCTGGCATCTCACTCTCTTTGAATCTTCTTTATCATGCTAGGATTAGCAGGAAAAAGCAAAAAATTTCAGAATTGCACCTTGCAATGTGGAGATATTACTGTTTGTGCATTTACAATATTCATTGATTTTTGCCATTGAAAAACATGTTTTTCATATACCAGAAATGTTTGAAGCTACTGACTGAATGAAAGGAGCTGGCATCTCACTCTCTTTGAATCTTCTTTATCATGCTAGGATTAGCAGGAAAAAGCAAAAAATTTCAGAATTGCACCTTGCAATGTGGAGATATTACTGTTTGTGCATTTACAATATTCATTGATTTTTGCCATTGAAAAACATGTTTTTCATATACCAGAAATGTTTGAAGCTACTGACTGAATGAAAGGAGCTGGCATCTCACTCTCTTTGAATCTTCTTTATCATGCTAGGATTAGCAGGAAAAAGCAAAAAATTTCAGAATTGCACCTTGCAATGTGGAGATATTACTGTTTGTGCATTTACAATATTCATTGATTTTTGCCATTGAAAAACATGTTTTTCATATACCAGAAATGTTTGAAGCTACTGACTGAATGAAAGGAGCTGGCATCTCACTCTCTTTGAATCTTCTTTATCATGGTAGGATTAGCAGGAAAAAGCAAAAAATTTCAGAATTGCACCTTGCAATGTGGAGATATTACTGTTTGTGCATTTACAATATTCATTGATTTTTGCCATTGAAAAACATGTTTTTCATATACCAGAAATGTTTGAAGCTACTGACTGAATGAAAGGAGCTGGCATCTCACTCTCTTTGAATCTTCTTTATCATGCTAGGATTAGCAGGAAAAAGCAACAAATTTCACAATTGCACCTTGCAATGTGGAGATATTACTGTTTGTGCATTTACAATATTCATTGATTTTTGCCATTGAAAAACATGTTTTTCATATACCAGAAATGTTTGAAGCTACTGACTGAATGAAAGGAGCTGGCATCTCACTCTCTTTGAATCTTCTTTATCATGCTAGGATTAGCAGGAAAAAGCAAAAAATTTCAGAATTGCACCTTGCAATGTGGAGATATTACTGTTTGTGCATTTACAATATTCATTGATTTTTGCCATTGAAAAACATGTTTTTCATATACCAGAAATGTTTGAAGCTACTGACTGAATGAAAGGAGCTGGCATCTCACTCTCTTTGAATCTTCTTTATCATGCTAGGATTAGCAGGAAAAAGCAAAAAATTTCAGAATTGCACCTTGCAATGTGGAGATATTACTGTTTGTGCATTTACAATATTCATTGATTTTTGCCATTGAAAAACATGTTTTTCATATACCAGAAATGTTTGAAGCTACTGACTGAATGAAAGGAGCTGGCATCTCACTCTCTTTGAATCTTCTTTATCATGCTAGGATTAACAGGAAAAAGCAAAAAATTTCAGAATTGCACCTTGCAATGTGGAGATATTACTGTTTGTGCATTTACAATATTCATTGATTTTTGCCATTGAAAAACGTCCAGAAATGTTTGAAGCTACTGACTGAATGAAAGGAGCTGGCATCTCACTCTCTTTGAATCTTCTTTATCATGCTAGGATTAGCAGGAAAATGCGAAAAATTTCAGAATTGCATCTTGCAATGTGGAGATATTACTGTTTGTGCATTTACAATATTCATTGATTTTTGCCATTGAAAAACATCATGTTATTCATATACCAGAAATGTTTGAAGCTACTGACTGAATGAAAGGAGCTGGCATCTCACTCTCTTTGAATCTTCTTTATCATGCTAGGATTAGCAGGAAAAAGCAAAAAATTTCAGAATTGCACCTTGCAATGTGGAGATATTACTGTTTGTGCATTTACAATATTCATTGATTTTTGCCATTGAAAAACGTCCAGAAATGTTTGAAGCTACTGACTGAATGAAAGGAGCTGGCATCTCACTCTCTTTGAATCTTCTTTATCATGCTAGGATTAGCAGGAAAAAGCAAAAAATTTCAGAATTGCACTTTGCAATGTGGAGATATTACTGTTCGTGCATTTACAATATTCATTGATTTTTGCCATTGAAAAACGTCCAGAAATGTTTGAAGCTACTGACTGAATGAAAGGAGCTGGCATCTCACTCTCTTTGAATCTTCTTTATCATGCTAGTATTAGCAGGAAAAAGCAAAAAATTTCAGAATTGCACCTTGCAATGTGGAGATATTACTGTTTGTGCATTTAAAATATTCATTGATTTTTGCCATTGAAAAACATGTTTTTCATATACCAGAAATGTTTGAAGCTACTGACTGAATGAAAGGAGCTGGCATCTCACTCTCTCTGAATCTTCTTTATCATGCTAGGATTAGCAGGAAAAAGCAAAGAATTTCAGAATTGCATCTTGCAATGTGGAGATATTACTGTTTGTGCATTTACAATGTTCATTGATTTTTGCCATTGAAAAACATGTTATTCATATACCAGAAATGTTTGAAGCTACTGACTGAATGAAAGGAGCTGGCATCTCACTCTCTTTGAATCTTCTTTATCATGCTAGGATTAGCAGGAAAAAGCAAAAAATTTCAGAATTGCACCTTGCAATGTGGAGATATTACTGTTTGTGCATTTACAATATTCATTGATTTTTGCCATTGAAAAACATGTTTTTCATATACCAGAAATGTTTGAAGCTACTGACTGAATGAAAGGAGCTGGCATCTCACTCTCTTTGAATCTTCTTTATCATGCTAGGATTAGCAGGAAAAAGCAAAAAATTTCAGAATTGCACCTTGCAATGTGGAGATATTACTGTTTGTGCATTTACAATATTCATTGATTTTTGCCATTGAAAAACATGTTTTTCATATACCAGAAATGTTTGAAGCTACTGACTGAATGAAAGGAGCTGGCATCTCACTCTCTCTGAATCTTCGTTATCATGCTAGGATTAACAGGAAAAAGCAAAAAATTTCAGAATTGCACCTTGCAATGTGGAGATATTACTGTTTGTGCATTTACAATATTCATTGATTTTTGCCATTGAAAAACGTCCAGAAATGTTTGAAGCTACTGACTGAATGAAAGGAGCTGGCATCTCACTCTCTTTGAATCTTCTTTATCATGCTAGGATTAGCAGGAAAAAGCAAAAAATTTCAGAATTGCATCTTGCAATGTGGAGATATTACTGTTTGTGCATTTACAATATTCATTGATTTTTGCCAGTGAAAAACATGTTTTTCATATACCAGAAATGTTTGAAGCCACTGACTGAATGAAAGGAGCTGGCATCTCACTCTCTTTGAATCTTCTTTATCATGCTAGGATTAACAGGAAAAAGCAAAAAATTTCAGAATTGCACCTTGCAATGTGGAGATATTACTGTTTGTGCATTTACAATATTCATTGATTTTTGCCATTGAAAAACGTCCAGAAATGTTTGAAGCTACTGACTGAATGAAAGGAGCTGGCATCTCACTCTCTTTGAATCTTCTTTATCATGCTAGGATTAGCAGGAAAAATCAAAAAAATTTCAGAATTGCACTTTGCAATGTGGAGATATTACTGTTCGTGCATTTACAATATTCATTGATTTTTGCCATTGAAAAACGTCCAGAAATGTTTGAAGCTACTGACTGAATGAAAGGAGCTGGCATCTCACTCTCTTTGAATCTTCTTTATCATGCTAGGATTAGCAGGAAAAAGCAAAAAATTTCAGAATTGCACCTTGCAATGTGGAGATATTACTGTTTGTGCATTTAAAATATTCATTGATTTTTGCTATTGAAAAACATGTTTTTCATATACCAGAAATGTTTGAAGCTACTGACTGAATGAAAGGAGCTGGCATCTCACTCTCTTTGAATCTTCTTTATCATGCTAGGATTAGCAGGAACAAGCAAAAAATTTCAGAATTGCACCTTGCAATGTGGAGATATTACTGTTTGTGCATTTACAATATTCATTGATTTTTGCCAGTGAAAAACATGTTTTTCATATACCAGAAATGTTTGAAGCCACTGACTGAATGAAAGGAGCTGGCATCTCACTCTCTTTGAATCTTCTTTATCATGCTAGGATTAACAGGAAAAAGCAAAAAATTTCAGAATTGCACCTTGCAATGTGGAGATATTACTGTTTGTGCATTTACAATATTCATTGATTTTTGCCATTGAAAAACGTCCAGAAATGTTTGAAGCTACTGACTGAATGAAAGGAGCTGGCATCTCACTCTCTTTGAATCTTCTTTATCATGCTAGGATTAGCAGGAAAAAGCAAAAAATTTCAGAATTGCACTTTGCAATGTGGAGATATTACTGTTTGTGCATTTACAATATTCATTGATTTTTGCCATTGAAAAACGTCCAGAAATGTTTGAAGCTACTGACTGAATGAAAGGAGCTGGCATCTCACTCTCTTTGAATCTTCTTTATCATGCTAGCATTAGCAGGAAAAAGCAAAGAATTTCAGAATTGCATCTTGCAATGTGGAGATATTACTGTTTGTGCATTTACAATATTCATTGATTTTTGCCATTGAAAAACATGTTATTCATATACCAGAAATGTTTGAAGCTACTGACTGAATGAAAGGAGCTGGCATCTCACTCTCTTTGAATCTTCTTTATCATGCTAGGATTAGCAGGAAAAAGCAAAAAATTTCAGAATTGCACCTTGCAATATGGAGATATTACTGTTTGTGCATTTACAATATTCATTGATTTTTGCCATTGAAAAACATGTTTTTCATATACCAGAAATGTTTGAAGCTACTGACTGAATGAAAGGAGCTGGCATCTCACTCTCTTTGAATCTTCTTTATCATGCTAGGATTAACAGGAAAAAGCAAAAAATTTCAGAATTGCACCTTGCAATGTGGAGATATTACTGTTTGTGCATTTACAATATTCATTGATTTTTGCCATTGAAAAACGTCCAGAAATGTTTGAAGCTACTGACTGAATGAAAGGAGCTGGCATCTCACTCTCTTTGAATCTTCTTTATCATGCTAGGATTAGCAGGAAAAAGCAAAAAATTTCAGAATTGCACCTTGCAATGTGGAGATATTACTGTTTGTGCATTTACAATATTCATTGATTTTTGCCATTGAAAAACATGTTTTTCATATACCAGAAATGTTTGAAGCTACTGACTGAATGAAAGGAGCTGGCATCTCACTCTCTTTGAATCTTCTTTATCATGCTAGGATTAGCAGGAAAAAGCAAAAAATTTCAGAATTGCACCTTGCAATGTGGAGATATTACTGTTTGTGCATTTACAATATTCATTGATTTTTGCCATTGAAAAACATGTTTTTCATATACCAGAAATGTTTGAAGCTACTGACTGAATGAAAGGAGCTGGCATCTCACTCTCTTTGAATCTTCTTTATCATGCTAGGATTAGCAGGAAAAAGCAAAAAATTTCAGAATTGCACCTTGCAATGTGGAGATATTACTGTTTGTGCATTTACAATATTCATTGATTTTTGCCATTGAAAAACATGTTTTTCATATACCAGAAATGTTTGAAGCTACTGACTGAATGAAAGGAGCTGGCATCTCACTCTCTTTGAATCTTCTTTATCATGGTAGGATTAGCAGGAAAAAGCAAAAAATTTCAGAATTGCACCTTGCAATGTGGAGATATTACTGTTTGTGCATTTACAATATTCATTGATTTTTGCCATTGAAAAACATGTTTTTCATATACCAGAAATGTTTGAAGCTACTGACTGAATGAAAGGAGCTGGCATCTCACTCTCTTTGAATCTTCTTTATCATGCTAGGATTAGCAGGAAAAAGCAAAAAATTTCAGAATTGCACCTTGCAATGTGGAGATATTACTGTTTGTGCATTTACAATATTCATTGATTTTTGCCATTGAAAAACATGTTTTTCATATACCAGAAATGTTTGAAGCTACTGACTGAATGAAAGGAGCTGGCATCTCACTCTCTTTGAATCTTCTTTATCATGCTAGGATTAGCAGGAAAAAGCAAAAAATTTCAGAATTGCACCTTGCAATGTGGAGATATTACTGTTTGTGCATTTACAATATTCATTGATTTTTGCCATTGAAAAACATGTTTTTCATATACCAGAAATGTTTGAAGCTACTGACTGAATGAAAGGAGCTGGCATCTCACTCTCTTTGAATCTTCTTTATCATGCTAGGATTAGCAGGAAAAAGCAAAAAATTTCAGAATTGCACCTTGCAATGTGGAGATATTACTGTTTGTGCATTTACAATATTCATTGATTTTTGCCATTGAAAAACATGTTTTTCATATACCAGAAATGTTTGAAGCTACTGACTGAATGAAAGGAGCTGGCATCTCACTCTCTTTGAATCTTCTTTATCATGCTAGGATTAACAGGAAAAAGCAAAAAATTTCAGAATTGCACCTTGCAATGTGGAGATATTACTGTTTGTGCATTTACAATATTCATTGATTTTTGCCATTGAAAAACGTCCAGAAATGTTTGAAGCTACTGACTGAATGAAAGGAGCTGGCATCTCACTCTCTTTGAATCTTCTTTATCATGCTAGGATTAGCAGGAAAATGCGAAAAATTTCAGAATTGCATCTTGCAATGTGGAGATATTACTGTTTGTGCATTTACAATATTCATTGATTTTTGCCATTGAAAAACATCATGTTATTCATATACCAGAAATGTTTGAAGCTACTGACTGAATGAAAGGAGCTGGCATCTCACTCTCTTTGAATCTTCTTTATCATGCTAGGATTAGCAGGAAAAAGCAAAAAATTTCAGAATTGCACCTTGCAATATGGAGATATTACTCTTTGTGCATTTACAATATTCATTGATTTTTGCCATTGAAAAACATGTTTTTCATATACCAGAAATGTTTGAAGCTACTGACTGAATGAAAGGAGCTGGCATCTCACTCTCTTTGAATCTTCTTTATCATGCTAGGATTAGCAGGAAAAAGCAAAAAATTTCAGAATTGCACCTTGCAATGTGGAGATATTACTGTTTGTGCATTTACAATATTCATTGATTTTTGCCATTGAAAAACATCCAGAAATGTTTGAAGCTACTGACTGAATGAAAGGAGCTGGCATCTCACTCTCTTTGAATCTTCTTTATCATGCTAGGATTAGCAGGAAAAAGCAAAAAATTTCAGAATTGCACCTTGCAATGTGGAGATATTACTGTTTGTGCATTTACAATATTCATTGATTTTTGGCATTGAAAAACATCATGTTATTCATATACCAGAAATGTTTGAAGCTACTGACTGAATGAAAGGAGCTGGCATCTCACTCTCTTTGAATCTTCTTTATCATGCTAGGATTAGCAGGAAAAAGCAAAAAATTTCAGAATTGCACCTTGCAATGTGGAGATATTACTGTTTGTGCATTTACAATATTCATTGATTTTTGCCATTGAAAAACATGTTTTTCATATACCAGAAATGTTTGAAGCTACTGACTGAATGAAAGGAGCTGGCATCTCACTCTCTTTGAATCTTCTTTATCATGCTAGGATTAGCAGTAAAAAGCAAAAAATTTCAGAATTGCACCTTGCAATGTGGAGATATTACTGTTTGTGCATTTACAATATTCATTGATTTTTGCCATTGAAAAACATGTTTTTCATATACCAGAAATGTTTGAAGCTACTGACTGAATGAAAGGAGCTGGCATCTCACTCTCTTTGAATCTTCTTTATCATGCTAGGATTAGCAGTAAAAAGCAAAAAATTTCAGAATTGCACCTTGCAATGTGGAGATATTACTGTTTGTGCATTTACAATATTCATTGATTTTTGCCATTGAAAAACATGTTTTTCATATACCAGAAATGTTTGAAGCTACTGACTGAATGAAAGGAGCTGGCATCTCACTCTCTTTGAATCTTCTTTACCATGCTAGGATTAACAGGAAAAAGCAAAAAATTTCAGAAATGCACCTTGCAATGTGGAGATATTACTGTTTGTGCATTTACAATATTCATTGATTTTTGCCATTGAAAAACGTCCAGAAATGTTTGAAGCTACTGACTGAATGAAAGGAGCTGGCATCTCAATCTCTTTGAATCTTCTTTATCATGCTAGGATTAGCAGGAAAAAGCAAAAAATTTCAGAATTGCACCTTGCAATGTGGAGATATTACTGTTTGTGCATTTACAATATTCATTGATTTTTGCCATTGAAAAACGTCCAGAAATGTTTGAAGCTACTGACTGAATGAAAGGAGCTGGCATCTCACTCTCTTTGAATCTTCTTTATCATGCTAGGATTAGCAGGAAAAAGCAAAAAATTTCAGAATTGCACCTTGCAATGTGGAGATATTACTGTTTGTGCATTTACAATATTCATTGATTTTTGCCATTGAAAAACATGTTTTTCATATACCAGAAATGTTTGAAGCTACTGACTGAATGAAAGGAGCTGGCATCTCACTCTCTTTGAATCTTCTTTATCATGCTAGGATTAGCAGGAAAAAGCAAAAAATTTCAGAATTGCACCTTGCAATGTGGAGATATTACTGTTTGTGCATTTACAATATTCATTGATTTTTGCCATTGAAAAACGTCCAGAAATGTTTGAAGCTACTGACTGAATGAAAGGAGCTGGCATCTCACTCTCTTTGAATCTTCTTTATCATGCTAGGATTAGCAGGAAAAAGCAAAAAATTTCAGAATTGCACCTTGCAATGTGGAGATATTACTGTTTGTGCATTTACAATATTCATTGATTTTTGCCATTGAAAAACATGTTTTTCATATACCAGAAATGTTTGAAGCTACTGACTGAATGAAAGGAGCTGGCATCTCACTCTCTTTGAATCTTCTTTATCATGCTAGGATTAACAGGAAAAAGCAAAAAATTTCAGAATTGCACCTTGCAATGTGGAGATATTACTGTTTGTGCATTTACAATATTCATTGATTTTTGCCATTGAAAAACGTCCAGAAATGTTTGAAGCTACTGACTGAATGAAAGGAGCTGGCATCTCACTCTCTTTGAATCTTCTTTATCATGCTAGGATTAGCAGGAAAATGCAAAAAATTTCAGAATTTCATCTTGCAATGTGGCGATATTACTGTTTGTGCATTTACAATATTCATTGATTTTTGCCATTGAAAAACATCATGTTATTCATATACCAGAAATGTTTGAAGCTACTGACTGAATGAAAGGAGCTGGCATCTCACTCTCTTTGAATCTTCTTTATCATGCTAGGATTAGCAGGAAAAAGCAAAACATTTCAGAATTGCACCTTGCAATGTGGAGATATTACTGTTTGTGCATTTACAATATTCATTGATTTTTGCCATTGAAAAACGTCCAGAAATGTTTGAAGCTACTGACTGAATGAAAGGAGCTGGCATCTCACTCTCTTTGAATCTTCTTTATCATGCTAGGATTAGCAGGAAAAAGCAAAAAATTTCAGAATTGCACCTTGCAATGTGGAGATATTACTGTTTGTGCATTTACAATATTCATTGATTTTTGCCATTGAAAAACATGTTTTTCATATACCAGAAATGTTTGAAGCTACTGACTGAATGAAAGGAGCTGGCATCTCACTCTCTTTGAATCTTCTTTATCATGCTAGGATTAACAGGAAAAAGCAAAAAATTTCAGAATTGCACCTTGCAATGTGGAGATATTACTGTTTGTGCATTTACAATATTCATTGATTTTTGCCATTGAAAAACGTCCAGAAATGTTTGAAGCTACTGACTGAATGAAAGGAGCTGGCATCTCACTCTCTTTGAATCTTCTTTATCATGCTAGGATTAGCAGGAAAATGCAAAAAATTTCAGAATTGCATCTTGCAATGTGGCGATATTACTGTTTGTGCATTTACAATATTCATTGATTTTTGCCATTGAAAAACATCATGTTATTCATATACCAGAAATGTTTGAAGCTACTGACTGAATGAAAGGAGCTGGCATCTCACTCTCTTTGAATCTTCTTTATCATGCTAGGATTAGCAGGAAAATGCAAAAAATTTCAGAATTGCATCTTGCAATGTGGAGATATTACTGTTTGTGCATTTACAATATTCATTGATTTTTGCCATTGAAAAACATCATGTTATTCATATACCAGAAATGTTTGAAGCTACTGACTGAATGAAAGGAGCTGGCATCTCACTCTCTTTGAATCTTCTTTATCATGCTAGGATTAGCAGGAAAAAGCAAAAAATTTCAGAATTGCACCTTGCAATATGGAGATATTACTGTTTGTGCATTTACAATATTCATTGATTTTTGCCATTGAAAAACATGTTTTTCATATACCAGAAATGTTTGAAGCTACTGACTGAATGAAAGGAGCTGGCATCTCACTCTCTTTGAATCTTCTTTATCATGCTAGGATTAGCAGGAAAAAGCAAAAAATTTCAGAATTGCACCTTGCAATGTGGAGATATTACTGTTTGTGCATTTACAATATTCATTGATTTTTGCCATTGAAAAATGTCCAGAAATGTTTGAAGCTACTGACTGAATGAAAGGAGCTGGCATCTCACTCTCTTTGAATCTTCTTTATCATGCTAGGATTAGCAGGAAAAAGCAAAAAATTTCAGAATTGCACCTTGCAATGTGGAGATATTACTGTTTGTGCATTTACAATATTCATTGATTTTTGCCATTGAAAAACATCATGTTATTCATATACCAGAAATGTTTGAAGCTACTGACTGAATGAAAGGAGCTGGCATCTCACTCTCTTTGAATCTTCTTTATCATGCTAGGATTAGCAGGAAAAAGCAAAAAATTTCAGAATTGCACCTTGCATGGTGGAGATATTACTGTTTGTGCATTTACAATATTCATTGATTTTTGCCATTGAAAAACATGTTTTTCATATACCAGAAATGTTTGAAGCTACTGACTGAATGAAAGGAGCTGGCATCTCACTCTCTTTGAATCTTCTTTATCATGCTAGGATTAGCAGTAAAAAGCAAAAAATTTCAGAATTGCACCTTGCAATGTGGAGATATTACTGTTTGTGCATTTACAATATTCATTGATTTTTGCCATTGAAAAACATGTTTTTCATATACCAGAAATGTTTGAAGCTACTGACTGAATGAAAGGAGCTGGCATCTCACTCTCTTTGAATCTTCTTTATCATGCTAGGATTAACAGGAAAAAGCAAAAAATTTCAGAAATGCACCTTGCAATGTGGAGATATTACTGTTTGTGCATTTACAATATTCATTGATTTTTGCCATTGAAAAACGTCCAGAAATGTTTGAAGCTACTGACTGAATGAAAGGAGCTGGCATCTCACTCTCTTTGAATCTTCTTTATCATGCTAGGATTAGCAGGAAAAAGCACACAATTTCAGAATTGCACCTTGCAATGTGGAGATATTACTGTTTGTGCATTTACAATATTCATTGATTTTTGCCATTGAAAAACGTCCAGAAATGTTTGAAGCTACTGACTGAATGAAAGGAGCTGGCATCTCACTCTCTTTGAATCTTCTTTATCATGCTATGATTAGCAGGAAAAAGAAAAAAATTTCAGAATTGCACCTTGCAATGTGGAGATATTACTGTTTGTGCATTTACAATATTCATTGATTTTTGCCATTGAAAAACATGTTTTTCATATACCAGAAATGTTTGAAGCTACTGACTGAATGAAAGGAGCTGGCATCTCACTCTCTTTGAATCTTCTTTATCATGCTAGGATTAGCAGGAAAAAGCAAAAAATTTCAGAATTGCACCTTGCAATGTGGAGATATTACTGTTTGTGCATTTACAATATTCATTGATTTTTGCCATTGAAAAACGTCCAGCAATGTTTGAAGCTACTGACTGAATGAAAGGAGCTGGCATCTCACTCTCTTTGAATCTTCTTTATCATGCTAGGATTAGCAGGAAAAAGCAAAAAATTTCAGAATTGCACCTTGCAATGTGGAGATATTACTGTTTGTGCATTTACAATATTCATTGATTTTTGCCATTGAAAAACATCATGTTATTCATATACCAGAAATGTTTGAAGCTACTGACTGAATGAAAGGAGCTGGCATCTCACTCTCTTTAAATCTTCTTTATCATGCTAGGATTAGCAGGAAAAAGCAAAAAATTTCAGAATTGCACCTTGCAATGTGGAGATATTACTGTTTGTGCATTTACAATATTCATTGATTTTTGCCATTGAAAAACATGTTTTTCATATACCAGAAATGTTTGAAGCTACTGACTGAATGAAAGGAGCTGGCATCTCACTCTCTTTGAATCTTCTTTATCATGCTAGGATTAGCAGTAAAAAGCAAAAAATTTCAGAATTGCACCTTGCAATGTGGAGATATTACTGTTTGTGCATTTACAATATTCATTGATTTTTGCCATTGAAAAACATGTTTTTCATATACCAGAAATGTTTGAAGCTACTGACTGAATGAAAGGAGCTGGCATCTCACTCTCTTTGAATCTTCTTTATCATGCTAGGATTAACAGGAAAAAGCAAAAAATTTCAGAAATGCACCTTGCAATGTGGAGATATTACTGTTTGTGCATTTACAATATTCATTGATTTTTGCCATTGAAAAACGTCCAGAAATGTTTGAAGCTACTGACTGAATGAAAGGAGCTGGCATCTCACTCTCTTTGAATCTTCTTTATCATGCTAGGATTAGCAGGAAAAAGCAAACAATTTCAGAATTGCACCTTGCAATGTGGAGATATTACTGTTTGTGCATTTACAATATTCATTGATTTTTGCCATTGAAAAACGTCCAGAAATGTTTGAAGCTACTGACTGAATGAAAGGAGCTGGCATCTCACTCTCTTTGAATCTTCTTTATCATGCTAGGATTAGCAGGAAAAAGCAAAAAATTTCAGAATTGCACCTTGCAATGTGGAGATATTACTGTTTGTGCATTTACAATATTCATTGATTTTTGCCATTGAAAAACATCATGTTATTCATATACCAGAAATGTTTGAAGCTACTGACTGAATGAAAGGAGCTGGCATCTCACTCTCTTTGAATCTTCTTTATCATGCTAGGATTACCAGGAAAAAGCAAAAAATTTCAGAATTGCACCTTGCAATGTGGAGATATTACTGTTTGTGCATTTACAATATTCATTGATTTTTGCCATTGAAAAACGTCCAGAAATGTTTGAAGCTACTGACTGAATGAAAGGAGCTGGCATCTCACTCTCTTTGAATCTTCTTTATCATGCTAGGATTAGCAGGAAAAAGCAAAAAATTTCAGAATTGCACCTTGCAATGTGGAGATATTACTGTTTGTGCACTTACAATATTCATTGATTTTTGCCATTGAAAAACATGTTTTTCATATACCAGAAATGTTTGAAGCTACTGACTGAATGAAAGGAGCTGGCATCTCACTCTCTTTGAATCTTCTTTATCATGCTAGGATTAACAGGAAAAAGCAAAAAATTTCAGAATTGCACCTTGCAATGTGGAGATATTACTGTTTGTGCATTTACAATATTCATTAATTTTTGCCATTGAAAAACGTCCAGAAATGTTTGAAGCTACTGACTGAATGAAAGGAGTTGGCATCTCACTCTCTTGAATCTTCTTTTTCATGCTAGGATTAGCAGGAAAATGCAAAAAATTTCAGAATTGCATCTTGCAATGTGGAGATATTACTGTTTGTGCATTTACAATATTCATTGATTTTTGCCATTGAAAAACATCATGTTATTCATATACCAGAAATGTTTGAAGCTACTGACTGAATGAAAGGAGCTGGCATCTCACTCTCTTTGAATCTTCTTTATCATGCTAGGATTAGCAGGAAAAAGCAAAAAATTTCAGAATTGCACCTTGCAATATGGAGATATTACTGTTTGTGCATTTACAATATTCATTGATTTTTGCCATTGAAAAACATGTTTTTCATATACCAGAAATGTTTGAAGCTACTGACTGAATGAAAGGAGCTGGCATCTCACTCTCTTTGAATCTTCTTTATCATGCTAGGATTAGCAGGAAAAAGCAAAAAATTTCAGAATTGCACCTTGCAATGTGGAGATATTACTGTTTGTGCATTTACAATATTCATTGATTTTTGCCATTGAAAAACATGTTTTTCATATACCAGAAATGTTTGAAGCTACTGACTGAATGAAAGGAGCTGGCATCTCACTCTCTTTGAATCTTCTTTATCATGCTAGGATTAGCAGGAAAAAGCAAAAAATTTCAGAATTGCACCTTGCAATGTGGAGATATTACTGTTTGTGCATTTACAATATTCATTGATTTTTGCCATTGAAAAACATGTTTTTCATATACCAGAAATGTTTGAAGCTACTGACTGAATGAAAGGAGCTGGCATCTCACTCTCTTTGAATCTTCTTTATCATGCTAGGATTAACAGGAAAAAGCAAAAAATTTCAGAAATGCACCTTGCAATGTGGAGATATTACTCTTTGTGCATTTACAATATTCATTGATTTTTGCCATTGAAAAACGTCCAGAAATGTTTGAAGCTACTGACTGAATGAAAGGAGCTGGCATCTCACTATCTTTGAATCTTCTTTATCATGCTAGGATTAGCAGGAAAAAGCAAAAAATTTCAGAATTGCACCTTGCAATGTGGAGATATTACTTTTTGTGCATTTACAATATTCATTGATTTTTGCCATTGAAAAACGTCCAGAAATGTTTGAAGCTACTGACTGAATGAAAGGAGCTGGCATCTCACTCTCTTTGAATCTTCTTTATCATGCTAGGATTAGCAGGAAAAAGCAAAAAATTTCAGAATTGCACCTTGCAATGTGGAGATATTACTGTTTGTGCATTTACAATATTCATTGATTTTTGCCATTGAAAAACATCATGTTATTCATATACCAGAAATGTTTGAAGCTACTGACTGAATGAAAGGAGCTGGCATCTCACTCTCTTTGAATCTTCTTTATCATGCTAGGATTACCAGGAAAAAGCAAAAAATTTCAGAATTGCACCTTGCAATGTGGAGATATTACTGTTTGTGCATTTACAATATTCATTGATTTTTGCCATTGAAAAACGTCCAGAAATGTTTGAAGCTACTGACTGAATGAAAGGAGCTGGCATCTCACTCTCTTTGAATCTTCTTTATCATGCTAGGATTAGCAGGAAAAAGCAAAAAAATTCAGAATTGCACCTTGCAATGTGGAGATATTACTGTTTGTGCACTTACAATATTCATTGATTTTTGCCATTGAAAAACATGTTTTTCATATACCAGAAATGTTTGAAGCTACTGACTGAATGAAAGGAGCTGGCATCTCACTCTCTTTGAATCTTCTTTATCATGCTAGGATTAACAGGAAAAAGCAAAAAATTTCAGAATTGCACCTTGCAATGTGGAGATATTACTGTTTGTGCATTTACAATATTCATTGATTTTTGCCATTGAAAAACGTCCAGAAATGTTTGAAGCTACTGACTGAATGAAAGGAGTTGGCATCTCACTCTCTTGAATCTTCTTTTTCATGCTAGGATTAGCAGGAAAATGCAAAAAATTTCAGAATTGCATCTTGCAATGTGGAGATATTACTGTTTGTGCATTTACAATATTCATTGATTTTTGCCATTGAAAAACATCATGTTATTCATATACCAGAAATGTTTGAAGCTACTGACTGAATGAAAGGAGCTGGCATCTCACTCTCTTTGAATCTTCTTTATCATGCTAGGATTAGCAGGAAAAAGCAAAAAATTTCAGAATTGCACCTTGCAATATGGAGATATTACTGTTTGTGCATTTACAATATTCATTGATTTTTGCCATTGAAAAACATGTTTTTCATATACCAGAAATGTTTGAAGCTACTGACTGAATGAAAGGAGCTGGCATCTCACTCTCTTTGAATCTTCTTTATCATGCTAGGATTAGCAGGAAAAAGCAAAAAATTTCAGAATTGCACCTTGCAATGTGGAGATATTACTGTTTGTGCATTTACAATATTCATTGATTTTTGCCATTGAAAAACATGTTTTTCATATACCAGAAATGTTTGAAGCTACTGACTGAATGAAAGGAGCTGGCATCTCACTCTCTTTGAATCTTCTTTATCATGCTAGGATTAGCAGGAAAAAGCAAAAAATTTCAGAATTGCACCTTGCAATGTGGAGATATTACTGTTTGTGCATTTACAATATTCATTGATTTTTGCCATTGAAAAACATGTTTTTCATATACCAGAAATGTTTGAAGCTACTGACTGAATGAAAGGAGCTGGCATCTCACTCTCTTTGAATCTTCTTTATCATGCTAGGATTAACAGGAAAAAGCAAAAAATTTCAGAAATGCACCTTGCAATGTGGAGATATTACTCTTTGTGCATTTACAATATTCATTGATTTTTGCCATTGAAAAACGTCCAGAAATGTTTGAAGCTACTGACTGAATGAAAGGAGCTGGCATCTCACTATCTTTGAATCTTCTTTATCATGCTAGGATTAGCAGGAAAAAGCAAAAAATTTCAGAATTGCACCTTGCAATGTGGAGATATTACTTTTTGTGCATTTACAATATTCATTGATTTTTGCCATTGAAAAACGTCCAGAAATGTTTGAAGCTACTGACTGAATGAAAGGAGCTGGCATCTCACTCTCTTTGAATCTTCTTTATCATGCTAGGATTAGCAGGAAAAAGCAAAAAATTTCAGAATTGCACCTTGCAATGTGGAGATATTACTGTTTGTGCATTTACAATATTCATTGATTTTTGCCATTGAAAAACGTCCAGAAATGTTTGAAGCTACTGACTGAATGAAAGGAGCTGGCATCTCACTCTCTTTGAATCTTCTTTATCATGCTAGGATTAGCAGGAAAAAGCAAAAAATTTCAGAATTGCACCTTGCAATGTGGAGATATTACTGTTTGTGCATTTACAATATTCATTGATTTTTGCCATTGAAAAACATGTTTTTCATATACCAGAAATGTTTGAAGCTACTGACTGAATGAAAGGAGCTGGCATCTCACTCTCTTTGAATCTTCTTTATCATGCTAGGATTAGCAGGAAAAAGCAAAAAATTTCAGAATTGCACCTTGCAATGTGGAAATATTACTGTTTGTGCATTTACAATATTCATTGATTTTTGCCATTGAAAAACATGTTTTTCATATACCAGAAATGTTTGAAGCTACTGACTGAATGAAAGGAGCTGGCATCTCACTCTCTTTGAATCTTCTTTATCATGCTAGGATTAGCAGGAAAAAGCAAAAAATTTCAGAATTGCACCTTGCAATATGGAGATATTACTGTTTGTGCATTTACAATATTCATTGATTTTTGCCATTGAAAAACATGTTTTTCATATACCAGAAATGTTTGAAGCTACTGACTGAATGAAAGGAGCTGGCATCTCACTCTCTTTGAATCTTCTTTATCATGCTAGGATTAGCAGGAAAAAGCAAAAAATTTCAGAATTGCACCTTGCAATGTGGAGATATTACTGTTTGTGCATTTACAATATTCATTGATTTTTGCCATTGAAAAACGTCCAGAAATGTTTGAAGCTACTGACTGAATGAAAGGAGCTGGCATCTCACTCTCTTTGAATCTTCTTTATCATGCTAGGATTAGCAGGAAAAAGCAAAAAAATTCAGAATTGCACCTTGCAATATGGAGATATTACTGTTTGTGCATTTACAATATTCATTGATTTTTGCCATTGAAAAACATGTTTTTCATATACCAGAAATGTTTGAAGCTACTGACTGAATGAAAGGAGCTGGCATCTCACTCTCTTTGAATCTTCTTTATCATGCTAGGATTAACAGGAAAAAGCAAAAAATTTCAGAATTGCACCTTGCAATGTGGAGATATTACTGTTTGTGCATTTACAATATTCATTGATTTTTGCCATTGAAAAACGTCCAGAAATGTTTGAAGCTACTGACTGAATGAAAGGAGCTGGCATCTCACTCTCTTTGAATCTTCTTTATCATGCTAGGATTAGCAGGAAAAAGCAAAAAAATTCAGAATTGCACCTTGCAATGTGGAGATATTACTGTTTGTGCACTTACAATATTCATTGATTTTTGCCATTGAAAAACATGTTTTTCATATACCAGAAATGTTTGAAGCTACTGACTGAATGAAAGGAGCTGGCATCTCACTCTCTTTGAATCTTCTTTATCATGCTAGGATTAACAGGAAAAAGCAAAAAATTTCAGAATTGCACCTTGCAATGTGGAGATATTACTGTTTGTGCATTTACAATATTCATTGATTTTTGCCATTGAAAAACGTCCAGAAATGTTTGAAGCTACTGACTGAATGAAAGGAGTTGGCATCTCACTCTCTTGAATCTTCTTTTTCATGCTAGGATTAGCAGGAAAATGCAAAAAATTTCAGAATTGCATCTTGCAATGTGGAGATATTACTGTTTGTGCATTTACAATATTCATTGATTTTTGCCATTGAAAAACATCATGTTATTCATATACCAGAAATGTTTGAAGCTACTGACTGAATGAAAGGAGCTGGCATCTCACTCTCTTTGAATCTTCTTTATCATGCTAGGATTAGCAGGAAAAAGCAAAAAATTTCAGAATTGCACCTTGCAATATGGAGATATTACTGTTTGTGCATTTACAATATTCATTGATTTTTGCCATTGAAAAACATGTTTTTCATATACCAGAAATGTTTGAAGCTACTGACTGAATGAAAGGAGCTGGCATCTCACTCTCTTTGAATCTTCTTTATCATGCTAGGATTAGCAGGAAAAAGCAAAAAATTTCAGAATTGCACCTTGCAATGTGGAGATATTACTGTTTGTGCATTTACAATATTCATTGATTTTTGCCATTGAAAAACATGTTTTTCATATACCAGAAATGTTTGAAGCTACTGACTGAATGAAAGGAGCTGGCATCTCACTCTCTTTGAATCTTCTTTATCATGCTAGGATTAGCAGGAAAAAGCAAAAAATTTCAGAATTGCACCTTGCAATGTGGAGATATTACTGTTTGTGCATTTACAATATTCATTGATTTTTGCCATTGAAAAACATGTTTTTCATATACCAGAAATGTTTGAAGCTACTGACTGAATGAAAGGAGCTGGCATCTCACTCTCTTTGAATCTTCTTTATCATGCTAGGATTAACAGGAAAAAGCAAAAAATTTCAGAAATGCACCTTGCAATGTGGAGATATTACTCTTTGTGCATTTACAATATTCATTGATTTTTGCCATTGAAAAACGTCCAGAAATGTTTGAAGCTACTGACTGAATGAAAGGAGCTGGCATCTCACTATCTTTGAATCTTCTTTATCATGCTAGGATTAGCAGGAAAAAGCAAAAAATTTCAGAATTGCACCTTGCAATGTGGAGATATTACTTTTTGTGCATTTACAATATTCATTGATTTTTGCCATTGAAAAACGTCCAGAAATGTTTGAAGCTACTGACTGAATGAAAGGAGCTGGCATCTCACTCTCTTTGAATCTTCTTTATCATGCTAGGATTAGCAGGAAAAAGCAAAAAATTTCAGAATTGCACCTTGCAATGTGGAGATATTACTGTTTGTGCATTTACAATATTCATTGATTTTTGCCATTGAAAAACATCATGTTATTCATATACCAGAAATGTTTGAAGCTACTGACTGAATGAAAGGAGCTGGCATCTCACTCTCTTTGAATCTTCTTTATCATGCTAGGATTACCAGGAAAAAGCAAAAAATTTCAGAATTGCACCTTGCAATGTGGAGATATTACTGTTTGTGCATTTACAATATTCATTGATTTTTGACATTGAAAAACGTCCAGAAATGTTTGAAGCTACTGACTGAATGAAAGGAGCTGGCATCTCACTCTCTTTGAATCTTCTTTATCATGCTAGGATTAGCAGGAAAAAGCAAAAAAATTCAGAATTGCACCTTGCAATGTGGAGATATTACTGTTTGTGCACTTACAATATTCATTGATTTTTGCCATTGAAAACATGTTTTTCATATACCAGAAATGTTTGAAGCTACTGACTGAATGAAAGGAGCTGGCATCTCACTCTCTTTGAATCTTCTTTATCATGCTAGGATTAACAGGAAAAAGCAAAAAATTTCAGAATTGCACCTTGCAATGTGGAGATATTACTGTTTGTGCATTTACAATATTCATTGATTTTTGCCATTGAAAAACGTCCAGAAATGTTTGAAGCTACTGACTGAATGAAAGGAGTTGGCATCTCACTCTCTTGAATCTTCTTTTTCATGCTAGGATTAGCAGGAAAATGCAAAAAATTTCAGAATTGCATCTTGCAATGTGGAGATATTACTGTTTGTGCATTTACAATATTCATTGATTTTTGCCATTGAAAAACATCATGTTATTCATATACCAGAAATGTTTGAAGCTACTGACTGAATGAAAGGAGCTGGCATCTCACTCTCTTTGAATCTTCTTTATCATGCTAGGATTAGCAGGAAAAAGCAAAAAATTTCAGAATTGCACCTTGCAATATGGAGATATTACTGTTTGTGCATTTACAATATTCATTGATTTTTGCCATTGAAAAACATGTTTTTCATATACCAGAAATGTTTGAAGCTACTGACTGAATGAAAGGAGCTGGCATCTCACTCTCTTTGAATCTTCTTTATCATGCTAGGATTAGCAGGAAAAAGCAAAAAATTTCAGAATTGCACCTTGCAATGTGGAGATATTACTGTTTGTGCATTTACAATATTCATTGATTTTTGCCATTGAAAAACATGTTTTTCATATACCAGAAATGTTTGAAGCTACTGACTGAATGAAAGGAGCTGGCATCTCACTCTCTTTGAATCTTCTTTATCATGCTAGGATTAGCAGGAAAAAGCAAAAAATTTCAGAATTGCACCTTGCAATGTGGAGATATTACTGTTTGTGCATTTACAATATTCATTGATTTTTGCCATTGAAAAACATGTTTTTCATATACCAGAAATGTTTGAAGCTACTGACTGAATGAAAGGAGCTGGCATCTCACTCTCTTTGAATCTTCTTTATCATGCTAGGATTAACAGGAAAAAGCAAAAAATTTCAGAAATGCACCTTGCAATGTGGAGATATTACTCTTTGTGCATTTACAATATTCATTGATTTTTGCCATTGAAAAACGTCCAGAAATGTTTGAAGCTACTGACTGAATGAAAGGAGCTGGCATCTCACTATCTTTGAATCTTCTTTATCATGCTAGGATTAGCAGGAAAAAGCAAAAAATTTCAGAATTGCACCTTGCAATGTGGAGATATTACTTTTTGTGCATTTACAATATTCATTGATTTTTGCCATTGAAAAACGTCCAGAAATGTTTGAAGCTACTGACTGAATGAAAGGAGCTGGCATCTCACTCTCTTTGAATCTTCTTTATCATGCTAGGATTAGCAGGAAAAAGCAAAAAATTTCAGAATTGCACCTTGCAATGTGGAGATATTACTGTTTGTGCATTTACAATATTCATTGATTTTTGCCATTGAAAAACGTCCAGAAATGTTTGAAGCTACTGACTGAATGAAAGGAGCTGGCATCTCACTCTCTTTGAATCTTCTTTATCATGCTAGGATTAGCAGGAAAAAGCAAAAAATTTCAGAATTGCACCTTGCAATGTGGAGATATTACTGTTTGTGCATTTACAATATTCATTGATTTTTGCCATTGAAAAACATGTTTTTCATATACCAGAAATGTTTGAAGCTACTGACTGAATGAAAGGAGCTGGCATCTCACTCTCTTTGAATCTTCTTTATCATGCTAGGATTAGCAGGAAAAAGCAAAAAATTTCAGAATTGCACCTTGCAATGTGGAAATATTACTGTTTGTGCATTTACAATATTCATTGATTTTTGCCATTGAAAAACATGTTTTTCATATACCAGAAATGTTTGAAGCTACTGACTGAATGAAAGGAGCTGGCATCTCACTCTCTTTGAATCTTCTTTATCATGCTAGGATTAGCAGGAAAAAGCAAAAAATTTCAGAATTGCACCTTGCAATATGGAGATATTACTGTTTGTGCATTTACAATATTCATTGATTTTTGCCATTGAAAAACATGTTTTTCATATACCAGAAATGTTTGAAGCTACTGACTGAATGAAAGGAGCTGGCATCTCACTCTCTTTGAATCTTCTTTATCATGCTAGGATTAGCAGGAAAAAGCAAAAAATTTCAGAATTGCACCTTGCAATGTGGAGATATTACTGTTTGTGCATTTACAATATTCATTGATTTTTGCCATTGAAAAACGTCCAGAAATGTTTGAAGCTACTGACTGAATGAAAGGAGCTGGCATCTCACTCTCTTTGAATCTTCTTTATCATGCTAGGATTAGCAGGAAAAAGCAAAAAAATTCAGAATTGCACCTTGCAATATGGAGATATTACTGTTTGTGCATTTACAATATTCATTGATTTTTGCCATTGAAAAACATGTTTTTCATATACCAGAAATGTTTGAAGCTACTGACTGAATGAAAGGAGCTGGCATCTCACTCTCTTTGAATCTTCTTTATCATGCTAGGATTAGCAGGAAAAAGCAAAAAATTTCAGAATTGCACCTTGCAATGTGGAGATATTACTGTTTGTGCATTTACAATATTCATTGATTTTTGCCATTGAAAAACATGTTTTTCATATACCAGAAATGTTTGAAGCTACTGACTGAATGAAAGGAGCTGGCATCTCACTCTCTTTGAATCTTCTTTATCATGCTAGGATTAGCAGGAAAAAGCAAAAAATTTCAGAATTGCACCTTGCAATGTGGAGATATTACTGTTTGTGCATTTACAATATTCATTGATTTTTGCCATTGAAAAACATGTTTTTCATATACCAGAAATGTTTGAAGCTACTGACTGAATGAAAGGAGCTGGCATCTCACTCTCTTTGAATCTTCTTTATCATGCTAGGATTAACAGGAAAAAGCAAAAAATTTCAGAAATGCACCTTGCAATGTGGAGATATTACTCTTTGTGCATTTACAATATTCATTGATTTTTGCCATTGAAAAACGTCCAGAAATGTTTGAAGCTACTGACTGAATGAAAGGAGCTGGCATCTCACTCTCTTTGAATCTTCTTTATCATGCTAGGATTAGCAGGAAAAAGCAAAAAATTTCAGAATTGCACCTTGCAATGTGGAGATATTACTGTTTGTGCATTTACAATATTCATTGATTTTTGCCATTGAAAAACGTCCAGAAATGTTTGAAGCTACTGACTGAATGAAAGGAGCTGGCATCTCACTCTCTTTGAATCTTCTTTATCATGCTAGGATTAGCAGGAAAAAGCAAAAAATTTCAGAATTGCACCTTGCAATGTGGAGATATTACTGTTTGTGCATTTACAATATTCATTGATTTTTGCCATTGAAAAACGTCCAGAAATGTTTGAAGCTACTGACTGAATGAAAGGAGCTGGCATCTCACTCTCTTTGAATCTTCTTTATCATGCTAGGATTAGCAGGAAAAAGCAAAAAATTTCAGAATTGCACCTTGCAATGTGGAGATATTACTGTTTGTGCATTTACAATATTCATTGATTTTTGCCATTGAAAAACATGTTTTTCATATACCAGAAATGTTTGAAGCTACTGACTGAATGAAAGGAGCTGGCATCTCACTCTCTTTGAATCTTCTTTATCATGCTAGGATTAGCAGGAAAAAGCAAAAAATTTCAGAATTGCACCTTGCAATGTGGAGATATTACTGTTTGTGCATTTACAATATTCATTGATTTTTGCCATTGAAAAACATGTTTTTCATATACCAGAAATGTTTGAAGCTACTGACTGAATGAAAGGAGCTGGCATCTCACTCTCTTTGAATCTTCTTTATCATGCTAGGATTAGCAGGAAAAAGCAAAAAATTTCAGAATTGCACCTTGCAATATGGAGATATTACTGTTTGTGCATTTACAATATTCATTGATTTTTGCCATTGAAAAACATGTTTTTCATATACCAGAAATGTTTGAAGCTACTGACTGAATGAAAGGAGCTGGCATCTCACTCTCTTTGAATCTTCTTTATCATGCTAGGATTAGCAGGAAAAAGCAAAAAATTTCAGAATTGCACCTTGCAATGTGGAGATATTACTGTTTGTGCATTTACAATATTCATTGATTTTTGCCATTGAAAAACGTCCAGAAATGTTTGAAGCTACTGACTGAATGAAAGGAGCTGGCATCTCACTCTCTTTGAATCTTCTTTATCATGCTAGGATTAGCAGGAAAAAGCAAAAAATTTCAGAATTGCACCTTGCAATGTGGAGATATTACTGTTTGTGCATTTACAATATTCATTGATTTTTGCCATTGAAAAACATCATGTTATTCATATACCAGAAATGTTTGAAGCTACTGACTGAATGAAAGGAGCTGGCATCTCACTCTCTTTGAATCTTCTTTATCATGCTAGGATTAGCGGGAAAAAGCAAAAAATTTCAGAATTGCACCTTGCAATGTGGAGATATTACTGTTTGTGCATTTACAATATTCATTGATTTTTGCCATTGAAAAACATGTTTTTCATATACCAGAAATGTTTGAAGCTACTGACTGAATGAAAGGAGCTGGCATCTCACTCTCTTTGAATCTTCTTTATCATGCTAGGATTAGCAGGAAAAAGCAAAAAATTTCAGAATTGCACCTTGCAATGTAGAGATATTACTGTTTGTGCATTTACAATATTCATTGATTTTTGCCATTGAAAAACATGTTTTTCATATACCAGAAATGTTTGAAGCTACTGACTGAATGAAAGGAGCTGGCATCTCACTCTCTTTGAATCTTCTTTATCATGCTAGGATTAACAGGAAAAAGCAAAAAATTTCAGAAATGCACCTTGCAATGTGGAGATATTACTCTTTGTGCATTTACAATATTCATTGATTTTTGCCATTGAAAAACGTCCAGAAATGTTTGAAGCTACTGACTGAATGAAAGGAGCTGGCATCTCACTCTCTTTGAATCTTCTTTATCATGCTAGGATTAGCAGGAAAAAGCAAAAAATTTCAGAATTGCACCTTGCAATGTGGAGATATTACTGTTTGTGCATTTACAATATTCATTGATTTTTGCCATTGAAAAACGTCCAGAAATGTTTGAAGCTACTGACTGAATGAAAGGAGCTGGCATCTCACTCTCTTTGAATCTTCTTTATCATGCTAGGATTAGCAGGAAAAAGCAAAAAATTTCAGAATTGCACCTTGCAATGTGGAGATATTACTGTTTGTGCATTTACAATATTCATTGATTTTTGCCATTGAAAAACGTCCAGAAATGTTTGAAGCTACTGACTGAATGAAAGGAGCTGGCATCTCACTCTCTTTGAATCTTCTTTATCATGCTAGGATTAGCAGGAAAAAGCAAAAAATTTCAGAATTGCACCTTGCAATGTGGAGATATTACTGTTTGTGCATTTACAATATTCATTGATTTTTGCCATTGAAAAACATGTTTTTCATATACCAGAAATGTTTGAAGCTACTGACTGAATGAAAGGAGCTGGCATCTCACTCTCTTTGAATCTTCTTTATCATGCTAGGATTAGCAGGAAAAAGCAAAAAATTTCAGAATTGCACCTTGCAATGTGGAGATATTACTGTTTGTGCATTTACAATATTCATTGATTTTTGCCATTGAAAAACGTCCAGAAATGTTTGAAGCTACTGACTGAATGAAAGGAGCTGGCATCTCACTCTCTTTGAATCTTCTTTATCATGCTAGGATTAACAGGAAAAAGCAAAAAATTTCAGAATTGCACCTTGCAATGTGGAGATATTACTGTTTGTGCATTTACAATATTCATTGATTTTTGCCATTGAAAAACGTCCAGAAATGTTTGAAGCTACTGACTGAATGAAAGGAGCTGGCATCTCACTCTCTTTGAATCTTCTTTATCATGCTAGGATTAGCAGGAAAAAGCAAAAAATTTCAGAATTGCACCTTGCAATGTGGAGATATTACTGTTTGTGCATTTACAATATTCATTGATTTTTGCCATGGAAAAACATGTTTTTCATATACCAGAAATGTTTGAAGCTACTGACTGAATGAAAGGAGCTGGCATCTCACTCTCTTTGAATCTTCTTTATCATGCTAGGATTAGCAGGAAAAAGCAAAAAATTTCAGAATTGCACCTTGCAATGTGGAGATATTACTGTTTGTGCATTTACAATATTCATTGATTTTTGCCATTGAAAAACGTCCAGAAATGTTTGAAGCTACTGACTGAATGAAAGGAGTTGGCATCTCACTCTCTTTGAATCTTCTTTATCATGCTAGGATTAGCAGGAAAATGCAAAAAATTTCAGAATTGCATCTTGCAATGTGGAGATATTACTGTTTGTGCATTTACAATATTCATTGATTTTTGCCATTGAAAAACATCATGTTATTCATATACCAGAAATGTTTGAAGCTACTGACTGAATGAAAGGAGCTGGCATCTCACTCTCTTTGAATCTTCTTTATCATGCTAGGATTAGCAGGAAAAAGCAAAAAATTTCAGAATTGCACCTTGCAATATGGAGAAATTACTGTTTGTGCATTTACAATATTCATTGATTTTTGCCATTGAAAAACATGTTTTTCATATACCAGAAATGTTTGAAGCTACTGACTGAATGAAAGGAGCTGGCATCTCACTCTCTTTGAATCTTCTTTATCATGCTAGGATTAGCAGGAAAAAGCAAAAAATTTCAGAATTGCACCTTGCAATGTGGAGATATTACTGTTTGTGCATTTACAATATTCATTGATTTTTGCCATTGAAAAACGTCCAGAAATGTTTGAAGCTACTGACTGAATGAAAGGAGCTGGCATCTCACTCTCTTTGAATCTTCTTTATCATGCTAGGATTAGCAGGAAAAAGCAAAAAATTTCAGAATTGCACCTTGCAATGTGGAGATATTACTGTTTGTGCATTTACAATATTCATTGATTTTTGCCATTGAAAAACATCATGTTATTCATATACCAGAAATGTTTGAAGCTACTGACTGAATGAAAGGAGCTGGCATCTCACTCTCTTTGAATCTTCTTTATCATGCTAGGATTAGCAGGAAAAAGCAAAAAATTTCAGAATTGCACCTTGCAATGTGGAGATATTACTGTTTGTGCATTTACAATATTCATTGATTTTTGCCATTGAAAAACATGTTTTTCATATACCAGAAATGTTTGAAGCTACTGACTGAATGAAAGGAGCTGGCATCTCACTCTCTTTGAATCTTCTTTATCATGCTAGGATTAGCAGTAAAAAGCAAAAAATTTCAGAATTGCACCTTGCAATGTGGAGATATTACTGTTTGTGCATTTACAATATTCATTGATTTTTGCCATTGAAAAACATGTTTTTCATATACCAGAAATGTTTGAAGCTACTGACTGAATGAAAGGAGCTGGCATCTCACTCTCTTTGAATCTTCTTTATCATGCTAGGATTAACAGGAAAAAGCAAAAAATTTCAGAAATGCACCTTGCAATGTGGAGATATTACTCTTTGTGCAATTACAATATTCATTGATTTTTGCCATTGAAAAACGTCCAGAAATGTTTGAAGCTACTGACTGAATGAAAGGAGCTGGCATTTCACTCTCTTTGAATCTTCTTTATCATGCTAGGATTAGCAGGAAAAAGCAAAAAATTTCAGAATTGCACCTTGCAATGTGGAGATATTACTGTTTGTGCATTTACAATATTCATTGATTTTTGCCATTGAAAAACGTCCAGAAATGTTTGAAGCTACTGACTGAATGAAAGGAGCTGGCATCTCACTCTCTTTGAATCTTCTTTATCATGCTAGGATTAGCAGGAAAAAGCAAAAAATTTCAGAATTGCACCTTGCAATGTGGAGATATTACTGTTTGTGCATTTACAATATTCATTGATTTTTGCCATTGAAAAACGTCCAGAAATGTTTGAAGCTACTGACTGAATGAAAGGAGCTGGCATCTCACTCTCTTTGAATCTTCTTTATCATGCTAGGATTAGCAGGAAAAAGCAAAAAATTTCAGAATTGCACCTTGCAATGTGGAGATATTACTGTTTGTGCATTTACAATATTCATTGATTTTTGCCATTGAAAAACATGTTTTTCATATACCAGAAATGTTTGAAGCTACTGACTGAATGAAAGGAGCTGGCATCTCACTCTCTTTGAATCTTCTTTATCATGCTAGGATTAGCAGGAAAAAGCAAAAAATTTCAGAATTGCACCTTGCAATGTGGAGATATTACTGTTTGTGCATTTACAATATTCATTGATTTTTGCCATTGAAAAACGTCCAGAAATGTTTGAAGCTACTGACTGAATGAAAGGAGCTGGCATCTCACTCTCTTTGAATCTTCTTTATCATGCTAGGATTAACAGGAAAAAGCAAAAAATTTCAGAATTGCACCTTGCAATGTGGAGATATTACTGTTTGTGCATTTACAATATTCATTGATTTTTGCCATTGAAAAAGGTCCAGAAATGTTTGAAGCTACTGACTGAATGAAAGGAGCTGGCATCTCACTCTCTTTGAATCTTCTTTATCATGCTAGGATTAGCAGGAAAAAGCAAAAAATTTCAGAATTGCACCTTGCAATGTGGAGATATTACTGTTTGTGCATTTACAATATTCATTGATTTTTGATATTGAAAAACATGTTTTTCATATACCAGAAATGTTTGAAGCTACTGACTGAATGAAAGGAGCTGGCATCTCACTCTCTTTGAATCTTCTTTATCATGCTAGGATTAGCAGGAAAAAGCAAAAAATTTCAGAATTGCACCTTGCAATGTGGAGATATTACTGGTTGTGCATTTACAATATTCATTGATTTTTGCCATTGAAAAACGTCCAGAAATGTTTGAAGCTACTGACTGAATGAAAGGAGCTGGCATCTCACTCTCTTTGAATCTTCTTTATCATGCTAGGATTAGCAGGAAAAAGCAAAAAATTTCAGAATTGCACCTTGCAATGTGGAGATATTACTGTTTGTGCATTTACAATATTCATTGATTTTTGCCATTGAAAAACGTCCAGAAATGTTTGAAGCTACTGACTGAATGAAAGGAGCTGGCATCTCACTCTCTTTGAATCTTCTTTATCATGCTAGGATTAACAGGAAAAAGCAAAAAATTTCAGAATTGCACCTTGCAATGTGGAGATATTACTGTTTGTGCATTTACAATATTCATTGATTTTTGCCATTGAAAAAGGTCCAGAAATGTTTGAAGCTACTGACTGAATGAAAGGAGCTGGCATCTCACTCTCTTTGAATCTTCTTTATCATGCTAGGATTAGCAGGAAAAAGCAAAAAATTTCAGAATTGCACCTTGCAATGTGGAGATATTACTGTTTGTGCATTTACAATATTCATTGATTTTTGCCATTGAAAAACATGTTTTTCATATACCAGAAATGTTTGAAGCTACTGACTGAATGAAAGGAGCTGGCATCTCACTCTCTTTGAATCTTCTTTATCATGCTAGGATTAGCAGGAAAAAGCAAAAAATTTCAGAATTGCACCTTGCAATGTGGAGATATTACTGTTTGTGCATTTACAATATTCATTGATTTTTGCCATTGAAAAACGTCCAGAAATGTTTGAAGCTACTGACTGAATGAAAGGAGCTGGCATCTCACTCTCTTTGAATCTTCTTTATCATGCTAGGATTAGCAGGAAAAAGCAAAAAATTTCAGAATTGCACCTTGCAATGTGGAGATATTACTGTTTGTGCATTTACAATATTCATTGATTTTTGCCATTGAAAAACGTCCAGAAATGTTTGAAGCTACTGACTGAATGAAAGGAGCTGGCATCTCACTCTCTTTGAATCTTCTTTATCATGCTAGGATTAGCAGGAAAAAGCAAAAAATTTCAGAATTGCACCTTGCAATGTGGAGATATTACTGTTTGTGCATTTACAATATTCATTGATTTTTGCCATTGAAAAACATGTTTTTCATATACCAGAAATGTTTGAAGCTACTGACTGAATGAAAGGAGCTGGCATCTCACTCTCTTTGAATCTTCTTTATCATGCTAGGATTAGCAGGAAAAAGCAAAAAATTTCAGAATTGCACCTTGCAATGTGGAGATATTACTGTTTGTGCATTTACAATATTCATTGATTTTTGCCATTGAAAAACATGTTTTTCATATACCAGAAATGTTTGAAGCTACTGACTGAATGAAAGGAGCTGGCATCTCATTCTCTTTGAATCTTCTTTATCATGCTAGGATTAGCAGGAAAAAGCAAAAAATTTCAGAATTGCACCTTGCAATGTGGAGATATTACGGTTTGTGCATATACAATATTCATTGATTTTTGCCATTGAAAAACATGTTTTTCATATACCAGAAATGTTTGAAGCTACTGACTGAATGAAAGGAGCTGGCATCTCACTCTCTTTGAATCTTCTTTATCATGCTAGGATTAGCAGGAAAAAGCAAAAAATTTCAGAATTGCACCTTGCAATGTGGAGATATTACTGTTTGTGCATTTACAATATTCATTGATTTTTGCCATTGAAAAACATGTTTTTCATATACCAGAAATGTTTGAAGCTACTGACTGAATGAAAGGAGCTGGCATCTCACTCTCTTTGAATCTTCTTTATCATGCTAGGATTAACAGGAAAAAGCAAAAAATTTCAGAATTGCACCTTGCAATGTGGAGATATTACTGTTTGTGCATTTACAATATTCATTGATTTTTGCCATTGAAAAACATGTTTTTCATATACCAGAAATGTTTGAAGCTACTGACTGAATGAAAGGAGCTGGCATCTCACTCTCTTTGAATCTTCTTTATCATGCTAGGATTAACAGGAAAAAGCAAAAAATTTCAGAATTGCACCTTGCAATGTGGAGATATTACTGTTTGTGCATTTACAATATTCATTGATTTTTGCCATTGAAAAACGTCCAGAAATGTTTGAAGCTACTGACTGAATGAAAGGAGCTGGCATCTCACTCTCTTTGAATCTTCTTTATCATGCTAGGATTAGCAGGAAAAAGCAAAAAATTTCAGAATTGCACCTTGCAATGTGGAGATATTACTGTTTGTGCATTTACAATATTCATTGATTTTTGCCATTGAAAAACATGTTTTTCATATACCAGAAATGTTTGAAGCTACTGACTGAATGAAAGGAGCTGGCATCTCACTCTCTTTGAATCTTCTTTATCATGCTAGGATTAGCAGGAAAAAGCAAAAAATTTCAGAATTGCACCTTGCAATGTGGAGATATTACTGTTTGTGCATTTACAATATTCATTGATTTTTGCCATTGAAAAACGTCCAGAAATGTTTGAAGCTACTGACTGAATGAAAGGAGCTGGCATCTCACTCTCTTTGAATCTTCTTTATCATGCTAGGATTAGCAGGAAAAAGCAAAAAATTTCAGAATTGCACCTTGCAATGTGGAGATAATACTGTTTGTGCATTTACAGTATTCATTGATTTTTGCCATTGAAAAACATGTTTTTCATATACCAGAAATGTTTGAAGCTACTGACTGAATGAAAGGAGCTGGCATCTCACTCTCTTTGAATCTTCTTTATCATGCTAGGATTAACAGGAAAAAGCAAAAAATTTCAGAATTGCACCTTGCAATGTGGAGATATTACTGTTTGTGCATTTACAATATTCATTGATTTTTGCCATTGAAAAACGTCCAGAAATGTTTGAAGCTACTGACTGAATGAAAGGAGCTGGCATCTCACTCTCTTTGAATCTTCTTTATCATGCTAGGATTAGCAGGAAAAAGCAAAAAATTTCAGAATTGCACCTTGCAATGTGGAGATATTACTGTTTGTGCATTTACAATATTCATTGATTTTTGCCATTGAAAAACATGTTTTTCATATACCAGAAATGTTTGAAGCTACTGACTGAATAAAAGGAGCTGGCATCTCACTCTCTTTGAATCTTCTTTATCATGCTAGGATTAGCAGGAAAAAGCAAAAAATTTCAGAATTGCACCTTGCAATGTGGAGATATTACTGTTTGTGCATTTACAATATTCATTGATTTTTGCCATTGAAAAACATGTTTTTCATATACCAGAAATGTTTGAAGCTACTGACTGAATGAAAGGAGCTGGCATCTTACTCTCTTTGAATCTTCTTTATCATGCTAGGATTAGCAGGAAAAAGCAAAAAATTTCAGAATTGCACCTTGCAATGTGGAGATATTACTGTTTGTGCATTTACAATATTCATTGATTTTTGCCATTGAAAAACATGTTTTTCATATACCAGAAATGTTTGAAGCTACTGACTGAATGAAAGGAGCTGGCATCTCACTCTCTCTGAATCTTCTTTATCATGCTAGGATTAACAGGAAAAAGCAAAAAATTTCAGAATTGCACCTTGCAATGTGGAGATATTACTGTTTGTGCATTTACAATATTCATTGATTTTTGCCATTGAAAAACGTCCAGAAATGTTTGAAGCTACTGACTGAATGAAAGGAGCTGGCATCTCACTCTCTTTGAATCTTCTTTATCATGCTAGGATTAACAGGAAAAAGCAAAAAATTTCAGAATTGCACCTTGCAATGTGGAGATATTACTGTTTGTGCATTTACAATATTCATTGATTTTTGCCATTGAAAAACGTCCAGAAATGTTTGAAGCTACTGACTGAATGAAAGGAGCTGGCATCTCACTCTTTTTGTTTTACCATATTTTTTTTTATTTTTAAAAACCAATTTAACAGGGGAATAACAATCGTAGCATAAAAGTAGTGACAAAAGAATGTTCGTAGTAAAGGGAAAATTCTGAGGGAAGGGGAAGGGAAAAAGGTACAAACGGGAATGGATAAACAGGAAAGATGGGAGAAATTTGTTCGTCAAAAAGTATATACGATAGTACATAAACTTGAACAATTTAAGCACACATTACTATCATTAGCAAATTAGACATATTAATGAGCTAAACATGACACACATTGAGATGTTCCAGCATTATAAGAAGGTTGAGGGAACCTAGTGGACCAAATATCCCACTTCCTAGAGAATTTAATTAAGTTATTGTTGATAAGGGCAAATCTGAGTTCAAATATTCTGTGAAGATTCATCTTATCAACTAAGTCCTCCAGAGTGGGGACATGTGACTTTCTCCAATAAAAAGCCAATGCGTTCTTACAAACTGAAAATAAATGAATCACCAGAGATCTTTCAAATGACTTGCATGATTCAAGATCCAAGGATAGTAAAGCCCTTTGAGGGGTCAATACTAATGGTCTACCTAAAAGATCATCAACCAAAGAAGAGATCTGAGCCCATAGATTACGGATTTTCGTGCAGCTCCAAAAGAGATGTAAAAGATCTCCCCTAAGGCCGCACTCCCTCCAACAAAGGGGAGAGTTGCTGGGCTTTATATGATGTAGCCTGATTGGAGTGTAATACCATCTGGTTAGAATTTTGAAGTAGGCCTCTTGTAAGGGCATAGATATATTAGAGGCTTGGGAAAAAAGAACAGCATTCTCCCATTGGTCGGATTGGAAATTGAGTTTTAGGTCTTTTTCCCATCGTATCATGTAAAGGTGTTTTTGAAAAGAAAGGTCATTATTGAAACTGTTATATATGTGTCTCAGGCTCCAAAAAATTTTATGGGATGGGTTGCTTAACAGGTTCACCAAGGTTTCAGAAACGATAAGTTTGCCAGAAATGAATTCCAGAATTATGTTTTTTAAATGAGAATATAAAAAGAAATCAGAAGAGGGTAAGTTGAATCTTTTTTTAAGAGTTTGGAAAGGAATAAAAACAGAAGCTTCATACAGGTCTCCAATTTTTCTCAACCCTTTATTGTCCCATTGATCTGGAATGGAAGAGTTATATAGATCAGCAACAAAACCAATTGGGAAATTTTTGACAAGAGAAAGCTTATCCATATCAGAATCTTTCAAGGAGCTCTTTTTCTTTCTTTTAGCGATTTTTTTCCAGGCGTCAATAATCGCCTGGAAAATAGGGTGGGAAGAATCATGAGTGCACTGTTTAAAAAGATGCCTAAGTAACAAATCACGAGGAGAGGAGCCGTTATTTAAGAAAGTCTCTAGAATCATCCAAGCTGGGGGACTGTCAGAATTAAACCAATTACTGCTCTGTTTGATAAGGTTTGCCAAATAATAAGCGGAAATATTAGGGTGGCTCAGACCTCCGTTACTTTTATTCTTGTACAATATATCTGCAGATATCCTCGCACGTTTATTATCCCAGACATAAGAATTAATCTGATTTTGGATTTTTTGAACAAAGATGTGGGAAATAGCTAAAGGAAGGTTGCGGAAAAAATATAAAATTTTGGGAAGAACAAACATCTTGATAGAGAGGACTCTACCCCACCACGACAAATCTCTCTTCATAAAGTCCATCAAATCTCCTCGGACGATGTCATCAATCAGAACCAGATTGTCAGAGATTGTTGAGTTAATATTTTTACCAATACTGATCCCCAAATAAATCAGATTGCGTTTAGCCACACCAAAGGAAAATCTCGAGTGTAAAACCTCTCTCGTCTGACGGTCCAGATTAATGTTTAAAAGTTTAGACTTCTCATTATTGATCTTAAAATAAGAAATCTGAGAGAATATTTCTAGAACCTTCGAAACCTCCGCAACTGAATTTATTGGGTCCAGCAGGGAAAGCATAACATCATCTGCAAAGAGGCCAATTTTAAATTCTCGAGATGGGGTAGATATCCCTCTGATGTCAGTATTTTCTCTGATCCTCTGAGCAAGAGGCTCCATAGCCAGGACAAAGAGAAGAGGAGAAAGCGGGCAACCCTGTCTAGTACCATTTGTAATAGGGATTGGGTTTGAGAGATAATTGTTAACATAGATTTTTGCTTGGGGGTTAGAATAAAGGGCCATAATTGAAGAGAGAAAATTGTTGTCAAAACCAAATTTAATAAGGGTGAGTTTAAGGTATAGCCAATTTAGCCTGTCGAAAGCTTTTTCAGCATCTAGGGCAAGCAATGAAGTTGGGAGTTTCGTCGTATTTATAACCTTAATAATATTCAAGAGTCTTCTAGAGCCATCAGTTGCTTGTCTCCCACCAACGAAGCCAATTTGATCGTCGTTGATGAGAGATGGGAGAATAGTCGATAAACGGTTGGCCAGAATTTTCGAGTATATCTTAATGTCAGTATTAATTAGGGAAATGGGCCTATAGTTTTTAACATTATCTCTCTCTTCTTTAGACTTGGGTATTAAGGTAATAGTAGCTTCCAGCATTTCTGAGGGGAAGGAGCTTATTGAGGAAGCATGATTGAAAATTTTCGTAAGAGGGAGAGAAAGTAGGTCGCAAAAGGTTTTATAATACTCATTGATGAACCCGTCTGGACCCGGGGCCTTGAAAGCCTTAAGTTGCTTTATTGTGTTAATAATTTCAAGGTTAGAAAAAGGCTTGTTCAATGACTCGTGATCCAGAGGGCTCAATTTCGGTAGGTTAATAGAGGATAAAAATTTGTTGATTGCGTCTGGGTGAGGATGGGGAATTAGAGGGTCAGTTTTGATATTATAGAGTTTTTTGTAAAAGTCTGCAAACTGGTTCACTATATCTTTAGGGTGACAAAACGTTATTCCACTATTATTCTTTATCTTATCTATTCTATTAATTGCTCTTTTACATTTAACTAGGCGGGCCATAAAGCGGGTAGGTTTATTTAGAGCCGCATAGTAATTAAATTTTGATTTCCGAATAATCGCATCATAGGAAGAAGAAATTTCTGATTTTAGCTCTACCCTTAAATTTGACAGTTCCTTTTGAATTATTGGGGAAGGGGAAGGAAGATTAATTTGCTCTAGTTCTTTTTCCCTAATCAGTTTTTGAAGAGAATTTATTTTTGTTCTTTTTTCTTTTTTTTTCAGATGAGGATATCTGCATTAGTACACCACGAAGGACGGCCTTGTGAGCACACCAGCTGGAGAAGGGATTAGATAAATCTGGGGTATCATTTTCCCTAAAATAATCAGAAATAGCTTTTTCAATAATTTTTTTGTTCTTGGGGTTATGAATAAGTGAAGACCTACATTTCCAAAGAAAACCATTTTTAATAAGAGGACCAATATGAATTTCACATGACGTAGGGGCATGATCTGATAGCGACCTAAGGCCTATAGATACGTTAGAGAATTTGGGTAAAGAAAAGACGTCAGTTACTATTAAATCAATTCTAGAGGCCGTTTGGTGTGCATCCGAAAAGTGTGAGAATTCTTTGGATGTAGTTTGCAGACATCTAAATGTGTCAAATAGTTCATTTTTATAGAGCCAATTATTTAGCGTCGGGTATAAGTGGCGGCTGGGGGAGGAAGAGTCCATATGCCCATCCGGAACCATGTTGAAATCTCCCAAAAAAATCAATTCGCCTCTCCTAACCTCTTCAACCTTTCTAAAAACCTTGTTCAAAAAGGGTATTTGCTTTTTATTTGGGGCGTATAGGTTGACAACAGTGCACTCATGATTATTTAGTTTACAGAGCAATATATGAAACCTTCCATTGGGATCTTTATGCTGATCTAAAAACTCAAATGGGACCGAGTCTTTGATTACTGTAGCTACACCGGCTTTTTTCCGGTCGCTAGTGGATTCAAATATATGAGGGTAGCGCTTGTGGGTGAAGGTAGGATGTTTCCCCTCGGCAAACCTTGTCTCCTGAAGATACGCAACATCAGCACCAAGATGACCCAATTCCTTCCAAAGGGAGAATCTCTTATTGGAACTGTTTAGGCCTCTTACATTGTAAGTGATGATCTTGATGGGCATAGGTAAATTAGCAATCAGAATAAGCCAAAAGGATAGGGGTCAGTTGGTCCAACAAGTTCCCAGAAAATAAATCAATCAACAATCAAAGCTGGAATACAATATCTCACTATTAACTCAAAGATAGTAATAACAATAACCAAGTATTCAAAGAAAAAAGAAAAAACGAATCAAAAAATCTCCTGAGGGAACCTTCACCGTAAAGGTTCTCCCTCAGATTGGGGGGAAAAATAATGTGGACAAGCCTCGAAGGCTAAATGTAAAGAAGAATGAAAAATCTAGTATGACATATTAGGTGAGGTGGTGAGTAAGTTTATTTTTAATAAAAGAGCTCCCGAAGGAGTAGTGTTTCACATTTCAACGGTGGGGTGTCTTTGCAGATTTGTGAGGAATGTCCCTTATAAAGTCAAAAAATTTAGGGCCTTCATCAGGATCTGTAAGGGTAAATGTTTTCCCGTTAAAGAAAATCAGCAACTTAACTGGAAAGCCCCACCTATACGGGATATTCATATCCCTCAGTCTATCTGTGGTCAGTTTGTATGACCTTCTCGCATCCATGGTTTCTTTGGAAAAATCTGAAAAGATTTTTAGGTGTGAGAAAGGCTCAGGAAAAGTCCTGTTTTCCTTGATATATTTCAGAATTCTCTCTTTGGTCGAGAAAAAATGTAACCTAACTATTACATCTCTAGGGAGATCCGAGGAGATGGAGTTCGGATGAAATAAGCGGTGTGCCCTATCAATGATAAGATCCTGCTCAGAAAGGGATGGGATTGTCTGGTGAAGTAAGTCTTTGACATAGGTCGAGATATCTGAAGGAGATATATTCTCAGATACGCCTCTAATTTTCAAATTATTTCTTCTGTTTCTATCCTCCAAATCCGCCACTTTTAATCTGAGTCTCTTAAGCTCTGCTTTAATTTCTAGATTATCAGAAGAGACAGACTCTACCTTTCCCTCCACCGTTTCGAGCCTTTTAGTGTTTTCCTCCAATTTAACCCCAAACGCTTCCAAAGTAGTTTTCATGGTGTCAACTTGTTTCTCGAAGCCCAGTTTCATATTTCTGTCAATCGTCTTTAAAAGATTGTCCAGATATGAACCAAGGTCGGTATTTCCCAAATCTTGAGAAATGGTCATTTTGACCGGGACACTAGGCGTAAAATCGGAGGGTGAAGGGGAAAAGTCTTTTTTAGGGCGTCTCTTATCTGGACTAGGATTAGGAGACGTGTCCGAGGATTCCTCCTCCGAACTCGGAGCCAATGAAGAATATTTGTTGCTCCAGTCTCCTGGGTCCCTTCTCTTTGAAGAGATGGAAACATCCATCTCTTCTACTTTTCTTTCCTTAATTACTGTAGAAGAGGCAGGTTTAGCGACAGGGATTCTCTGTGGTTTTGGAGAAAATAGACTTTTAGCAGAGTCTTTGGTGGGAGAGCTTACTTTAAAACTCTGTCTGTCATCAGGATTTCTATGAGGTGATCTGGACTTAAGTGGACTAATGGTATTGACAGTATCTTCTGAGGGATTTGAAAATGAAGAGCGTTGGGAGGACTTCGCTCTTACCACACTAGTTTTAAGGGGAGCTTCCAAAGACTTTTGGGTATTTTTTTTGTTAGCCGCCATTGTAAAAAAAAAATAAGTCCTAAGTGTATATATAAGGAAAACACCAAAAAGACAATGGAAATATTTAACCTAGAGAGTGGACAGAAGACTTTAGAGTAGCAAAATGACTAGGAACAATGACTGGAAGAAATTAGCATTAAACAAATATCATTCCAATAAGAGGCAATCAATACCCTTAAAGACTGCAGAATTATGTACCCCCTAGAATGCAATCCTTTAAATGTAAATCACAATCAAAAATATCAAGAGAAATAGTAAACTTGACCTGAGGGATAAAAATAAAAGGCACATATAGTTCTTAACAGAAAACTAATTATTGTGGAAACTTGCAGATCTGTAGAGTTCCATGGGCACCAACTGTTATATGTATATCAGGTAGCGAAGTCACAGTATATATATATGGAGGCAGAAGCAATTCCTCCTATCCCCCACCCCCCCTCAAAGTCAAGTCTCACAATTAAAATGATTGTACAAAGTTTGGTGTTTAATGGACCTCTGTATCAGTACTGATATAAAATCAGCACCATGGACAGCAGTGCAAAGCGACGTTGCAGCAGGAGGCAGGAGAATTAACTAATGTAAAATCAGCACCATGGACAGCAGTACAGAGCGACGCTATAGCAGGGGCAGGAGAGTTTGACTGAAATCAGCACCATGGACAGCAGCTCAAATCAGCACCATGGACAGCAGTGCAGAGCGACGCCGCAGCAGAGGGCAGGAGAATTTGATCAGCACCATGGACAGCAGTACAGAGGACGCTGCAGCAGGGGGCGGGAGAATTGAGTCTATCAGCTGATTATGGATATGAGGCAGGGGAAGGCAGCGGTGCCGCTGCAGGGAAGGACCAAGGGCAAAATCAGAGCGCAGCAACACCAGCACAAGAGGGGGAGGCAGTCACAGGGGTCTGTAGGGTCCAAACACCGGAGGGGCACAGTCAGCAGAGCGGCACAACGGGAATAGGTGGAGCGGAGCGCGGGGACCGGTGGCACCTGTCAGTTACTAGTGGGGAGGGACAAAGCGGCCCCCCCAGAAGCAGGAGGGAGACACCGCCGCCTGTAAATCAGCCCCGGGGGATGTGGGGCGGCAAGCCCTATACACCGGCTGCGCCAGTCATTAGAAGGGAGACAGGAGCGGAGCGGCTCCGGAACTAAGGAGGGGGAACCGCCACCACCGGAACAGCCCCCGAACCCAGGGAACAGCCGCCGCAAGAAGCAGGGATCCCGGCCGCAGACACAAGCAGCGCCCGTCAGCAGGAGGGAGAGGGAGGACCGCTCCACAAAGTAAAAGGGACACCGCCGCCACCAGACCCCAGACAATAGCCTCACAGAGTCACGATAATAGCCCTGGCATCAGCCAGGGCTTGTCTGACCTTTTTAGATGATATCTACAGTTCCGCTCCTCCGTGTAGCCGCGTCAGCTGTGAGCAGGGCCGGGTCTTCGGGCTGCTGCCGGCGTCCTGAAGCAGGAAGGTCCCGTAGCTTGGCGTCCGTGTGCTGGACTTCTCAGGGCTCCGGTCTCACAATCTTCTTACTTGATTGTAGATCTGGAAGGTCCCCGGGGTCCGCGATCCTCCACAGAAAGTGCCGGCCGGTGTTTTTAACTTCCGGAGTCCTGTCACTGGTCGCAGCTAGTAGCAGGGTGGTACAGCACCGGGCGGTGGTATCTCTGTAGGAGTCTTACCCCCGGTCGCAGCTGGTAGTGGGGTGGATAACAGGCAGGGACAGCTTGCAGGCTGGCGGTCCAGTACAGTGGGGCCGTTTTCAGGGCTACAGGATCCCGTGGGTCTAGTTAGGACTCGGTCCTTGTTACTTCCCAGCACAGGCTGTAAAAGCTGAGGTATATAATCGGCTCGTCCCGCAGCCACCGGCCTCCCACAACAGCAGAGCAGGCTTTAAGGGCTCCGTGCCATCTTCTTTATCATGCTTAAAGTGGAGTATGAAGTCCCGCTCCGTCCCAGTCTCCTGAGCTCCTCATTAAACAGGCTAGGCTCTCGGTCCCTCGTTGGCAGCAGGGGTCTTTTCCTCGGGGTCCAGTGGGGTTGAGGTTATTAGGTCCGGGGCAGCAGCGCTTCTTCTTTAGGGAGCTGGGTCCCACAGGTCCGGTCCGGTCCTCCGTGGAGCAGCGACAGTAAAATGCAGGGCTGGGTTTTCTTCTCTCTTCTTGGGTCCGGTGTCAGGACAGCTGATGCTGCTGTAAGGTCCTGCTCCCGGGGTCAGGAGCAGAGCAGAGCAGACCTGCGCTGCTATCACAGTCACTCCAGAGTCACGTTGCAGAGTGACTGGAAACAAGAAAAGGGCCGCAGAGTGACTGGAAACAAGAAAAGGGCCGCCAGTGATCGCCTGGGTGTCAGAACCAGAACCAAAATGTGCCACCCCGTGGGTTAAAAATAAGCTCTGACAACAGTCAGGGGGCCCAATATATAATGTTCAGTTAAATGAAGTGAGAGAAATATGTGCCCCCACCGATCTGTGAGCTTAAAGGGGCACGTCACAGCCTCAGGGACTGGAATGCTCACCAGGACTTACCGCAGCTGCATATAAAGCCTGCTGGTAGTCCTTAAGTCCGGTATAAAACGATGTAATCCTGGGTCCGGAGGTAGAAGGGCATAAATGGGTCCACAATCCTGTAGGGCCACGTTACAGAGTCACTTCAATGGTGGATTCTGAGCCTCACCCAAATGTCTGAGCACAAAACATCTCCAGGGTTGATGGGGTTAGCAGGGATTCTTTGGTGTCAAAATGATCCCTGAATGATAGGAAGTCAAATTATATAAGAATTTTGGAAAAAAATCTTCTTTTGTTGCTTAAAAAGTAGCTTTAAAGCGAAGCCCTCAGGGAGCTCAGGATCAAGCTGCCATCTCGTCCCGTGCTCAGGCCACACCCCATCTCACTCTCTTTGAATCTTCTTTATCATGCTAGGATTAGCAGGAAAAAGCAAAAAATTTCAGAATTGCACCTTGCAATATGGAGATATTACTGTTTGTGCATTTACAATATTCATTGATTTTTGCCATTGAAAAACATGTTTTTCATATACCAGAAATGTTTGAAGCTACTGACTGAATGAAAGGAGCTGGCATCTCACTCTCTTTGAATCTTCTTTATCATGCTAGGATTAACAGGAAAAAGCAAAAAATTTCAGAATTGCACCTTGCAATGTGGAGATATTACTGTTTGTGCATTTACAATATTCATTGATTTTTGCCATTGAAAAACGTCCAGAAATGTTTGAAGCTACTGACTGAATGAAAGGAGCTGGCATCTCACTCTCTTTGAATCTTCTTTATCATGCTAGGATTAGCAGGAAAAAGCAAAAAATTTCAGAATTGCACCTTGCAATGTGGAGATATTACTGTTTGTGCATTTACAATATTCATTGATTTTTGCCATTGAAAAACGTCCAGAAATGTTTGAAGCTACTGACTGAATGAAAGGAGCTGGCATCTCACTCTCTTTGAATCTTCTTTATCATGCTAGGATTAGCAGGAAAAAGCAAAAAATTTCAGAATTGCACCTTGCAATATGGAGATATTACTGTTTGTGCATTTACAATATTCATTGATTTTTGCCATTGAAAAACATGTTTTTCATATACCAGAAATGTTTGAAGCTACTGACTGAATGAAAGGAGCTGGCATCTCATTCTCTTTGAATCTTCTTTATCATGCTAGGATTAACAGGAAAAAGCAAAAAATTTCAGAATTGCACCTTGCAATGTGGAGATATTACTGTTTGTGCATTTACAATATTCATTGATTTTTGCCATTGAAAAACGTCCAGAAATGTTTGAAGCTACTGACTGAATGAAAGGAGCTGGCATCTCACTCTCTTTGAATCTTCTTTATCATGCTAGGATTAGCAGGGAAAAGCAAAAAATTTCAGAATTGCACCTTGCAATGTGGAGATATTACTGTTTGTGCATTTACAATATTCATTGATTTTTGCCAGTGAAAAACATGTTTTTCATATACCAGAAATGTTTGAAGCCACTGACTGAATGAAAGGAGCTGGCATCTCACTCTCTTTGAATCTTCTTTATCATGCTAGGATTAACAGGAAAAAGCAAAAAATTTCAGAATTGCACCTTGCAATGTGGAGATATTACTGTTTGTGCATTTACAATATTCATTGATTTTTGCCATTGAAAAACGTCCAGAAATGTTTGAAGCTACTGACTGAATGAAAGGAGCTGGCATCTCACTCTCTTTGAATCTTCTTTATCATGCTAGGATTAGCAGGAAAAAGCAAAAAATTTCAGAATTGCACCTTGCAATATGGAGATATTACTGTTTGTGCATTTACAATATTCATTGATTTTTGCCATTGAAAAACATGTTTTTCATATACCAGAAATGTTTGAAGCTACTGACTGAATGAAAGGAGCTGGCATCTCACTCTCTTTGAATCTTCTTTATCATGCTAGGATTAACAGGAAAAAGCAAAAAATTTCAGAATTGCACCTTGCAATGTGGAGATATTACTGTTTGTGCATTTACAATATTCATTGATTTTTGCCATTGAAAAACGTCCAGAAATGTTTGAAGCTACTGACTGAATGAAAGAAGCTGGCATCTCACTCTCTTTGAATCTTCTTTATCATGCTAGGATTAGCAGGAAAAAGCAAAAAATTTCAGAATTGCACCTTGCAATGTGGAGATATTACTGTTTGTGCATTTACAATATTCATTGATTTTTGCCATTGAAAAACATGTTTTTCATATACCAGAAATGTTTGAAGCTACTGACTGAATGAAAGGAGCTGGCATCTCACTCTCTTTGAATCTTCTTTATCATGCTAGGATTAGCAGGAAAAAGCAAAAAATTTCAGAATTGCACCTTGCAATGTGGAGATATTACTGTTTGTGCATTTACAATATTCATTGATTTTTGCCATTGAAAAACGTCCAGAAATGTTTGAAGCTACTGACTGAATGAAAGGAGTTGGCATCTCACTCTCTTTGAATCTTCTTTATCATGCTAGGATTAGCAGGAAAATGCAAAAAATTTCAGAATTGCATCTTGCAATGTGGAGATATTACTGTTTGTGCATTTACAATATTCATTGATTTTTGCCATTGAAAAACATCATGTTATTCATATACCAGAAATGTTTGAAGCTACTGACTGAATGAAAGGAGCTGGCATCTCACTCTCTTTGAATCTTCTTTATCATGCTAGGATTAGCAGGAAAAAGCAAAAAATTTCAGAATTGCACCTTGCAATATGGAGATATTACTGTTTGTGCATTTACAATATTCATTGATTTTTGCCATTGAAAAACATGTTTTTCATATACCAGAAATGTTTGAAGCTACTGACTGAATGAAAGGAGCTGGCATCTCACTCTCTTTGAATCTTCTTTATCATGCTAGGATTAGCAGTAAAAAGCAAAAAATTTCAGAATTGCACCTTGCAATGTGGAGATATTACTGTTTGTGCATTTACAATATTCATTGATTTTTGCCATTGAAAAACATGTTTTTCATATACCAGAAATGTTTGAAGCTACTGACTGAATGAAAGGAACTGGCATCTCACTCTCTTTGAATCTTCTTTATCATGCTAGGATTAACAGGAAAAAGCAAAAAATTTCAGAAATGCACCTTGCAATGTGGAGATATTACTCTTTGTGCATTTACAATATTCATTGATTTTTGCCATTGAAAAACGTCCAGAAATGTTTGAAGCTACTGACTGAATGAAAGGAGCTGGCATCTCACTCTCTTTGAATCTTCTTTATCATGCTAGGATTAGCAGGAAAAAGCAAAAAATTTCAGAATTGCACCTTGCAATGTGGAGATATTACTGTTTGTGCATTTACAATATTCATTGATTTTTGCCATTGAAAAACGTCCAGAAATGTTTGAAGCTACTGACTGAATGAAAGGAGCTGGCATCTCACTCTCTTTGAATCTTCTTTATCATGCTAGGATTAGCAGGAAAAAGCAAAAAATTTCAGAATTGCACCTTGCAATGTGGAGATATTACTGTTTGTGCATTTACAATATTCATTGATTTTTGCCATTGAAAAACGTCCAGAAATGTTTGAAGCTACTGACTGAATGAAAGGAGCTGGCATCTCACTCTCTTTGAATCTTCTTTATCATGCTAGGATTAGCAGGAAAAAGCAAAAAATTTCAGAATTGCACCTTGCAATGTGGAGATATTACTGTTTGTGCATTTACAATATTCATTGATTTTTGCCATTGAAAAACATGTTTTTCATATACCAGAAATGTTTGAAGCTACTGACTGAATGAAAGGAGCTGGCATCTCACTCTCTTTGAATCTTCTTTATCATGCTAGGATTAGCAGGAAAAAGCAAAAAATTTCAGAATTGCACCTTGCAATGTGGAGATATTACTGTTTGTGCATTTACAATATTCATTGATTTTTGCCATTGAAAAACGTCCAGAAATGTTTGAAGCTACTGACTGAATGAAAGGAGCTGGTATCTCACTCTCTTTGAATCTTCTTTATCATGCTAGGATTAACAGGAAAAAGCAAAAAATTTCAGAATTGCACCTTGCAATGTGGAGATATTACTGTTTGTGCATTTACAATATTCATTGATTTTTGCCATTGAAAAACGTCCAGAAATGTTTGAAGCTACTGACTGAATGAAAGGAGCTGGCATCTCACTCTCTTTGAATCTTCTTTATCATGCTAGGATTAGCAGGAAAAAGCAAAAAATTTCAGAATTGCACCTTGCAATGTGGAGATATTACTGTTTGTGCATTTACAATATTCATTGATTTTTGCCATTGAAAAACATGTTTTTCATATACCAGAAATGTTTGAAGCTACTGACTGAATGAAAGGAGCTGGCATCTCACTCTCTTTGAATCTTCTTTATCATGCTAGGATTACCAGGAAAAAGCAAAAAATTTCAGAATTGCACCTTGCAATGTGGAGATATTACTGTTTGTGCATTTACAATATTCATTGATTTTTGCCATTGAAAAACGTCCAGAAATGTTTGAAGCTACTGACTGAATGAAAGGAGCTGGCATCTCACTCTCTTTGAATCTTCTTTATCATGCTAGGATTAGCAGGAAAAAGCAAAAAATTTCAGAATTGCACCTTGCAATGTGGAGATATTACTGTTTGTGCATTTACAATATTCATTGATTTTTGCCATTGAAAAACATGTTTTTCATATACCAGAAATGTTTGAAGCTACTGACTGAATGAAAGGAGCTGGTATCTCACTCTCTTTGAATCTTCTTTATCATGCTAGGATTAGCAGGAAAAAGCAAAAAATTTCAGAATTGCACCTTGCAATGTGGAGATATTACTGTTTGTGCATTTACAATATTCATTGATTTTTGCCATTGAAAAACATGTTTTTCATATACCAGAAATGTTTGAAGCTACTGACTGAATGAAAGGAGCTGGCATCTCACTCTCTTTGAATCTTCTTTATCATGCTAGGATTAACAGGAAAAAGCAAAAAATTTCAGAATTGCACCTTGCAATGTGGAGATATTACTGTTTGTGCATTTACAATATTCATTGATTTTTGCCATTGAAAAACGTCCAGAAATGTTTGAAGCTACTGACTGAATGAAAGGAGCTGGCATCTCACTCTCTTTGAATCTTCTTTATCATGCTAGGATTAGCAGGAAAAAGCAAAAAATTTCAGAATTGCACCTTGCAATGTGGAGATATTACTGTTTGTGCATTTACAATATTCATTGATTTTTGCCATTGAAAAACGTCCAGAAATGTTTGAAGCTACTGACTGAATGAAAGGAGCTGGCATCTCACTCTCTTTGAATCTTCTTTATCATGCTAGGATTAGCAGGAAAAAGCAAAAAATTTCAGAATTGCACCTTGCAATGTGGAGATATTACTGTTTGTGCATTTACAATATTCATTGATTTTTGCCATTGAAAAACATCATGTTATTCATATACCAGAAATGTTTGAAGCTACTGACTGAATGAAAGGAGCTGGCATCTCACTCTCTTTGAATCTTCTTTATCATGCTAGGATTAGCAGGAAAAAGCAAAAAATTTCAGAATTGCACCTTGCAATGTGGAGATATTACTGTTTGTGCATTTACAATATTCATTGATTTTTGCCATTGAAAAACATGTTTTTCATATACCAGAAATGTTTGAAGCTACTGACTGAATGAAAGGAGCTGGCATCTCACTCTCTTTGAATCTTCTTTATCATGCTAGGATTAACAGGAAAAAGCAAAAAATTTCAGAATTGCACCTTGCAATGTGGAGATATTACTGTTTGTGCATTTACAATATTCATTGATTTTTGCCATTGAAAAACGTCCAGAAATGTTTGAAGCTACTGACTGAATGAAAGGAGCTGGCATCTCACTCTCTTTGAATCTTCTTTATCATGCTAGGATTAGCAGGAAAAAGCAAAAAATTTCAGAATTGCACCTTGCAAAGTGGAGATATTACTGTTTGTGCATTTACAATATTCATTGATTTTTGCCATTGAAAAACATGTTTTTCATATACCAGAAATGTTTGAAGCTACTGACTGAAAGAAAGGAGCTGGCATCTCACTCTCTTTGAATCTTCTTTATCATGCTAGGATTAGCAGGAAAAAGCAAAAAATTTCAGAATTGCACCTTGCAATGTGGAGATATTACTGTTTGTGCATTTACAATATTCATTGATTTTTGCCATTGAAAAACATGTTTTTCATATACCAGAAATGTTTTAAGCTACTGACTGAATGAAAGGAGCTGGCATCTCACTCTCTTTGAATCTTCTTTATCATGCTAGGATTAGCAGGAAAAAGCAAAAAATTTCAGAATTGCACCTTGCAATGTGGAGATATTACGGTTTGTGCATTTACAATATTCATTGATTTTTGCCATTGAAAAACATGTTTTTCATATACCAGAAATGTTTGAAGCTACTGACTGAATGAAAGGAGCTGGCATCTCACTCTCTTTGAATCTTCTTTATCATGCTAGGATTAGCAGGAAAAAGCAAAAAATTTCAGAATTGCACCTTGCAATGTGGAGATATTACTGTTTGTGCATTTACAATATTCATTGATTTTTGCCATTGAAAAACATGTTTTTCATATACCAGAAATGTTTGAAGCTACTGACTGAATGAAAGGAGCTGGCATCTCACTCTCTTTGAATCTTCTTTATCATGCTAGGATTAACAGGAAAAAGCAAAAAATTTCAGAATTGCACCTTGCAATGTGGAGATATTACTGTTTGTGCATTTACAATATTCATTGATTTTTGCCATTGAAAAACGTCCAGAAATGTTTGAAGCTACTGACTGAATGAAAGGAGCTGGCATCTCACTCTCTTTGAATCTTCTTTATCATGCTAGGATTAGCAGGAAAAAGCAAAAAATTTCAGAATTGCACCTTGAAATGTGGAGATATTACTGTTTGTGCATTTACAATATTCATTGATTTTTGCCATTGAAAAACATGTTTTTCATATACCAGAAATGTTTGAAGCTACTGACTGAATGAAAGGAGCTGGCATCTCACTCTCTTTGAATCTTCTTTATCATGCTAGGATTAACAGGAAAAAGCAAAAAATTTCAGAATTGCACCTTGCAATGTGGAGATATTACTGTTTGTGCATTTAAAATATTCATTGATTTTTGCCATTGAAAAACGTCCAGAAATGTTTGAAGCTACTGACTGAATGAAAGGAGCTGGCACCTCACTCTCTTTGAATCTTCTTTATCATGCTAGGATTAGCAGGAAAAAGCAAAAAATTTCAGAATTGCACCTTGCAATGTGGAGATATTACTGTTTGTGCATTTACAATATTCATTGATTTTTGCCATTGAAAAACATGTTTTTCATATACCAGAAATGTTTGAAGCTACTGACTGAATGAAAGGAGCTGGCATCTCACTCTCTTTGAATCTTCTTTATCATGCTAGGATTAACAGGAAAAAGCAAAAAATTTCAGAATTGCACCTTGCAATGTGGAGATATTACTGTTTGTGCATTTACAATATTCATTGATTTTTGCCATTGAAAAACGTCCAGAAATGTTTGAAGCTACTGACTGAATGAAAGGAGCTGGCATCTCACTCTCTTTGAATCTTCTTTATCATGCTAGGATTAGCAGGAAAAAGCAAAAAATTTCAGAATTGCACCTTGCAATGTGGAGATATTACTGTTTGTGCATTTACAATATTCATTGATTTTTGCCATTGAAAAACATGTTTTTCATATACCAGAAATGTTTGAAGCTACTGACTGAATGAAAGGAGCTGGCATCTCACTCTCTTTGAATCTTCTTTATCATGCTAGGATTAACAGGAAAAAGCAAAAAATTTCAGAATTGCACCTTGCAATGTGGAGATATTACTGTTTGTGCATTTACAATATTCACTGATTTTTGCCATTGAAAAACATCCAGAAATGTTTGAAGCTACTGACTGAATGAAAGGAGCTGGCATCTCACTCTCTTTGAATCTTCTTTATCATGCTAGGATTAGCAGGAAAAAGCAAAAAATTTCAGAATTGCACCTTGCAATGTGGAGATATTACTGTTTGTGCATTTACAATATTCATTGATTTTTGCCATTGAAAAACATGTTTTTCATATACCAGAAATGTTTGAAGCTACTGACTGAATGAAAGGAGCTGGCATCTCACTCTCTTTGAATCTTCTTTATCATGCTAGGATTAACAGGAAAAAGCAAAAAATTTCAGAATTGCACCTTGCAATGTGGAGATATTACTGTTTGTGCATTTACAATATTCATTGATTTTTGCCATTGAAAAACGTCCAGAAATGTTTGAAGCTACTGACTGAATGAAAGGAGCTGGCATCTCACTCTCTTTGAATCTTCTTTATCATGCTAGGATTAGCAGGAAAAAGCAAAAAATTTCAGAATTGCACCTTGCAATGTGGAGATATTACTGTTTGTGCATTTACAATATTCATTGATTTTTGCCATTGAAAAACATGTTTTTCATATACCAGAAATGTTTGAAGCTACTGACTGAATAAAAGGAGCTGGCATCTCACTCTCTTTGAATCTTCTTTATCATGCTAGGATTAGCAGGAAAAAGCAAAAAATTTCAGAATTGCACCTTGCAATGTGGAGATATTACTGTTTGTGCATTTACAATATTCATTGATTTTTGCCATTGAAAAACATGTTTTTCATATACCAGAAATGTTTGAAGCTACTGACTGAATGAAAGGAGCTGGCATCTCACTCTCTTTGAATCTTCTTTATCATGCTAGGATTAGCAGGAAAAAGCAAAAAATTTCAGAATTGCACCTTGCAATGTGGAGATATTACTGTTTGTGCATTTACAATATTCATTGATTTTTGCCATTGAAAAACATGTTTTTCATATACCAGAAATGTTTGAAGCTACTGACTGAATGAAAGGAGCTGGCATCTCACTCTCTCTGAATCTTCTTTATCATGCTAGGATTAACAGGAAAAAGCAAAAAATTTCAGAATTGCACCTTGCAATGTGGAGATATTACTGTTTGTGCATTTACAATATTCATTGATTTTTGCCATTGAAAAACGTCCAGAAATGTTTGAAGCTACTGACTGAATGAAAGGAGCTGGCATCTCACTCTCTTTGAATCTTCTTTATCATGCTAGGATTAGCAGGAAAAAGCAAAAAATTTCAGAATTGCACCTTGCAATATGGAGATATTACTGTTTGTGCATTTACAATATTCATTGATTTTTGCCATTGAAAAACATGTTTTTCATATACCAGAAATGTTTGAAGCTACTGACTGAATGAAAGGAGCTGGCATCTCACTCTCTTTGAATCTTCTTTATCATGCTAGGATTAACAGGAAAAAGCAAAAAATTTCAGAATTGCACCTTGCAATGTTGAGATATTACTGTTTGTGCATTTACAATATTCATTGATTTTTGCCATTGAAAAACGTCCAGAAATGTTTGAAGCTACTGACTGAATGAAAGGAGCTGGCATCTCACTCTCTTTGAATCTTCTTTATCATGCTAGGATTAGCAGGAAAAAGCAAAAAATTTCAGAATTGCACCTTGCAATGTGGAGATATTACTGTTTGTGCATTTACAATATTCATTGATTTTTGCCATTGAAAAACATGTTTTTCATATACCAGAAATGTTTGAAGCTACTGACTGAAAGAAAGGAGATGGCATCTCACTCTCTTTGAATCTTCTTTATCATGCTAGGATTAGCAGGAAAAAGCAAAAAATTTCAGAATTGCACCTTGCAATGTGGAGATATTACTGTTTGTGCATTTACAATATTCATTGATTTTTGCCATTGAAAAACATGTTTTTCATATACCAGAAATGTTTTAAGCTACTGACTGAATGAAAGGAGCTGGCATCTCACTCTCTTTGAATCTTCTTTATCATGCTAGGATTAGCAGGAAAAAGCAAAAAATTTCAGAATTGCACCTTGCAATGTGGAGATATTACGGTTTGTGCATTTACAATATTCATTGATTTTTGCCATTGAAAAACATGTTTTTCATATACCAGAAATGTTTGAAGCTACTGACTGAATGAAAGGAGCTGGCATCTCACTCTCTTTGAATCTTCTTTATCATGCTAGGATTAGCAGGAAAAAGCAAAAAATTTCAGAATTGCACCTTGCAATGTGGAGATATTACTGTTTGTGCATTTACAATATTCATTGATTTTTGCCATTGAAAAACATGTTTTTCATATACCAGAAATGTTTGAAGCTACTGACTGAATGAAAGGAGCTGGCATCTCACTCTCTTTGAATCTTCTTTATCATGCTAGGATTAACAGGAAAAAGCAAAAAATTTCAGAATTGCACCTTGCAATGTGGAGATATTACTGTTTGTGCATTTACAATATTCATTGATTTTTGCCATTGAAAAACGTCCAGAAATGTTTGAAGCTACTGACTGAATGAAAGGAGCTGGCATCTCACTCTCTTTGAATCTTCTTTATCATGCTAGGATTAGCAGGAAAAAGCAAAAAATTTCAGAATTGCACCTTGAAATGTGGAGATATTACTGTTTGTGCATTTACAATATTCATTGATTTTTGCCATTGAAAAACATGTTTTTCATATACCAGAAATGTTTGAAGCTACTGACTGAATGAAAGGAGCTGGCATCTCACTCTCTTTGAATCTTCTTTATCATGCTAGGATTAACAGGAAAAAGCAAAAAATTTCAGAATTGCACCTTGCAATGTGGAGATATTACTGTTTGTGCATTTACAATATTCATTGATTTTTGCCATTGAAAAACGTCCAGAAATGTTTGAAGCTACTGACTGAATGAAAGGAGCTGGCACCTCACTCTCTTTGAATCTTCTTTATCATGCTAGGATTAGCAGGAAAAATCAAAAAATTTCAGAATTTCACCTTGCAATGTGGAGATATTACTGTTTGTGCATTTACAATATTCATTGATTTTTGCCATTGAAAAACATGTTTTTCATATACCAGAAATGTTTGAAGCTACTGACTGAATGAAAGGAGCTGGCATCTCACTCTCTTTGAATCTTCTTTATCATGCTAGGATTAACAGGAAAAAGCAAAAAATTTCAGAATTGCACCTTGCAATGTGGAGATATTACTGTTTGTGCATTTACAATATTCATTGATTTTTGCCATTGAAAAACGTCCAGAAATGTTTGAAGCTACTGACTGAATGAAAGGAGCTGGCATCTCACTCTCTTTGAATCTTCTTTATCATGCTAGGATTAGCAGGAAAAAGCAAAAAATTTCAGAATTGCACCTTGCAATGTGGAGATATTACTGTTTGTGCATTTACAATATTCATTGATTTTTGCCATTGAAAAACATGTTTTTCATATACCAGAAATGTTTGAAGCTACTGACTGAATGAAAGGAGCTGGCATCTCACTCTCTTTGAATCTTCTTTATCATGCTAGGATTAACAGGAAAAAGCAAAAAATTTCAGAATTGCACCTTGCAATGTGGAGATATTACTGTTTGTGCATTTACAATATTCATTGATTTTTGCCATTGAAAAACATCCAGAAATGTTTGAAGCTACTGACTGAATGAAAGGAGCTGGCATCTCACTCTCTTTGAATCTTCTTTATCATGCTAGGATTAGCAGGAAAAAGCAAAAAATTTCAGAATTGCACCTTGCAATGTGGAGATATTACTGTTTGTGCATTTACAATATTCATTGATTTTTGCCATTGAAAAACATGTTTTTCATATACCAGAAATGTTTGAAGCTACTGACTGAATGAAAGGAGCTGGCATCTCACTCTCTTTGAATCTTCTTTATCATGCTAGGATTAACAGGAAAAAGCAAAAAATTTCAGAATTGCACCTTGCAATGTGGAGATATTACTGTTTGTGCATTTACAATATTCATTGATTTTTGCCATTGAAAAACGTCCAGAAATGTTTGAAGCTACTGACTGAATGAAAGGAGCTGGCATCTCACTCTCTTTGAATCTTCTTTATCATGCTAGGATTAGCAGGAAAAAGCAAAAAATTTCAGAATTGCACCTTGCAATGTGGAGATATTACTGTTTGTGCATTTACAATATTCATTGATTTTTGCCATTGAAAAACATGTTTTTCATATACCAGAAATGTTTGAAGCTACTGACTGAATAAAAGGAGCTGGCATCTCACTCTCTTTGAATCTTCTTTATCATGCTAGGATTAGCAGGAAAAAGCAAAAAATTTCAGAATTGCACCTTGCAATGTGGAGATATTACTGTTTGTGCATTTACAATATTCATTGATTTTTGCCATTGAAAAACATGTTTTTCATATACCAGAAATGTTTGAAGCTACTGACTGAATGAAAGGAGCTGGCATCTCACTCTCTTTGAATATTCTTTATCATGCTAGGATTAGCAGGAAAAAGCAAAAAATTTCAGAATTGCACCTTGCAATGTGGAGATATTACTGTTTGTGCATTTACAATATTCATTGATTTTTGCCATTGAAAAACATGTTTTTCATATACCAGAAATGTTTGAAGCTACTGACTGAATGAAAGGAGCTGGCATCTCACTCTCTCTGAATCTTCTTTATCATGCTAGGATTAACAGGAAAAAGCAAAAAATTTCAGAATTGCACCTTGCAATGTGGAGATATTACTGTTTGTGCATTTACAATATTCATTGATTTTTGCCATTGAAAAACGTCCAGAAATGTTTGAAGCTACTGACTGAATGAAAGGAGCTGGCATCTCACTCTCTTTGAATCTTCTTTATCATGCTAGGATTAGCAGGAAAAAGCAAAAAATTTCAGAATTGCACCTTGCAATATGGAGATATTACTGTTTGTGCATTTACAATATTCATTGATTTTTGCCATTGAAAAACATGTTTTTCATATACCAGAAATGTTTGAAGCTACTGACTGAATGAAAGGAGCTGGCATCTCACTCTCTTTGAATCTTCTTTATCATGCTAGGATTAACAGGAAAAAGCAAAAAATTTCAGAATTGCACCTTGCAATGTGGAGATATTACTGTTTGTGCATTTACAATATTCATTGATTTTTGCCATTGAAAAACATCCAGAAATGTTTGAAGCTACTGACTGAATGAAAGGAGCTGGCATCTCACTCTCTTTGAATCTTCTTTATCATGCTAGGATTAGCAGGAAAAAGCAAAAAATTTCAGAATTGCACCTTGCAATGTGGAGATATTACTGTTTGTGCATTTACAATATTCATTGATTTTTGCCATTGAAAAACGTCCAGAAATGTTTGAAGCTACTGACTGAATGAAAGGAGCTGGCATCTCACTCTCTTTGAATCTTCTTTATCATGCTAGGATTAGCAGGAAAAAGCAAAAAATTTCAGAATTGCACCTTGCAATGTGGAGATATTACTGTTTGTGCATTTACAATATTCATTGATTTTTGCCATTGAAAAACATGTTTTTCATATACCAGAAATGTTTGAAGCTACTGACTGAATGAAAGGAGCTGGCATCTCACTCTCTTTGAATCTTCTTTATCATGCTAGGATTAGCAGGAAAAAGCAAAAAATTTCAGAATTGCACCTTGCAATGTGGAGATATTACTGTTTGTGCATTTACAATATTCATTGATTTTTGCCATTGAAAAACGTCCAGAAATGTTTGAAGCTACTGACTGAATGAAAGGAGCTGGCATCTCACTCTCTTTGAATCTTCTTTATCATGCTAGGATTAGCAGGAAAAAGCAAAAAATTTCAGAATTGCACCTTGCAATGTGGAGATATTACTGTTTGTGCATTTACAATATTCATTGATTTTTGCCATTGAAAAACATGTTTTTCATATACCAGAAATGTTTGAAGCTACTGACTGAATAAAAGGAGCTGGCATCTCACTCTCTTTGAATCTTCTTTATCATGCTAGGATTAGCAGGAAAAAGCAAAAAATTTCAGAATTGCACCTTGCAATGTGGAGATATTACTGTTTGTGCATTTACAATATTCATTGATTTTTGCCATTGAAAAACATGTTTTTCATATACCAGAAATGTTTGAAGCTACTGACTGAATGAAAGGAGCTGGCATCTCACTCTCTTTGAATATTCTTTATCATGCTAGGATTAGCAGGAAAAAGCAAAAAATTTCAGAATTGCACCTTGCAATGTGGAGATATTACTGTTTGTGCATTTACAATATTCATTGATTTTTGCCATTGAAAAACATGTTTTTCATATACCAGAAATGTTTGAAGCTACTGACTGAATGAAAGGAGCTGGCATCTCACTCTCTCTGAATCTTCTTTATCATGCTAGGATTAACAGGAAAAAGCAAAAAATTTCAGAATTGCACCTTGCAATGTGGAGATATTACTGTTTGTGCATTTACAATATTCATTGATTTTTGCCATTGAAAAACGTCCAGAAATGTTTGAAGCTACTGACTGAATGAAAGGAGCTGGCATCTCACTCTCTTTGAATCTTCTTTATCATGCTAGGATTAGCAGGAAAAAGCAAAAAATTTCAGAATTGCACCTTGCAATATGGAGATATTACTGTTTGTGCATTTACAATATTCATTGATTTTTGCCATTGAAAAACATGTTTTTCATATACCAGAAATGTTTGAAGCTACTGACTGAATGAAAGGAGCTGGCATCTCACTCTCTTTGAATCTTCTTTATCATGCTAGGATTAACAGGAAAAAGCAAAAAATTTCAGAATTGCACCTTGCAATGTGGAGATATTACTGTTTGTGCATTTACAATATTCATTGATTTTTGCCATTGAAAAACATCCAGAAATGTTTGAAGCTACTGACTGAATGAAAGGAGCTGGCATCTCACTCTCTTTGAATCTTCTTTATCATGCTAGGATTAGCAGGAAAAAGCAAAAAATTTCAGAATTGCACCTTGCAATGTGGAGATATTACTGTTTGTGCATTTACAATATTCATTGATTTTTGCCATTGAAAAACGTCCAGAAATGTTTGAAGCTACTGACTGAATGAAAGGAGCTGGCATCTCACTCTCTTTGAATCTTCTTTATCATGCTAGGATTAGCAGGAAAAAGCAAAAAATTTCAGAATTGCACCTTGCAATGTGGAGATATTACTGTTTGTGCATTTACAATATTCATTGATTTTTGCCATTGAAAAACATGTTTTTCATATACCAGAAATGTTTGAAGCTACTGACTGAATGAAAGGAGCTGGCATCTCACTCTCTTTGAATCTTCTTTATCATGCTAGGATTAGCAGGAAAAAGCAAAAAATTTCAGAATTGCACCTTGCAATGTGGAGATATTACTGTTTGTGCATTTACAATATTCATTGATTTTTGCCATTGAAAAACGTCCAGAAATGTTTGAAGCTACTGACTGAATGAAAGGAGCTGGCATCTCACTCTCTTTGAATCTTCTTTATCATGCTAGGATTAGCAGGAAAAAGCAAAAAATTTCAGAATTGCACCTTGCAATGTGGAGATATTACTGTTTGTGCATTTACAATATTCATTGATTTTTGCCATTGAAAAACATCATGTTATTCATATACCAGAAATGTTTGAAGCTACTGACTGAATGAAAGGAGCTGGCATCTCACTCTCTTTGAATCTTCTTTATCATGCTAGGATTACCAGGAAAAAGCAAAAAATTTCAGAATTGCACCTTGCAATGTGGAGATATTACTGTTTGTGCATTTACAATATTCATTGATTTTTGCCATTGAAAAACGTCCAGAAATGTTTGAAGCTACTGACTGAATGAAAGGAGCTGGCATCTCAATCTCTTTGAATCTTCTTTATCATGCTAGGATTAGCAGGAAAAAGCAAAAAATTTCAGAATTGCACCTTGCAATGTGGAGATATTACTGTTTGTGCATTTACAATATTCATTGATTTTTGCCATTGAAAAACATGTTTTTCATATACCAGAAATGTTTGAAGCTACTGACTGAAAGGAGCTGGCATCTCACTCTCTTTGAATCTTCTTTATCATGCTAGGATTAGCAGGAAAAAGCAAAAAATTTCAGAATTGCTCCTTGCAATGTGGAGATATTACTGTTTGTGCATTTACAATATTCATTGATTTTTGCCATTGAAAAACATGTTTTTCATATACCAGAAATGTTTGAAGCTACTGACTGAATGAAAGGAGCTGGCATCTCACTCTTTGAATCTTCTTTATCATGCTAGAATTAGCAGGAAAAAGCAAAAAATTTCAGAATTGCACCTTGCAATGTGGAGATATTACTGTTTGTGCATTTACAATATTCATTGATTTTTGCCATTGAAAAACGTCCAGAAATGTTTGAAGCTACTGACTGAATGAAAGGAGCTGGCATCTCACTCTCTTTGAATCTTCTTTATCATGCTAGGATTAGCAGGAAAAAGCAAAAAATTTCAGAATTGCACCTTGCAATGTGGAGATATTACTGTTTGTGCATTTACAATATTCATTGATTTTTGCCATTGAAAAACATGTTTTTCATATACCAGAAATGTTTGAAGCTACTGACTGAATGAAAGGAGCTGGCATCTCACTCTCTTTGAATCTTCTTTATCATGCTAGGATTAGCAGGAAAAAGCAAAAAATTTCAGAATTGCACCTTGCAATGTGGAGATATTACTGTTTGTGCATTTACAATATTCATTGATTTTTGCCATTGAAAAACATGTTTTTCATATACCAGAAATGTTTGAAGCTACTGACTGAATGAAAGGAGCTGGCATCTCACTCTCTTTGAATCTTCTTTATCATGCTAGAATTAGCAGGAAAAAGCAAAAAATTTCAGAATTGCACCTTGCAATGTGGAGATATTACGGTTTGTGCATTTACAATATTCATTGAGTTTTGCCATTGAAAAACATGTTTTTCATATACCAGAAATGTTTGAAGCTACTGACTGAATGAAAGGAGCTGGCATCTCACTCTCTTTGAATCTTCTTTATCATGCTAGGATTAGCAGGAAAAAGCAAAAAATTTCAGAATTGCACCTTGCAATGTGGAGATATTACTGTTTGTGCATTTACAATATTCATTGATTTTTGCCATTGAAAAACATGTTTTTCATATACCAGAAATGTTTGAAGCTACTGACTGAATGAAAGGAGCTGGCATCTCACTCTCTTTGAATCTTTTTTATCATGCTAGGATTAGCAGGAAAAAGCAAAAAATTTCAGAATTGCACCTTGCAATGTGGAGATATTACTGTTTGTGCATTTACAATATTCATTGATTTTTGCCATTGAAAAACATGTTTTTCATATACCAGAAATGTTTGAAGCTACTGACTGAATGAAAGGAGCTGGCATCTCACTCTCTTTGAATCTTCTTTATCATGCTAGGATTAACAGGAAAAAGCAAAAAATTTCAGAATTGCACCTTGCAATGTGGAGATATTACTGTTTGTGCATTTACAATATTCATTGATTTTTGCCATTGAAAAACGTCCAGAAATGTTTGAAGCTACTGACTGAATGAAAGGAGCTGGCATCTCACTCTCTTTGAATCTTCTTTATCATGCTAGGATTAGCAGGAAAAAGCAAAAAATTTCAGAATTGCACCTTGCAATGTGGAGATATTACTGTTTGTGCATTTACAATATTCATTGATTTTTGCCATTGAAAAACATGTTTTTCATATACCAGAAATGTTTGAAGCTACTGACTGAATGAAAGGAGCTGGCATCTCACTCTCTTTGAATCTTCTTTATCATGCTAGGATTAACAGGAAAAAGCAAAAAATTTCAGAATTGCACCTTGCAATGTGGAGATATTACTGTTTGTGCATTTACAATATTCATTGATTTTTGCCATTGAAAAACGTCCAGAAATGTTTGAAGCTACTGACTGAATGAAAGGAGCTGGCATCTCACTCTCTTTGAATCTTCTTTATCATGCTAGGATTAGCAGGAAAAAGCAAAAAATTTCAGAATTGCACCTTGCAATGTGGAGATATTACTGTTTGTGCATTTACAATATTCATTGATTTTTGCCATTGAAAAACATGTTTTTCATATACCAGAAATGTTTGAAGCTACTGACTGAATGAAAGGAGCTGGCATCTCACTCTTTGAATCTTCTTTATCATGCTAGGATTAGCAGGAAAAAGCAAAAAATTTCAGAATTGCACCTTGCAATGTGGAGATATTACTGTTTGTGCATTTACAATATTCATTGATTTTTGCCATTGAAAAACGTCCAGAAATGTTTGAAGCTACTGACTGAATGAAAGGAGCTGGCATCTCACTCTCTTTGAATCTTCTTTATCATGCTAGGATTAGCAGGAAAAAGCAAAAAATTTCAGAATTGCACCTTGCAATGTGGAGATATTACTGTTTGTGCATTTACAATATTCATTGATTTTTGCCATTGAAAAACATGTTTTTCATATACCAGAAATGTTTGAAGCTACTGACTGAATGAAAGGAGCTGGCATCTCACTCTCTTTGAATCTTCTTTATCATGCTAGGATTAGCAGGAAAAAGCAAAAAATTTCAGAATTGCACCTTGCAATGTGGAGATATTACTGTTTGTGCATTTACAATATTCATTGATTTTTGCCATTGAAAAACATGTTTTTCATATACCAGAAATGTTTGAAGCTACTGACTGAATGAAAGGAGCTGGCATCTCACTCTCTTTGAATCTTCTTTATCATGCTAGAATTAGCAGGAAAAAGCAAAAAATTTCAGAATTGCACCTTGCAATGTGGAGATATTACGGTTTGTGCATTTACAATATTCATTGAGTTTTGCCATTGAAAAACATGTTTTTCATATACCAAAATGTTTGAAGCTACTGACTGAATGAAAGGAGCTGGCATCTCACTCTCTTTGAATCTTCTTTATCATGCTAGGATTAGCAGGAAAAAGCAAAAAATTTCAGAATTGCACCTTGCAATGTGGAGATATTACTCTTTGTGCATTTACAATATTCATTGATTTTTGCCATTGAAAAACATGTTTTTCATATACCAGAAATGTTTGAAGCTACTGACTGAATGAAAGGAGCTGGCATCTCACTCTCTTTGAATCTTCTTTATCATGCTAGGATTAGCAGGAAAAAGCAAAAAATTTCAGAATTGCACCTTGCAATGTGGAGATATTACTGTTTGTGCATTTACAATATTCATTGATTTTTGCCATTGAAAAACATGTTTTTCATATACCAGAAATGTTTGAAGCTACTGACTGAATGAAAGGAGCTGGCATCTCACTCTCTTTGAATCTTCTTTATCATGCTAGAATTAGCAGGAAAAAGCAAAAAATTTCAGAATTGCACCTTGCAATGTGGAGATATTACGGTTTGTGCATTTACAATATTCATTGAGTTTTGCCATTGAAAAACATGTTTTTCATATACCAGAAATGTTTGAAGCTACTGACTGAATGAAAGGAGCTGGCATCTCACTCTCTTTGAATCTTCTTTATCATGCTAGGATTAGCAGGAAAAAGCAAAAAATTTCAGAATTGCACCTTGCAATGTGGAGATATTACTGTTTGTGCATTTACAATATTCATTGATTTTTGCCATTGAAAAACATGTTTTTCATATACCAGAAATGTTTGAAGCTACTGACTGAATGAAAGGAGCTGGCATCTCACTCTCTTTGAATCTTCTTTATCATGCTAGGATTAACAGGAAAAAGCAAAAAATTTCAGAATTGCACCTTGCAATGTGGAGATATTACTGTTTGTGCATTTACAATATTCATTGATTTTTGCCATTGAAAAACATGTTTTTCATATACCAGAAATGTTTGAAGCTACTGACTGAATGAAAGGAGCTGGCATCTCACTCTCTTTGTATCTTCTTTATCATGCTAGGATTAGCAGGAAAAAGCAAAAAATTTCAGAATTGCACCTTGCAATGTGGAGATATTACTGTTTGTGCATTTACAATATTCATTGATTTTTGCCATTGAAAAACATGTTTTTCATATATCAGAAATGTTTGAAGCTACTGACTGAATGAAAGGAGCTGGCATCTCACTCTCTTTGAATCTTCTTTATCATGCTAGAATTAGCAGGAAAAAGCAAAAAATTTCAGAATTGCACCTTGCAATGTGGAGATATTACGGTTTGTGCATTTACAATATTCATTGAGTTTTGCCATTGAAAAACATGTTTTTCATATACCAGAAATGTTTGAAGCTACTGACTGAATGAAAGGAGCTGGCATCTCACTCTCTTTGAATCTTCTTTATCATGCTAGGATTAGCAGGAAAAAGCAAAAAATTTCAGAATTGCACCTTGCAATGTGGAGATATTACTGTTTGTGCATTTACAATATTCATTGATTTTTGCCATTGAAAAACATGTTTTTCATATACCAGAAATGTTTGAAGCTACTGACTGAATGAAAGGAGCTGGCATCTCACTCTCTTTGAATCTTCTTTATCATGCTAGGATTAACAGGAAAAAGCAAAAAATTTCAGAATTGCACCTTGCAATGTGGAGATATTACTGTTTGTGCATTTACAATATTCATTGATTTTTGCCATTGAAAAACGTCCAGAAATGTTTGAAGCTACTGACTGAATGAAAGGAGCTGGCATCTCACTCTCTTTGAATCTTCTTTATCATGCTAGGATTAGCAGGAAAAAGCAAAAAATTTCAGAATTGCACCTTGCAATGTGGAGATATTACTGTTTGTGCATTTACAATATTCATTGATTTTTGCCATTGAAAAACATGTTTTTCATATACCAGAAATGTTTGAAGCTACTGACTGAATGAAAGGAGCTGGCATCTCACTCTCTTTGAATCTTCTTTATCATGCTAGGATTAACAGGAAAAAGCAAAAAATTTCAGAATTGCACCTTGCAATGTGGAGATATTACTGTTTGTGCATTTACAATATTCATTGATTTTTGCCATTGAAAAACGTCCAGAAATGTTTGAAGCTACTGACTGAATGAAAGGAGCTGGCATCTCACTCTCTTTGAATCTTCTTTATCATGCTAGGATTAGCAGGAAAAAGCAAAAAATTTCAGAATTGCACCTTGCAATGTGGAGATATTACTGTTTGTGCATTTACAATATTCATTGATTTTTGCCATTGAAAAACATGTTTTTCATATACCAGAAATGTTTGAAGCTACTGACTGAATGAAAGGAGCTGGCATCTCACTCTTTGAATCTTCTTTATCATGCTAGGATTAGCAGGAAAAAGCAAAAAATTTCAGAATTGCACCTTGCAATGTGGAGATATTACTGTTTGTGCATTTACAATATTCATTGATTTTTGCCATTGAAAAACGTCCAGAAATGTTTGAAGCTACTGACTGAATGAAAGGAGCTGGCATCTCACTCTCTTTGAATCTTCTTTATCATGCTAGGATTAGCAGGAAAAAGCAAAAAATTTCAGAATTGCACCTTGCAATGTGGAGATATTACTGTTTGTGCATTTACAATATTCATTGATTTTTGCCATTGAAAAACATGTTTTTCATATACCAGAAATGTTTGAAGCTACTGACTGAATGAAAGGAGCTGGCATCTCACTCTCTTTGAATCTTCTTTATCATGCTAGGATTAGCAGGAAAAAGCAAAAAATTTCAGAATTGCACCTTGCAATGTGGAGATATTACTGTTTGTGCATTTACAATATTCATTGATTTTTGCCATTGAAAAACATGTTTTTCATATACCAGAAATGTTTGAAGCTACTGACTGAATGAAAGGAGCTGGCATCTCACTCTCTTTGAATCTTCTTTATCATGCTAGAATTAGCAGGAAAAAGCAAAAAATTTCAGAATTGCACCTTGCAATGTAGAGATATTACGGTTTGTGCATTTACAATATTCATTGAGTTTTGCCATTGAAAAACATGTTTTTCATATACCAGAAATGTTTGAAGCTACTGACTGAATGAAAGGAGCTGGCATCTCACTCTCTTTGAATCTTCTTTATCATGCTAGGATTAGCAGGAAAAAGCAAAAAATTTCAGAATTGCACCTTGCAATGTGGAGATATTACTGTTTGTGCATTTACAATATTCATTGATTTTTGCCATTGAAAAACATGTTTTTCATATACCAGAAATGTTTGAAGCTACTGACTGAATGAAAGGAGCTGGCATCTCACTCTCTTTGAATCTTCTTTATCATGCTAGGATTAGCAGGAAAAAGCAAAAAATTTCAGAATTGCACCTTGCAATGTGGAGATATTACTGTTTGTGCATTTACAATATTCATTGATTTTTGCCATTGAAAAACATGTTTTTCATATACCAGAAATGTTTGAAGCTACTGACTGAATGAAAGGAGCTGGCATCTCACTCTCTTTGAATCTTCTTTATCATGCTAGAATTAGCAGGAAAAAGCAAAAAATTTCAGAATTGCACCTTGCAATGTGGAGATATTACGGTTTGTGCATTTACAATATTCATTGAGTTTTGCCATTGAAAAACATGTTTTTCATATACCAGAAATGTTTGAAGCTACTGACTGAATGAAAGGAGCTGGCATCTCACTCTCTTTGAATCTTCTTTATCATGCTAGGATTAGCAGGAAAAAGCAAAAAATTTCAGAATTGCACCTTGCAATGTGGAGATATTACTGTTTGTGCATTTACAATATTCATTGATTTTTGCCATTGAAAAACATGTTTTTCATATACCAGAAATGTTTGAAGCTACTGACTGAATGAAAGGAGCTGGCATCTCACTCTCTTTGAATCTTCTTTATCATGCTAGGATTAACAGGAAAAAGCAAAAAATTTCAGAATTGCACCTTGCAATGTGGAGATATTACTGTTTGTGCATTTACAATATTCATTGATTTTTGCCATTGAAAAACGTCCAGAAATGTTTGAAGCTACTGACTGAATGAAAGGAGCTGGCATCTCACTCTCTTTGAATCTTCTTTATCATGCTAGGATTAGCAGGAAAAAGCAAAAAATTTCAGAATTGCACCTTGCAATGTGGAGATATTACTGTTTGTGCATTTACAATATTCATTGATTTTTGCCATTGAAAAACATGTTTTTCATATACCAGAAATGTTTGAAGCTACTGACTGAATGAAAGGAGCTGGCATCTCACTCTCTTTGAATCTTCTTTATCATGCTAGGATTAACAGGAAAAAGCAAAAAATTTCAGAATTGCACCTTGCAATGTGGAGATATTACTGTTTGTGCATTTACAATATTCATTGATTTTTGCCATTGAAAAACGTCCAGAAATGTTTGAAGCTACTGACTGAATGAAAGGAGCTGGCATCTCACTCTCTTTGAATCTTCTTTATCATGCTAGGATTCGCAGGAAAAAGCAAAAAATTTCAGAATTGCACCTTGCAATGTGGAGATATTACTGTTTGTGCATTTACAATATTCATTGATTTTTGCCATTGAAAAACATGTTTTTCATATACCAGAAATGTTTGAAGCTACTGACTGAATGAAAGGAGCTGGCATCTCACTCTCTTTGAATCTTCTTTATCATGCTAGGATTAGCAGGAAAAAGCAAAAAATTTCAGAATTGCACCTTGCAATGTGGAGATATTACTGTTTGTGCATTTACAATATTCATTGATTTTTGCCATTGAAAAACATGTTTTTCATATACCAGAAATGTTTGAAGCTACTGACTGAATGAAAGGAGCTGGCATCTCACTCTCTTTGAATCTTCTTTATCATGCTAGAATTAGCAGGAAAAAGCAAAAAATTTCAGAATTGCACCTTGCAATGTGGAGATATTACGGTTTGTGCATTTACAATATTCATTGAGTTTTGCCATTGAAAAACATGTTTTTCATATACCAGAAATGTTTGAAGCTACTGACTGAATGAAAGGAGCTGGCATCTCACTCTCTTTGAATCTTCTTTATCATGCTAGGATTAGCAGGAAAAAGCAAAAAATTTCAGAATTGCACCTTGCAATGTGGAGATATTACTGTTTGTGCATTTACAATATTCATTGATTTTTGCCATTGAAAAACATGTTTTTCATATACCAGAAATGTTTGAAGCTACTGACTGAATGAAAGGAGCTGGCATCTCACTCTCTTTGAATCTTCTTTATCATGCTAGGATTAGCAGGAAAAAGCAAAAAATTTCAGAATTGCACCTTGCAATGTGGAGATATTACTGTTTGTGCATTTACAATATTCATTGATTTTTGCCATTGAAAAACATGTTTTTCATATACCAGAAATGTTTGAAGCTACTGACTGAATGAAAGGAGCTGGCATCTCACTCTCTTTGAATCTTCTTTATCATGCTAGAATTAGCAGGAAAAAGCAAAAAATTTCAGAATTGCACCTTGCAATGTGGAGATATTACGGTTTGTGCATTTACAATATTCATTGAGTTTTGCCATTGAAAAACATGTTTTTCATATACCAGAAATGTTTGAAGCTACTGACTGAATGAAAGGAGCTGGCATCTCACTCTCTTTGAATCTTCTTTATCATGCTAGGAGTAGCAGGAAAAAGCAAAAAATTTCAGAATTGCACCTTGCAATGTGGAGATATTACTGTTTGTGCATTTACAATATTCATTGATTTTTGCCATTGAAAAACATGTTTTTCATATACCAGAAATGTTTGAAGCTACTGACTGAATGAAAGGAGCTGGCATCTCACTCTCTTTGAATCTTCTTTATCATGCTAGGATTAACAGGAAAAAGCAAAAAATTTCAGAATTGCACCTTGCAATGTGGAGATATTACTGTTTGTGCATTTACAATATTCATTGATTTTTGCCATTGAAAAACGTCCAGAAATGTTTGAAGCTACTGACTGAATGAAAGGAGCTGGCATCTCACTCTCTTTGAATCTTCTTTATCATGCTAGGATTAGCAGGAAAAAGCAAAAAATTTCAGAATTGCACCTTGCAATGTGGAGATATTACTGTTTGTGCATTTACAATATTCATTGATTTTTGCCATTGAAAAACATGTTTTTCATATACCAGAAATGTTTGAAGCTACTGACTGAATGAAAGGAGCTGGCATCTCACTCTCTTTGAATCTTCTTTATCATGCTAGGATTAACAGGAAAAAGCAAAAAATTTCAGAATTGCACCTTGCAATGTGGAGATATTACTGTTTGTGCATTTACAATATTCATTGATTTTTGCCATTGAAAAACGTCCAGAAATGTTTGAAGCTACTGACTGAATGAAAGGAGCTGGCATCTCACTCTCTTTGAATCTTCTTTATCATGCTAGGATTAGCAGGAAAAAGCAAAAAATTTCAGAATTGCACCTTGCAATGTGGAGATATTACTGTTTGTGCATTTACAATATTCATTGATTTTTGCCATTGAAAAACATGTTTTTCATATACCAGAAATGTTTGAAGCTACTGACTGAATGAAAGGAGCTGGCATCTCACTCTCTTTGAATCTTCTTTATCATGCTAGGATTAACAGGAAAAAGCAAAAAATTTCAGAATTGCACCTTGCAATGTGGAGATATTACTGTTTGTGCATTTACAATATTCATTGATTTTTGCCATTGAAAAACGTCCAGAAATGTTTGAAGCTACTGACTGAATGAAAGGAGCTGGCATCTCACTCTCTTTGAATCTTCTTTATCATGCTAGGATTAGCAGGAAAAAGCAAAAAATTTCAGAATTGCACCTTGCAATGTGGAGATATTACTGTTTGTGCATTTACAATATTCATTGATTTTTGCCATTGAAAAACATGTTTTTCATATACCAGAAATGTTTGAAGCTACTGACTGAATGAAAGGAGCTGGCATCTCACTCTCTTTGAATCTTCTTTATCATGCTAGGATTAACAGGAAAAAGCAAAAAATTTCAGAATTGCACCTTGCAATGTGGAGATATTACTGTTTGTGCATTTACAATATTCATTGATTTTTGCCATTGAAAAACGTCCAGAAATATTTGAAGCTACTGACTGAATGAAAGGAGCTGGCATCTCACTCTCTTTGAATCTTCTTTATCATGCTAGGATTAGCAGGAAAAAGCAAAAAATTTCAGAATTGCACCTTGCAATGTGGAGATATTACTGTTTGTGCATTTACAATATTCATTGATTTTTGCCATTGAAAAACATGTTTTTCATATACCAGAAATGTTTGAAGCTACTGACTGAATGAAAGGAGCTGGCATCTCACTCTCTTTGAATCTTCTTTATCATGCTAGGATTAACAGGAAAAAGCAAAAAATTTCAGAATTGCACCTTGCAATGTGGAGATATTACTGTTTGTGCATTTACAATATTCATTGATTTTTGCCATTGAAAAACGTCCAGAAATGTTTGAAGCTACTGACTGAATGAAAGGAGCTGGCATCTCACTCTCTTTGAATCTTCTTTATCATGCTAGGATTAGCAGGAAAAAGCAAAAAATTTCAGAATTGCACCTTGCAATGTGGAGATATTACTGTTTGTGCATTTACAATATTCATTGATTTTTGCCATTGAAAAACATGTTTTTCATATACCAGAAATGTTTGAAGCTACTGACTGAATAAAAGGAGCTGGCATCTCACTCTCTTTGAATCTTCTTTATCATGCTAGGATTAGCAGGAAAAAGCAAAAAATTTCAGAATTGCACCTTGCAATGTGGAGATATTACTGTTTGTGCATTTACAATATTCATTGATTTTTGCCATTGAAAAACATGTTTTTCATATACCAGAAATGTTTGAAGCTACTGACTGAATGAAAGGAGCTGGCATCTCACTCTCTTTGAATCTTCTTTATCATGCTAGGATTAGCAGGAAAAAGCAAAAAATTTCAGAATTGCACCTTGCAATATGGAGATATTACTGTTTGTGCATTTACAATATTCATTGATTTTTGCCATTGAAAAACATGTTTTTCATATACCAGAAATGTTTGAAGCTACTGACTGAATGAAAGGAGCTGGCATCTCACTCTCTTTGAATCTTCTTTATCATGCTAGGATTAACAGGAAAAAGCAAAAAATTTCAGAATTGCACCTTGCAATGTGGAGATATTACTGTCTGTGCATTTACAATATTCATTGATTTTTGCCATTGAAAAACGTCCAGAAATGTTTGAAGCTACTGACTGAATGAAAGGAGCTGGCATCTCACTCTCTTTGAATCTTCTTTATCATGCTAGGATTAGCAGGAAAAAGCAAAAAATTTCAGAATTGCACCTTGCAATGTGGAGATATTACTTTTTGTGCATTTACAATATTCATTGATTTTTGCCATTGAAAAACATGTTTTTCATATACCAGAAATGTTTGAAGCTACTGACTGAATGAAAGGAGCTGGCATCTCACTCTCTTTGAATCTTCTTTGTCATGCTAGGATTAGCAGGAGAAAGCAAAAAATTTCAGAATTGCACCTTGCAATGTGGAGATATTACTGTTTGTGCATTTACAATATTCATTGATTTTTTCCATTGAAAAACGTCCAGAAATGTTTGAAGCTACTGACTGAATGAAAGGAGCTGGCATCTCACTCTCTTTGAATCTTCTTTATCATGCTAGGATTAGCAGGAAAAAGCAAAAAATTTCAGAATTGCACCTTGCAATGTGGAGATATTACTGTTTGTGCATTTACAATATTCATTGATTTTTGCCATTGAAAAACATCATGTTATTCATATACCAGAAATGTTTGAAGCTACTGACTGAATGAAAGGAGCTGGCATCTCACTCTCTTTGAATCTTCTTTATCATGCTAGGATTACCAGGAAAAAGCAAAAAATTTCAGAATTGCAACTTGCAATGTGGAGATATTACTGTTTGTGCATTTACAATATTCATTGATTTTTGCCATTGAAAAACGTCCAGAAATGTTTGAAGCTACTGACTGAATGAAAGGAGCTGGCATCGCACTCTCTTTGAATCTTCTTTATCATGCTAGGATTAGCAGGAAAAAGCAAAAAATTTCAGAATTGCACCTTGCAATGTGGAGATATTACTGTTTGTGCATTTACAATATTCATTGATTTTTGCCATTGAAAAACATGTTTTTCATATACCAGAAATGTTTGAAGCTACTGACTGAAAGGAGCTGGCATCTCACTCTCTTTGAATCTTCTTTATCATGCTAGGATTAGCAGGAAAAAGCAAAAAATTTCAGAATTGCACCTTGCAATGTGGAGATATTACTGTTTGTGCATTTACAATATTCATTGATTTTTGCCATTGAAAAACGTCCAGAAATGTTTGAAGCTACTGACTGAATGAAAGGAGCTGGCATCTCACTCTCTTTGAATCTTCTTTATCATGCTAGGATTAGCAGGAAAAAGCAAAAAATTTCAGAATTGCACCTTGCAATGTGGAGATATTACTTTTTGTGCATTTACAATATTCATTGATTTTTGCCATTGAAAAACATGTTTTTCATATACCAGAAATGTTTGAAGCTACTGACTGAATGAAAGGAGCTGGCATCTCACTCTCTTTGAATCTTCTTTGTCATGCTAGGATTAGCAGGAGAAAGCAAAAAATTTCAGAATTGCACCTTGCAATGTGGAGATATTACTGTTTGTGCATTTACAATATTCATTGATTTTTGCCATTGAAAAACGTCCAGAAATGTTTGAAGCTACTGACTGAATGAAAGGAGCTGGCATCTCACTCTCTTTGAATCTTCTTTATCATGCTAGGATTAGCAGGAAAAAGCAAAAAATTTCAGAATTGCAACTTGCAATGTGGAGATATTACTGTTTGTGCATTTACAATATTCATTGATTTTTGCCATTGAAAAACATCATGTTATTCATATACCAGAAATGTTTGAAGCTACTGACTGAATGAAAGGAGCTGGCATCTCACTCTCTTTGAATCTTCTTTATCATGCTAGGATTACCAGGAAAAAGCAAAAAATTTCAGAATTGCACCTTGCAATGTGGAGATATTACTGTTTGTGCATTTACAATATTCATTGATTTTTGCCATTGAAAAACGTCCAGAAATGTTTGAAGCTACTGACTGAATGAAAGGAGCTGGCATCTCACTCTCTTTGAATCTTCTTTATCATGCTAGGATTAGCAGGAAAAAGCAAAAAATTTCAGAATTGCACCTTGCAATGTGGAGATATTACTGTTTGTGCATTTACAATATTCATTGATTTTTGCCATTGAAAAACATGTTTTTCATATACCAGAAATGTTTGAAGCTACTGACTGAAAGGAGCTGGCATCTCACTCTCTTTGAATCTTCTTTATCATGCTAGGATTAGCAGGAAAAAGCAAAAAATTTCAGAATTGCACCTTGCAATGTGGAGATATTACTGTTTGTGCATTTACAATATTCATTGATTTTTGCCATTGAAAAACATGTTTTTCATATACCAGAAATGTTTGAAGCTACTGACTGAATGAAAGGAGCTGGCATCTCACTCTCTTTGAATCTTCTTTATCATGCTAGGATTAACAGGAAAAAGCAAAAAATTTCAGAATTGCACCTTGCAATGTGGAGATATTACTGTTTGTGCATTTACAATATTCATTGATTTTTGCCATTGAAAAACGTCCAGAAATGTTTGAAGCTACTGACTGAATGAAAGGAGCTGGCATCTCACTCTCTTTGAATCTTCTTTATCATGCTAGGATTAGCAGGAAAAATCAAAAAATTTCAGAATTGCACCTTGCAATGTGGAGATATTACTGTTTGTGCATTTACAATATTCATTGATTTTTGCCATTGAAAAACATGTTTTTCATATACCAGAAATGTTTGAAGCTACTGACTAAATGAAAGGAGCTGGCATCTCACTCTCTTTGAATCTTCTTTATCATGCTAGGATTAGCAGGAAAAAGCAAAAAATTTCAGAATTGCACCTTGCAATGTGGAGATATTACGGTTTGTGCATTTACAATATTCATTGATTTTTGCCATTGAAAAACATGTTTTTCATATACCAGAAATGTTTGAAGCTACTGACTGAATGAAAGGAGCTGGCATCTCACTCTCTTTGAATCTTCTTTATCATGCTAGGATTAGCAGGAAAAAGCAAAAAATTTCAGAATTGCACCTTGCAATGTGGAGATATTACTGTTTGTGCATTTACAATATTCATTGATTTTTGCCATTGAAAAACATGTTTTTCATATACCAGAAATGTTTGAAGCTACTGACTGAATGAAAGGAGCTGGCATCTCACTCTCTTTGAATCTTCTTTGTCATGCTAGGATTAACAGGAAAAAGCAAAAAATTTCAGAATTGCACCTTGCAATGTGGAGATATTACTGTTTGTGCATTTACAATATTCATTGATTTTTGCCATTGAAAAACGTCCAGAAATGTTTGAAGCTACTGACTGAATGAAAGGAGCTGGCATCTCACTCTCTTTGAATCTTCTTTATCATGCTAGGATTAGCAGGAAAAAGCAAAAAATTTCAGAATTGCACCTTGCAATGTGGAGATATTACTGTTTGTGCATTTACAATATTCATTGATTTTTGCCATTGAAAAACATGTTTTTCATATACCAGAAATGTTTGAAGCTACTGACTGAATGAAAGGAGCTGGCATCTCACTCTCTTTGAATCTTCTTTATCATGCTAGGATTAACAGGAAAAAGCAAAAAATTTCAGAATTGCACCTTGCAATGTGGAGATATTACTGTTTGTGCATTTACAATATTCATTGATTTTTGCCATTGAAAAACGTCCAGAAATGTTTGAAGCTACTGACTGAATGAAAGGAGCTGGCATCTCACTCTCTTTGAATCTTCTTTATCATGCTAGGATTAGCAGGAAAAAGCAAAAAATTTCAGAATTGCACCTTGCAATGTGGAGATATTACTGTTTGTGCATTTACAATATTCATTGATTTTTGCCATTGAAAAACATGTTTTTCATATACCAGAAATGTTTGAAGCTACTGACTGAATGAAAGGAGCTGGCATCTCACTCTCTTTGAATCTTCTTTATCATGCTAGGATTAACAGGAAAAAGCAAAAAATTTCAGAATTGCACCTTGCAATGTGGAGATATTACTGTTTGTGCATTTACAATATTCATTGATTTTTGCCACTGAAAAACATGTTTTTCATATACCAGAAATGTTTGAAGCTACTGACTGAATGAAAGGAGCTGGCATCTCACTCTCTTTGAATCTTCTTTATCATGCTAGGATTAGCAGGAAAAAGCAAAAAATTTCAGAATTGCACCTTGCAATGTGGAGATATTACTGTTTGTGCATTTACAATATTCATTGATTTTTGCCATTGAAAAACATGTTTTTCATATACCAGAAATGTTTGAAGCTACTGACTGAATGAATGGAGCTGGCATCTCACTCTCTCTGAATCTTCTTTATCATGCTAGGATTAACAGGAAAAAGCAAAAAATTTCAGAATTGCACCTTGCAATGTGGAGATATTACTGTTTGTGCATTTACAATATTCATTGATTTTTGCCATTGAAAAACGTCCAGAAATGTTTGAAGCTACTGACTGAATGAAAGGAGCTGGCATCTCACTCTCTTTGAATCTTCTTTATCATGCTAGGATTAGCAGGAAAAAGCAAAAAATTTTAGAATTGCACCTTGCAATGTGGAGATATTACTGTTTGTGCATTTACAATATTCATTGATTTTTGCCAGTGAAAAACATGTTTTTCATATACCAGAAATGTTTGAAGCCACTGACTGAATGAAAGGAGCTGGCATCTCACTCTCTTTGAATCTTCTTTATCATGCTAGGATTAACAGGAAAAAGCAAAAAATTTCAGAATTGCACCTTGCAATGTGGAGATATTACTGTTTGTGCATTTACAATATTCATTGATTTTTGCCATTGAAAAACGTCCAGAAATGTTTGAAGCTACTGACTGAATGAAAGGAGCTGGCATCTCACTCTCTTTGAATCTTCTTTATCATGCTAGGATTAGCAGGAAAAAGCAAAAAATTTCAGAATTGCACCTTGCAATGTGGAGATATTACTGTTTGTGCATTTACAATATTCATTGATTTTTGCCATTGAAAAACGTCCAGAAATGTTTGAAGCTACTGACTGAATGAAAGGAGCTGGCATCTCACTCTCTTTGAATCTTCTTTATCATGCTAGGATTAGCGGGAAAAAGCAAAAAATTTCAGAATTGCATCTTGCAATGTGGAGATATTACTGTTTGTCCATTTACAATATTCATTGATTTTTGCCATTGAAAAACATGTTATTCATATACCAGAAATGTTTGAAGCTACTGACTGAATGAAAGGAGCTGGCATCTCACTCTCTTTGAATCTTCTTTATCATGCTAGGATTAGCAGGAAAAAGCAAAAAATTTCAGAATTGCACCTTGCAATATGGAGATATTACTGTTTGTGCATTTACAATATTCATTGATTTTTGCCATTGAAAAACATGTTTTTCATATACCAGAAATGTTTGAAGCTACTGACTGAATGAAAGGAGCTGGCATCTCACTCTCTTTGAATCTTCTTTATCATGCTAGGATTAACAGGAAAAAGCAAAAAATTTCAGAATTGCACCTTGCAATGTGGAGATATTACTGTTTGTGCATTTACAATATTCATTGATTTTTGCCATTGAAAAACGTCCAGAAATGTTTGAAGCTACTGACTGAATGAAAGGAGCTGGCATCTCACTCTCTTTGAATCTTCTTTATCATGCTAGGATTAGCAGGAAAAAGCAAAAAATTTCAGAATTGCACCTTGCAATGTGGAGATATTACTGTTTGTGCATTTACAATATTCATTGATTTTTGCCATTGAAAAACATGTTTTTCATATACCAGAAATGTTTGAAGCTACTGACTGAATGAAAGGAGCTGGCATCTCACTCTCTTTGAATCTTCTTTATCATGCTAGGATTAGCAGGAAAAAGCAAAAAATTTCAGAATTGCACCTTGCAATGTGGAGATATTACTGTTTGTGCATTTACAATATTCATTGATTTTTGCCATTGAAAAACATGTTTTTCATATACCAGAAATGTTTGAAGCTACTGACTGAATGAAAGGAGCTGGCATCTCACTCTCTTTGAATCTTCTTTATCATGCTAGGATTAGCAGGAAAAAGCAAAAAATTTCAGAATTGCACCTTGCAATGTGGAGATATTACTGTTTGTGCATTTACAATATTCATTGATTTTTGCCATTGAAAAACATGTTTTTCATATACCAGAAATGTTTGAAGCTACTGACTGAATGAAAGGAGCTGGCATCTCACTCTCTTTGAATCTTCTTTATCATGCTAGGATTAGCAGGAAAAAGCAAAAAATTTCAGAATTGCACCTTGCAATGTGGAGATATTACTGTTTGTGCATTTACAATATTCATTGATTTTTGCCATTGAAAAACATGTTTTTCATATACCAGAAATGTTTGAAGCTACTGACTGAATGAAAGGAGCTGGCATCTCACTCTCTTTGAATCTTCTTTATCATGCTAGGATTAACAGGAAAAAGCAAAAAATTTCAGAATTGCACCTTGCAATGTGGAGATATTACTGTTTGTGCATTTACAATATTCATTGATTTTTGCCATTGAAAAACGTCCAGAAATGTTTGAAGCTACTGACTGAATGAAAGGAGCTGGCATCTCACTCTCTTTGAATCTTCTTTATCATGCTAGGATTAGCAGGAAAAAGCAAAAAATTTCAGAATTGCATCTTGCAATGTGGAGATATTACTGTTTGTGCATTTACAATATTCATTGATTTTTGCCATTGAAAAACATCATGTTATTCATATACCAGAAATGTTTGAAGCTACTGACTGAATGAAAGGAGCTGGCATCTCACTCTCTTTGAATCTTCTTTATCATGCTAGGATTAGCAGGAAAAAGCAAAAAATTTCAGAATTGCACCTTGCAATATGGAGATATTACTGTTTGTGCATTTACAATATTCATTGATTTTTGCCATTGAAAAACATGATTTTCATATACCAGAAATGTTTGAAGCTACTGACTGAATGAAAGGAGCTGGCATCTCACTCTCTTTGAATCTTCTTTATCATGCTAGGATTAGCAGGAAAAAGCAAAAAATTTCAGAATTGCACCTTGCAATGTGGAGATATTACTGTTTGTGCATTTACAATATTCATTGATTTTTGCCATTGAAAAACATGTTTTTCATATACCAGAAATGTTTGAAGCTACTGACTGAATGAAAGGAGCTGGCATCTCACTCTCTTTGAATCTTCTTTATCATGCTAGGATTAGCAGGAAAAAGCAAAAAATTTCAGAATTGCACCTTGCAATGTGGAGATATTACTGTTTGTGCATTTACAATATTCATTGATTTTTGCCATTGAAAAACATGTTTTTCATATACCAGAAATGTTTGAAGCTACTGACTGAATGAAAGGAGCTGGCATCTCACTCTCTTTGAATCTTCTTTATCATGCTAGGATTAGCAGGAAAAAGCAAAAAATTTCAGAATTGCACCTTGCAATGTGGAGATATTACTGTTTGTGCATTTACAATATTCATTGATTTTTGCCATTGAAAAATATGTTTTTCATATACCAGAAATGTTTGAAGCTACTGACTGAATGTAAGGAGCTGGCATCTCACTCTCTTTGAATCTTCTTTATCATGCTAGGATTAGCAGGAAAAAGCAAAAAATTTCAGAATTGCACCTTGCAATGTGGAGATATTACTGTTTGTGCATTTACAATATTCATTGATTTTTGCCATTGAAAAACATGTTTTTCATATACCAGAAATGTTTGAAGCTACTGACTGAATGAAAGGAGCTGGCATCTCACTCTCTTTGAATCTTCTTTATCATGCTAGGATTAGCAGGAAAAAGCAAAAAATTTCAGAATTGCACCTTGCAATGTGGAGATATTACTGTTTGTGCATTTACAATATTCATTGATTTTTGCCATTGAAAAACATGTTTTTCATATACCAGAAATGTTTGAAGCTACTGACTGAATGAAAGGAGCTGGCATCTCACTCTCTTTGAATCTTCTTTATCATGCTAGGATTAACAGGAAAAAGCAAAAAATTTCAGAATTGCACCTTGCAATGTGGAGATATTACTGTTTGTGCATTTACAATATTCATTGATTTTTGCCATTGAAAAACGTCCAGAAATGTTTGAAGCTACTGACTGAATGAAAGGAGCTGGCATCTCACTCTCTTTGAATCTTCTTTATCATGCTAGGATTAGCAGGAAAAAGCAAAAAATTTCAGAATTGCACCTTGCAATGTGGAGATATTACTGTTTGTGCATTTACAATATTCATTGATTTTTGCCATTGAAAAACATGTTTTTCATATACCAGAAATGTTTGAAGCTACTGACTGAATGAAAGGAGCTGGCATCTCACTCTCTTTGAATCTTCTTTATCATGCTAGGATTAGCAGGAAAAAGCAAAAAATTTCAGAATTGCACCTTGCAATGTGGAGATATTACTGTTTGTGCATTTACAATATTCATTGATTTTTGCCATTGAAAAACATGTTTTTCATATACCAGAAATGTTTGAAGCTACTGACTGAATGAAAGGAGCTGGCATCTCACTCTCTTTGAATCTTCTTTATCATGCTAGGATTAGCAGGAAAAAGCAAAAAATTTCAGAATTGCACCTTGCAATGTGGAGATATTACTGTTTGTGCATTTACAATATTCATTGATTTTTGCCATTGAAAAACATGTTTTTCATATACCAGAAATGTTTGAAGCTACTGACTGAATGAAAGGAGCTGGCATCTCACTCTCTTTGAATCTTCTTTATCATGCTAGGATTAGCAGGAAAAAGCAAAAAATTTCAGAATTGCACCTTGCAATGTGGAGATATTACTGTTTGTGCATTTACAATATTCATTGATTTTTGCCATTGAAAAACATGTTTTTCATATACCAGAAATGTTTGAAGCTACTGACTGAATGAAAGGAGCTGGCATCTCACTCTCTTTGAATCTTCTTTATCATGCTAGGATTAACAGGAAAAAGCAAAAAATTTCAGAATTGCACCTTGCAATGTGGAGATATTACTGTTTGTGCATTTACAATATTCATTGATTTTTGCCATTGAAAAACGTCCAGAAATGTTTGAAGCTACTGACTGAATGAAAGGAGCTGGCATCTCACTCTCTTTGAATCTTCTTTATCATGCTAGGATTAGCAGGAAAAAGCAAAACATTTCAGAATTGCATCTTGCAATGTGGAGATATTACTGTTTGTGCATTTACAATATTCATTGATTTTTGCCATTGAAAAACATGTTTTTCATATACCAGAAATGTTTGAAGCTACTGACTGAATGAAAGGAGCTGGCATCTCACTCTCTTTGAATCTTCTTTATCATGCTAGGATTAGCAGGAAAAAGCAAAAAATTTCAGAATTGCACCTTGCAATGTGGAGATATTACTGTTTGTGCATTTACAATATTCATTGATTTTTGCCATTGAAAAACATGTTTTTCATATACCAGAAATGTTTGAAGCTACTGACTGAATGAAAGGAGCTGGCATCTCACTCTCTTTGAATCTTCTTTATCATGCTAGGATTAGCAGGAAAAAGCAAAAAATTTCAGAATTGCACCTTGCAATGTGGAGATATTACTGTTTGTGCATTTACAATATTCATTGATTTTTGCCATTGAAAAACATGTTTTTTATATACCAGAAATGTTTGAAGCTACTGACTGAATGAAAGGAGCTGGCATCTCACTCTCTTTGAATCTTCTTTATCATGCTAGGATTAGCAGGAAAAAGCAAAAAATTTCAGAATTGCACCTTGCAATGTGGAGATATTACTGTTTGTGCATTTACAATATTCATTGATTTTTGCCATTGAAAAACATGTTTTTCATATACCAGAAATGTTTGAAGCTACTGACTGAATGAAAGGAGCTGGCATCTCACTCTCTTTGAATCTTCTTTATCATGCTAGGATTAACAGGAAAAAGCAAAAAATTTCAGAATTGCACCTTGCAATGTGGAGATATTACTGTTTGTGCATTTACAATATTCATTGATTTTTGCCATTGAAAAACGTCCAGAAATGTTTGAAGCTACTGACTGAATGAAAGGAGCTGGCATCTCACTCTCTTTGAATCTTCTTTATCATGCTAGGATTAGCAGGAAAAAGCAAAAAATTTCAGAATTGCATCTTGCAATGTGGAGATATTACTGTTTGTGCATTTACAATATTCATTGATTTTTGCCATTGAAAAACATCATGTTATTCATATACCAGAAATGTTTGAAGCTACTGACTGAATGAAAGGAGCTGGCATCTCACTCTCTTTGAATCTTCTTTATCATGCTAGGATTAGCAGGAAAAAGCAAAAAATTTCAGAATTGCACCTTGCAATATGGAGATATTACTGTTTGTGCATTTACAATATTCATTGATTTTTGCCATTGAAAAACATGATTTTCATATACCAGAAATGTTTGAAGCTACTGACTGAATGAAAGGAGCTGGCATCTCACTCTCTTTGAATCTTCTTTATCATGCTAGGATTAGCAGGAAAAAGCAAAAAATTTCAGAATTGCACCTTGCAATGTGGAGATATTACTGTTTGTGCATTTACAATATTCATTGATTTTTGCCATTGAAAAACATGTTTTTCATATACCAGAAATGTTTGAAGCTACTGACTGAATGAAAGGAGCTGGCATCTCACTCTCTTTGAATCTTCTTTATCATGCTAGGATTAACAGGAAAAAGCAAAAAATTTCAGAATTGCACCTTGCAATGTGGAGATATTACTGTTTGTGCATTTACAATATTCATTGATTTTTGCCATTGAAAAACGTCCAGAAATGTTTGAAGCTACTGACTGAATGAAAGGAGCTGGCATCTCACTCTCTTTGAATCATCTTTATCATGCTAGGATTAGCAGGAAAAAGCAAAAAATTTCAGAATTGCACCTTGCAATGTGGAGATATTACTGTTTGTGCATTTACAATATTCATTGATTTTTGCCATTGAAAAATGTCCAGAAATGTTTGAAGCTACTGACTGAATGAAAGGAGCTGGCATCTCACTCTCTTTGAATCTTCTTTATCATGCTAGGATTAGCAGGAAAAAGCAAAAAATTTCAGAATTGCACCTTGCAATGTGGAGATATTACTGTTTGTGCATTTACAATATTCATTGATTTTTGCCATTGAAAAACATGTTTTTCATATACCAGAAATGTTTGAAGCTACTGACTGAATAAAAGGAGCTGGCATCTCACTCTCTTTGAATCTTCTTTATCATGCTAGGATTAGCAGGAAAAAGCAAAAAATTTCAGAATTGCACCTTGCAATGTGGAGATATTACTGTTTGTGCATTTACAATATTCATTGATTTTTGCCATTGAAAAACATGTTTTTCATATACCAGAAATGTTTGAAGCTACTGACTGAATGAAAGGAGCTGGCATCTCACTCTCTTTGAATCTTCTTTATCATGCTAGGATTAACAGGAAAAAGCAAAAAATTTCAGAATTGCACCTTGCAGTGTGGAGATATTACTGTTTGTGCATTTACAATATTCATTGATTTTTGCCATTGAAAAACATGTTTTTCATATACCAGAAATGTTTGAAGCTACTGACTGAATGAAAGGAGCTGGCATCTCACTCTCTTTGAATCTTCTTTATCATGCTAGGATTAACAGGAAAAAGCAAAAAATTTCAGAATTGCACCTTGCAATGTGGAGATATTACTGTTTGTGCATTTACAATATTCATTGATTTTTGCCATTGAAAAACGTCCAGAAATGTTTGAAGCTACTGACTGAATGAAAGGAGCTGGCATCTCACTCTCTTTGAATCTTCTTTATCATGCTAGGATTAGCAGGAAAAAGCAAAAAATTTCAGAATTGCACCTTGCAATGTGGAGATATTACTGTTTGTGCATTTACAATATTCATTGATTTTTGCCATTGAAAAACATGTTTTTCATATACCAGAAATGTTTGAAGCTACTGACTGAATAAAAGGAGCTGGCATCTCACTCTCTTTGAATCTTCTTTATCATGCTAGGATTAGCAGGAAAAAGCAAAAAAATTCAGAATTGCACCTTGCAATGTGGAGATATTACTGTTTGTGCATTTACAATATTCATTGATTTTTGCCATTGAAAAACATGTTTTTCATATACCAGAAATGTTTGAAGCTACTGACTGAATGAAAGGAGCTGGCATCTCACTCTCTTTGAATGTTCTTTATCATGCTAGGATTAGCAGGAAAAAGCAAAAAATTTCAGAATTGCACCTTGCAATGTGGAGATATTACTGTTTGTGCATTTACAATATTCATTGATTTTTGCCATTGAAAAACATGTTTTTCATATACCAGAAATGTTTGAAGCCACTGACTGAATGAAAGGAGCTGGCATCTCACTCTCTTTGAATCTTCTTTATCATGCTAGGATTAACAGGAAAAAGCAAAAAATTTCAGAATTGCACCTTGCAATGTGGAGATATTACTGTTTGTGCATTTACAATATTCATTGATTTTTGCCATTGAAAAACGTCCAGAAATGTTTGAAGCTACTGACTGAATGAAAGGAGCTGGCATCTCACTCTCTTTGAATCTTCTTTATCATGCTAGGATTAGCAGGAAAAAGCAAAAAATTTCAGAATTGCACCTTGCAATGTGGAGATATTACTGTTTGTGCATTTACAATATTCATTGATTTTTGCCATTGAAAAACGTCCAGAAATGTTTGAAGCTACTGACTGAATGAAAGGAGCTGGCATCTCACTCTCTTTGAATCTTCTTTATCATGCTAGGATTAGCAGGAAAAAGCAAAAAATTTCAGAATTGCACCTTGCAATGTGGAGATATTACTGTTTGTGCATTTACAATATTCATTGATTTTTGCCATTGAAAAACATGTTTTTCATATACCAGAAATGTTTGAAGCTACTGACTGAATGAAAGGAGCTGGCATCTCACTCTCTTTGAATCTTCTTTATCATGCTAGGATTAACAGGAAAAAGCAAAAAATTTCAGAATTGCACCTTGCAATGTGGAGATATTACTGTTTGTGCATTTACAATATTCATTGATTTTTGCCATTGAAAAACGTCCAGAAATGTTTGAAGCTACTGACTGAATGAAAGGAGCTGGCATCTCACTCTCTTTGAATCATCTTTATCATGCTAGGATTAGCAGGAAAAAGCAAAAAATTTCAGAATTGCACCTTGCAATGTGGAGATATTACTGTTTGTGCATTTACAATATTCATTGATTTTTGCCATTGAAAAATGTCCAGAAATGTTTGAAGCTACTGACTGAATGAAAGGAGCTGGCATCTCACTCTCTTTGAATCTTCTTTATCATGCTAGGATTAGCAGGAAAAAGCAAAAAATTTCAGAATTGCACCTTGCAATGTGGAGATATTACTGTTTGTGCATTTACAATATTCATTGATTTTTGCCATTGAAAAACATGTTTTTCATATACCAGAAATGTTTGAAGCTACTGACTGAATAAAAGGAGCTGGCATCTCACTCTCTTTGAATCTTCTTTATCATGCTAGGATTAGCAGGAAAAAGCAAAAAATTTCAGAATTGCACCTTGCAATGTGGAGATATTACTGTTTGTGCATTTACAATATTCATTGATTTTTGCCATTGAAAAACATGTTTTTCATATACCAGAAATGTTTGAAGCTACTGACTGAATGAAAGGAGCTGGCATCTCACTCTCTTTGAATCTTCTTTATCATGCTAGGATTAACAGGAAAAAGCAAAAAATTTCAGAATTGCACCTTGCAGTGTGGAGATATTACTGTTTGTGCATTTACAATATTCATTGATTTTTGCCATTGAAAAACATGTTTTTCATATACCAGAAATGTTTGAAGCTACTGACTGAATGAAAGGAGCTGGCATCTCACTCTCTTTGAATCTTCTTTATCATGCTAGGATTAACAGGAAAAAGCAAAAAATTTCAGAATTGCACCTTGCAATGTGGAGATATTACTGTTTGTGCATTTACAATATTCATTGATTTTTGCCATTGAAAAACGTCCAGAAATGTTTGAAGCTACTGACTGAATGAAAGGAGCTGGCATCTCACTCTCTTTGAATCTTCTTTATCATGCTAGGATTAGCAGGAAAAAGCAAAAAATTTCAGAATTGCACCTTGCAATGTGGAGATATTACTGTTTGTGCATTTACAATATTCATTGATTTTTGCCATTGAAAAACATGTTTTTCATATACCAGAAATGTTTGAAGCTACTGACTGAATAAAAGGAGCTGGCATCTCACTCTCTTTGAATCTTCTTTATCATGCTAGGATTAGCAGGAAAAAGCAAAAAAATTCAGAATTGCACCTTGCAATGTGGAGATATTACTGTTTGTGCATTTACAATATTCATTGATTTTTGCCATTGAAAAACATGTTTTTCATATACCAGAAATGTTTGAAGCTACTGACTGAATGAAAGGAGCTGGCATCTCACTCTCTTTGAATGTTCTTTATCATGCTAGGATTAGCAGGAAAAAGCAAAAAATTTCAGAATTGCACCTTGCAATGTGGAGATATTACTGTTTGTGCATTTACAATATTCATTGATTTTTGCCATTGAAAAACATGTTTTTCATATACCAGAAATGTTTGAAGCCACTGACTGAATGAAAGGAGCTGGCATCTCACTCTCTTTGAATCTTCTTTATCATGCTAGGATTAACAGGAAAAAGCAAAAAATTTCAGAATTGCACCTTGCAATGTGGAGATATTACTGTTTGTGCATTTACAATATTCATTGATTTTTGCCATTGAAAAACGTCCAGAAATGTTTGAAGCTACTGACTGAATGAAAGGAGCTGGCATCTCACTCTCTTTGAATCTTCTTTATCATGCTAGGATTAGCAGGAAAAAGCAAAAAATTTCAGAATTGCACCTTGCAATGTGGAGATATTACTGTTTGTGCATTTACAATATTCATTGATTTTTGCCATTGAAAAACGTCCAGAAATGTTTGAAGCTACTGACTGAATGAAAGGAGCTGGCATCTCACTCTCTTTGAATCTTCTTTATCATGCTAGGATTAGCAGGAAAAAGCAAAAAATTTCAGAATTGCATCTTGCAATGTGGAGATATTACTGTTTGTGCATTTACAATATTCATTGATTTTTGCCATTGAAAAACATGTTATTCATATACCAGAAATGTTTGAAGCTACTGACTGAATGAAAGGAGCTGGCATCTCACTCTCTTTGAATCTTCTTTATCATGCTAGGATTAGCAGGAAAAAGCAAAAAATTTCAGAATTGCACCTTGCAATGTGGAGATATTACTGTTTGTGCATTTACAATATTCATTGATTTTTGCCATTGAAAAACATGTTTTTCATATACCAGAAATGTTTGAAGCTACTGACTGAATGAAAGGAGCTGGCATCTCACTCTCTTTGAATCTTCTTTATCATGCTAGGATTAACAGGAAAAAGCAAAAAATTTCAGAATTGCACCTTGCAATGTGGAGATATTACTGTTTGTGCATTTACAATATTCATTGATTTTTGCCATTGAAAAACGTCCAGAAATGTTTGAAGCTACTGACTGAATGAAAGGAGCTGGCATCTCACTCTCTTTGAATCTTCTTTATCATGCTAGGATTAGCAGGAAAAAGCAAAAAATTTCAGAATTGCACCTTGCAATGTGGAGATATTACTGTTTGTGCATTTACAATATTCATTGATTTTTGCCATTGAAAAACGTCCAGAAATGTTTGAAGCTACTGACTGAATGAAAGGAGCTGGCATCTCACTCTCTTTGAATCTTCTTTATCATGCTAGGATTAGCAGGAAAAAGCAAAAAATTTCAGAATTGCACCTTGCAATGTGGAGATATTACTGTTTGTGCATTTACAATATTCATTGATTTTTGCCATTGAAAAACATGTTTTTCATATACCAGAAATGTTTGAAGCTACTGACTGAATAAAAGGAGCTGGCATCTCACTCTCTTTGAATCTTCTTTATCATGCTAGGATTAGCAGGAAAAAGCAAAAAATTTCAGAATTGCACCTTGCAATGTGGAGATATTACTGTTTGTGCATTTACAATATTCATTGATTTTTGCCATTGAAAAACATGTTATTCATATACCAGAAATGTTTGAAGCTACTGACTGAATGAAAGGAGCTGGCATCTCACTCTCTTTGAATCTTCTTTATCATGCTAGGATTAACAGGAAAAAGCAAAAAATTTCAGAATTGCACCTTGCAATGTGGAGATATTACTGTTTGTGCATTTACAATATTCATTGATTTTTGCCATTGAAAAACATGTTTTTCATATACCAGAAATGTTTGAAGCTACTGACTGAATGAAAGGAGCTGGCATCTCACTCTCTTTGAATCTTCTTTATCATGCTAGGATTAACAGGAAAAAGCAAAAAATTTCAGAATTGCACCTTGCAATGTGGAGATATTACTGTTTGTGCATTTACAATATTCATTGATTTTTGCCATTGAAAAATGTCCAGAAATGTTTGAAGCTACTGACTGAATGAAAGGAGCTGGCATCTCACTCTCTTTGAATCTTCTTTATCATGCTATTATTAGCAGGAAAAAGCAAAAAATTTCAGAATTGCACCTTGCAATGTGGAGATATTACTGTTTGTGCATTTACAATATTCATTGATTTTTGCCATTGAAAAACATGTTTTTCATATACCAGAAATGTTTGAAGCTACTGACTGAATAAAAGGAGCTGGCTTCTCACTCTCTTTGAATCTTCTTTATCATGCTAGGATTAGCAGGAAAAAGCAAAAAATTTCAGAATTGCACCTTGCAATGTGGAGATATTACTGTTTGTGCATTTACAATATTCATTGATTTTTGCCATTGAAAAACATGTTTTTCATATACCAGAAATGTTTGAAGCTACTGACTGAATGAAAGGAGCTGGCATCTCACTCTCTTTGAATCTTCTTTATCATGCTAGGATTAACAGGAAAAAGCAAAAAATTTCAGAATTGCACCTTGCAATGTGGAGATATTACTGTTTGTGCATTTACAATATTCATTGATTTTTGCCATTGAAAAACATGTTTTTCATATACCAGAAATGTTTGAAGCTACTGACTGAATGAAAGGAGCTGGCATCTCACTCTCTTTGAATCTTCTTTATCATGCTAGGATTAACAGGAAAAAGCAAAAAATTTCAGAATTGCACCTTGCAATGTGGAGATATTACTGTTTGTGCATTTACAATATTCATTGATTTTTGCCATTGAAAAACATGTTTTTCATATACCAGAAATGTTTGAAGCTACTGACTGAATGAAAGGAGCTGGCATCTCACTCTCTTTGAATCTTCTTTGTCATGCTAGGATTAACAGGAAAAAGCAAAAAATTTCAGAATTGCACCTTGCAATGTGGAGATATTACTGTTTGTGCATTTACAATATTCATTGATTTTTGCCATTGAAAAACGTCCAGAAATGTTTGAAGCTACTGACTGAATGAAAGGAGCTGGCATCTCACTCTCTTTGAATCTTCTTTATCATGCTAGGATTAGCAGGAAAAAGCAAAAAATTTCAGAATTGCACCTTGCAATGTGGAGATATTACTGTTTGTGCATTTACAATATTCATTGATTTTTGCCATTGAAAAACATGTTTTTCATATACCAGAAATGTTTGAAGCTACTGACTGAATAAAAGGAGCTGGCATCTCACTCTCTTTGAATCTTCTTTATCATGCTAGGATTAGCAGGAAAAAGCAAAAAATTTCAGAATTGCACCTTGCAATGTGGAGATATTACTGTTTGTGCATTTACAATATTCATTGATTTTTGCCATTGAAAAACATGTTATTCATATACCAGAAATGTTTGAAGCTACTGACTGAATGAAAGGAGCTGGCATCTCACTCTCTTTGAATCTTCTTTATCATGCTAGGATTAACAGGAAAAAGCAAAAAATTTCAGAATTGCACCTTGCAATGTGGAGATATTACTGTTTGTGCATTTACAATATTCATTGATTTTTGCCATTGAAAAACATGTTTTTCATATACCAGAAATGTTTGAAGCTACTGACTGAATGAAAGGAGCTGGCATCTCACTCTCTTTGAATCTTCTTTATCATGCTAGGATTAACAGGAAAAAGCAAAAAATTTCAGAATTGCACCTTGCAATGTGGAGATATTACTGTTTGTGCATTTACAATATTCATTGATTTTTGCCATTGAAAAATGTCCAGAAATGTTTGAAGCTACTGACTGAATGAAAGGAGCTGGCATCTCACTCTCTTTGAATCTTCTTTATCATGCTATTATTAGCAGGAAAAAGCAAAAAATTTCAGAATTGCACCTTGCAATGTGGAGATATTACTGTTTGTGCATTTACAATATTCATTGATTTTTGCCATTGAAAAACATGTTTTTCATATACCAGAAATGTTTGAAGCTACTGACTGAATAAAAGGAGCTGGCTTCTCACTCTCTTTGAATCTTCTTTATCATGCTAGGATTAGCAGGAAAAAGCAAAAAATTTCAGAATTGCACCTTGCAATGTGGAGATATTACTGTTTGTGCATTTACAATATTCATTGATTTTTGCCATTGAAAAACATGTTTTTCATATACCAGAAATGTTTGAAGCTACTGACTGAATGAAAGGAGCTGGCATCTCACTCTCTTTGAATCTTCTTTATCATGCTAGGATTAACAGGAAAAAGCAAAAAATTTCAGAATTGCACCTTGCAATGTGGAGATATTACTGTTTGTGCATTTACAATATTCATTGATTTTTGCCATTGAAAAACATGTTTTTCATATACCAGAAATGTTTGAAGCTACTGACTGAATGAAAGGAGCTGGCATCTCACTCTCTTTGAATCTTCTTTATCATGCTAGGATTAACAGGAAAAAGCAAAAAATTTCAGAATTGCACCTTGCAATGTGGAGATATTACTGTTTGTGCATTTACAATATTCATTGATTTTTGCCATTGAAAAACATGTTTTTCATATACCAGAAATGTTTGAAGCTACTGACTGAATGAAAGGAGCTGGCATCTCACTCTCTTTGAATCTTCTTTGTCATGCTAGGATTAACAGGAAAAAGCAAAAAATTTCAGAATTGCACCTTGCAATGTGGAGATATTACTGTTTGTGCATTTACAATATTCATTGATTTTTGCCATTGAAAAACGTCCAGAAATGTTTGACGCTACTGACTGAATGAAAGGAGCTGGCATCTCACTCTCTTTGAATCTTCTTTATCATGCTAGGATTAGCAGGAAAAAGCAAAAAATTTCAGAATTGCACCTTGCAATGTGGAGATATTACTGTTTGTGCATTTACAATATTCATTGATTTTTGCCATTGAAAAACATGTTTTTCATATACCAGAAATGTTTGAAGCTACTGACTGAATGAAAGGAGCTGGCATCTCACTCTCTTTGAATCTTCTTTATCATGCTAGGATTAACAGGAAAAAGCAAAAAATTTCAGAATTGCACCTTGCAATGTGGAGATATTACTGTTTGTGCATTTACAATATTCATTGATTTTTGCCATTGAAAAACGTCCAGAAATGTTTGAAGCTACTGACTGAATGAAAGGAGCTGGCATCTCACTCTCTTTGAATCTTCTTTATCATGCTAGGATTAGCAGGAAAAAGCAAAAAATTTCAGAATTGCACCTTGCAATGTGGAGATATTACTGTTTGTGCATTTACAATAGTCATTGATTTTTGCCATTGAAAAACATGTTTTTCATATACCAAAAGTGTTTGAAGCTACTGACTGAATAAAAGGAGCTGGCATCTCACTCTCTTTGAGTCTTCTTTATCATGCTAGGATTAGCAGGAAAAAGCAAAAAATTTCAGAATTGCACCTTGCAATGTGGAGATATTACTGTTTGTGCATTTACAATATTCATTGATTTTTGCCATTGAAAAACATGTTTTTCATATACCAGAAATGTTTGAAGCTACTGACTGAATGAAAGGAGCTGGCATCTCACTCTCTTTGAATCTTCTTTATCATGCTAGGATTAGCAGGAAAAAGCAAAAAATTTCAGAATTGCACCTTGCAATGTGGAGATATTACTGTTTGTGCATTTACAATATTCATTGATTTTTGCCATTGAAAAACATGTTTTTCATATACCAGAAATGTTTGAAGCTACTGACTGAATGAATGGAGCTGGCATCTCACTCTCTCTGAATCTTCTTTATCATGCTAGGATTAACAGGAAAAAGCAAAAAATTTCAGAATTGCACCTTGCAATGTGGAGATATTACTGTTTGTGCATTTACAATATTCATTGATTTTTGCCATTGAAAAACGTCCAGAAATGTTTGAAGCTACTGACTGAATGAAAGGAGCTGGCATCTCACTCTCTTTGAATCTTCTTTATCATGCTAGGATTAGCAGGAAAAAGCAAAAAATTTTAGAATTGCACCTTGCAATGTGGAGATATTACTGTTTGTGCATTTACAATATTCATTGATTTTTGCCAGTGAAAAACATGTTTTTCATATACCAGAAATGTTTGAAGCCACTGACTGAATGAAAGGAGCTGGCATCTCACTCTCTTTGAATCTTCTTTATCATGCTAGGATTAACAGGAAAAAGCAAAAAATTTCAGAATTGCACCTTGCAATGTGGAGATATTACTGTTTGTGCATTTACAATATTCATTGATTTTTGCCATTGAAAAACGTCCAGAAATGTTTGAAGCTACTGACTGAATGAAAGGAGCTGGCATCTCACTCTCTTTGAATCTTCTTTATCATGCTAGGATTAGCAGGAAAAAGCAAAAAATTTCAGAATTGCACCTTGCAATGTGGAGATATTACTGTTTGTGCATTTACAATATTCATTGATTTTTGCCATTGAAAAACGTCCAGAAATGTTTGAAGCTACTGACTGAATGAAAGGAGCTGGCATCTCACTCTCTTTGAATCTTCTTTATCATGCTAGGATTAGCAGGAAAAAGCAAAAAATTTCAGAATTGCATCTTGCAATGTGGAGATATTACTGTTTGTCCATTTACAATATTCATTGATTTTTGCCATTGAAAAACATGTTATTCATATACCAGAAATGTTTGAAGCTACTGACTGAATGAAAGGAGCTGGCATCTCACTCTCTTTGAATCTTCTTTATCATGCTAGGATTAGCAGGAAAAAGCAAAAAATTTCAGAATTGCACCTTGCAATATGGAGATATTACTGTTTGTGCATTTACAATATTCATTGATTTTTGCCATTGAAAAACATGTTTTTCATATACCAGAAATGTTTGAAGCTACTGACTGAATGAAAGGAGCTGGCATCTCACTCTCTTTGAATCTTCTTTATCATGCTAGGATTAACAGGAAAAAGCAAAAAATTTCAGAATTGCACCTTGCAATGTGGAGATATTACTGTTTGTGCATTTACAATATTCATTGATTTTTGCCATTGAAAAACGTCCAGAAATGTTTGAAGCTACTGACTGAATGAAAGGAGCTGGCATCTCACTCTCTTTGAATCTTCTTTATCATGCTAGGATTAGCAGGAAAAAGCAAAAAATTTCAGAATTGCACCTTGCAATGTGGAGATATTACTGTTTGTGCATTTACAATATTCATTGATTTTTGCCATTGAAAAACATGTTTTTCATATACCAGAAATGTTTGAAGCTACTGACTGAATAAAAGGAGCTGGCTTCTCACTCTCTTTGAATCTTCTTTATCATGCTAGGATTAGCAGGAAAAAGCAAAAAATTTCAGAATTGCACCTTGCAATGTGGAGATATTACTGTTTGTGCATTTACAATATTCATTGATTTTTGCCATTGAAAAACATGTTTTTCATATACCAGAAATGTTTGAAGCTACTGACTGAATGAAAGGAGCTGGCATCTCACTCTCTTTGAATCTTCTTTATCATGCTAGGATTAACAGGAAAAAGCAAAAAATTTCAGAATTGCACCTTGCAATGTGGAGATATTACTGTTTGTGCATTTACAATATTCATTGATTTTTGCCATTGAAAAACATGTTTTTCATATACCAGAAATGTTTGAAGCTACTGACTGAATGAAAGGAGCTGGCATCTCACTCTCTTTGAATCTTCTTTATCATGCTAGGATTAACAGGAAAAAGCAAAAAATTTCAGAATTGCACCTTGCAATGTGGAGATATTACTGTTTGTGCATTTACAATATTCATTGATTTTTGCCATTGAAAAACATGTTTTTCATATACCAGAAATGTTTGAAGCTACTGACTGAATGAAAGGAGCTGGCATCTCACTCTCTTTGAATCTTCTTTGTCATGCTAGGATTAACAGGAAAAAGCAAAAAATTTCAGAATTGCACCTTGCAATGTGGAGATATTACTGTTTGTGCATTTACAATATTCATTGATTTTTGCCATTGAAAAACGTCCAGAAATGTTTGAAGCTACTGACTGAATGAAAGGAGCTGGCATCTCACTCTCTTTGAATCTTCTTTATCATGCTAGGATTAGCAGGAAAAAGCAAAAAATTTCAGAATTGCACCTTGCAATGTGGAGATATTACTGTTTGTGCATTTACAATATTCATTGATTTTTGCCATTGAAAAACATGTTTTTCATATACCAGAAATGTTTGAAGCTACTGACTGAATGAAAGGAGCTGGCATCTCACTCTCTTTGAATCTTCTTTATCATGCTAGGATTAACAGGAAAAAGCAAAAAATTTCAGAATTGCACCTTGCAATGTGGAGATATTACTGTTTGTGCATTTACAATATTCATTGATTTTTGCCATTGAAAAACGTCCAGAAATGTTTGAAGCTACTGACTGAATGAAAGGAGCTGGCATCTCACTCTCTTTGAATCTTCTTTATCATGCTAGGATTAGCAGGAAAAAGCAAAAAATTTCAGAATTGCACCTTGCAATGTGGAGATATTACTGTTTGTGCATTTACAATATTCATTGATTTTTGCCATTGAAAAACATGTTTTTCATATACCAGAAATGTTTGAAGCTACTGACTGAATGAAAGGAGCTGGCATCTCACTCTCTTTGAATCTTCTTTATCATGCTAGGATTAACAGGAAAAAGCAAAAAATTTCAGAATTGCACCTTGCAATGTGGAGATATTACTGTTTGTGCATTTACAATATTCATTGATTTTTGCCATTGAAAAACGTCCAGAAATGTTTGAAGCTACTGACTGAATGAAAGGAGCTGGCATCTCACTCTCTTTGAATCTTCTTTATCATGCTAGGATTAGCAGGAAAAAGCAAAAAATTTCAGAATTGCACCTTGCAATGTGGAGATATTACTGTTTGTGCATTTACAATATTCATTGATTTTTGCCATTGAAAAACATGTTTTTCATATACCAAAAGTGTTTGAAGCTACTGACTGAATAAAAGGAGCTGGCATCTCACTCTCTTTGAGTCTTCTTTATCATGCTAGGATTAGCAGGAAAAAGCAAAAAATTTCAGAATTGCACCTTGCAATGTGGAGATATTACTGTATGTGCATTTACAATATTCATTGATTTTTGCCATTGAAAAACATGTTTTTCATATACCAGAAATGTTTGAAGCTACTGACTGAATGAAAGGAGCTGGCATCTCACTCTCTTTGAATCTTCTTTATCATGCTAGGATTAGCAGGAAAAAGCAAAAAATTTCAGAATTGCACCTTGCAATGTGGAGATATTACTGTTTGTGCATTTACAATATTCATTGATTTTTGCCATTGAAAAACATGTTTTTCATATACCAGAAATGTTTGAAGCTACTGACTGAATGAATGGAGCTGGCATCTCACTCTCTCTGAATCTTCTTTATCATGCTAGGATTAACAGGAAAAAGCAAAAAATTTCAGAATTGCACCTTGCAATGTGGAGATATTACTGTTTGTGCATTTACAATATTCATTGATTTTTGCCATTGAAAAACGTCCAGAAATGTTTGAAGCTACTGACTGAATGAAAGGAGCTGGCATCTCACTCTCTTTGAATCTTCTTTATCATGCTAGGATTAGCAGGAAAAAGCAAAAAATTTTAGAATTGCACCTTGCAATGTGGAGATATTACTGTTTGTGCATTTACAATATTCATTGATTTTTGCCAGTGAAAAACATGTTTTTCATATACCAGAAATGTTTGAAGCCACTGACTGAATGAAAGGAGCTGGCATCTCACTCTCTTTGAATCTTCTTTATCATGCTAGGATTAACAGGAAAAAGCAAAAAATTTCAGAATTGCACCTTGCAATGTGGAGATATTACTGTTTGTGCATTTACAATATTCATTGATTTTTGCCATTGAAAAACGTCCAGAAATGTTTGAAGCTACTGACTGAATGAAAGGAGCTGGCATCTCACTCTCTTTGAATCTTCTTTATCATGCTAGGATTAGCAGGAAAAAGCAAAAAATTTCAGAATTGCACCTTGCAATGTGGAGATATTACTGTTTGTGCATTTACAATATTCATTGATTTTTGCCATTGAAAAACGTCCAGAAATGTTTGAAGCTACTGACTGAATGAAAGGAGCTGGCATCTCACTCTCTTTGAATCTTCTTTATCATGCTAGGATTAGCAGGAAAAAGCAAAAAATTTCAGAATTGCATCTTGCAATGTGGAGATATTACTGTTTGTCCATTTACAATATTCATTGATTTTTGCCATTGAAAAACATGTTATTCATATACCAGAAATGTTTGAAGCTACTGACTGAATGAAAGGAGCTGGCATCTCACTCTCTTTGAATCTTCTTTATCATGCTAGGATTAGCAGGAAAAAGCAAAAAATTCCAGAATTGCACCTTGCAATATGGAGATATTACTGTTTGTGCATTTACAATATTCATTGATTTTTGCCATTGAAAAACATGTTTTTCATATACCAGAAATGTTTGAAGCTACTGACTGAATGAAAGGAGCTGGCATCTCACTCTCTTTGAATCTTCTTTATCATGCTAGGATTAACAGGAAAAAGCAAAAAATTTCAGAATTGCACCTTGCAATGTGGAGATATTACTGTTTGTGCATTTACAATATTCATTGATTTTTGCCATTGAAAAACGTCCAGAAATGTTTGAAGCTACTGACTGAATGAAAGGAGCTGGCATCTCACTCTCTTTGAATCTTCTTTATCATGCTAGGATTAGCAGGAAAAAGCAAAAAATTTCAGAATTGCACCTTGCAATGTGGAGATATTACTGTTTGTGCATTTACAATATTCATTGATTTTTGCCATTGAAAAACATGTTTTTCATATACCAGAAATGTTTGAAGCTACTGACTGAATGAAAGGAGCTGGCATCTCACTCTCTTTGAATCTTCTTTATCATGCTAGGATTAGCAGGAAAAAGCAAAAAATTTCAGAATTGCACCTTGCAATGTGGAGATATTACTGTTTGTGCATTTACAATATTCATTGATTTTTGCCATTGAAAAACATGTTTTTCATATACCAGAAATGTTTGAAGCTACTGACTGAATGAAAGGAGCTGGCATCTCACTCTCTTTGAATCTTCTTTATCATGCTAGGATTAGCAGGAAAAAGCAAAAAATTTCAGAATTGCACCTTGCAATGTGGAGATATTACTGTTTGTGCATTTACAATATTCATTGATTTTTGCCATTGAAAAACATGTTTTTCATATACCAGAAATGTTTGAAGCTACTGACTGAATGAAAGGAGCTGGCATCTCACTCTCTTTGAATCTTCTTTATCATGCTAGGATTAGCAGGAAAAAGCAAAAAATTTCAGAATTGCACCTTGCAATGTGGAGATATTACTGTTTGTGCATTTACAATATTCATTGATTTTTGCCATTGAAAAACATGTTTTTCATATACCAGAAATGTTTGAAGCTACTGACTGAATGAAAGGAGCTGGCATCTCACTCTCTTTGAATCTTCTTTATCATGCTAGGATTAACAGGAAAAAGCAAAAAATTTCAGAATTGCACCTTGCAATGTGGAGATATTACTGTTTGTGCATTTACAATATTCATTGATTTTTGCCATTGAAAAACGTCCAGAAATGTTTGAAGCTACTGACTGAATGAAAGGAGCTGGCATCTCACTCTCTTTGAATCTTCTTTATCATGCTAGGATTAGCAGGAAAAAGCAAAAAATTTCAGAATTGCATCTTGCAATGTGGAGATATTACTGTTTGTGCATTTACAATATTCATTGATTTTTGCCATTGAAAAACATCATGTTATTCATATACCAGAAATGTTTGAAGCTACTGACTGAATGAAAGGAGCTGGCATCTCACTCTCTTTGAATCTTCTTTATCATGCTAGGATTAACAGGAAAAAGCAAAAAATTTCAGAATTGCACCTTGCAATGTGGAGATATTACTGTTTGTGCATTTACAATATTCATTGATTTTTGCCATTGAAAAACGTCCAGAAATGTTTGAAGCTACTGACTGAATGAAAGGAGCTGGCATCTCACTCTCTTTGAATCTTCTTTATCATGCTAGGATTAGCAGGAAAAAGCAAAAAATTTCAGAATTGCATCTTGCAATGTGGAGATATTACTGTTTGTGCATTTACAATATTCATTGATTTTTGCCATTGAAAAACATCATGTTATTCATATACCAGAAATGTTTGAAGCTACTGACTGAATGAAAGGAGCTGGCATCTCACTCTCTTTGAATCTTCTTTATCATGCTAGGATTAGCAGGAAAAAGCAAAAAATTTCAGAATTGCACCTTGCAATATGGAGATATTACTGTTTGTGCATTTACAATATTCATTGATTTTTGCCATTGAAAAACATGATTTTCATATACCAGAAATGTTTGAAGCTACTGACTGAATGAAAGGAGCTGGCATCTCACTCTCTTTGAATCTTCTTTATCATGCTAGGATTAGCAGGAAAAAGCAAAAAATTTCAGAATTGCACCTTGCAATGTGGAGATATTACTGTTTGTGCATTTACAATACTCATTGATTTTTGCCATTGAAAAACATGTTTTTCATATACCAGAAATGTTTGAAGCTACTGACTGAATGAAAGGAGCTGGCATCTCACTCTCTTTGAATCTTCTTTATCATGCTAGGATTAGCAGGAAAAAGCAAAAAATTTCAGAATTGCACCTTGCAATGTGGAGATATTACTGTTTGTGCATTTACAATATTCATTGATTTTTGCCATTGAAAAACATGTTTTTCATATACCAGAAATGTTTGAAGCTACTGACTGAATGAAAGGAGCTGGCATCTCACTCTCTTTGAATCTTCTTTATCATGCTATCATTAGCAGGAAAAAGCAAAAAATTTCAGAATTGCACCTTGCAATGTGGAGATATTACTGTTTGTGCATTTACAATATTCATTGATTTTTGCCATTGAAAAACATGTTTTTCATATACCAGAAATGTTTGAAGCTACTGACTGAATGAAAGGAGCTGGCATCTCACTCTCTTTGAATCTTCTTTGTCATGCTAGGATTAACAGGAAAAAGCAAAAAATTTCAGAATTGCACCTTGCAATGTGGAGATATTACTGTTTGTGCATTTACAATATTCATTGATTTTTGCCATTGAAAAACGTCCAGAAATGTTTGAAGCTACTGACTGAATGAAAGGAGCTGGCATCTCACTCTCTTTGAATCTTCTTTATCATGCTAGGATTAGCAGGAAAAAGCAAAAAATTTCAGAATTGCACCTTGCAATGTGGAGATATTACTGTTTGTGCATTTACAATATTCATTGATTTTTGCCATTGAAAAACATGTTTTTCATATACCAGAAATGTTTGAAGCTACTGACTGAATGAAAGGAGCTGGCATCTCACTCTCTTTGAATCTTCTTTATCATGCTAGGATTAACAGGAAAAAGCAAAAAATTTCAGAATTGCACCTTGCAATGTGGAGATATTACTGTTTGTGCATTTACAATATTCATTGATTTTTGCCATTGAAAAACGTCCAGAAATGTTTGAAGCTACTGACTGAATGAAAGGAGCTGGCATCTCACTCTCTTTGAATCTTCTTTATCATGCTAGGATTAGCAGGAAAAAGCAAAAAATTTCAGAATTGCACCTTGCAATGTGGAGATATTACTGTTTGTGCATTTACAATATTCATTGATTTTTGCCATTGAAAAACATGTTTTTCATATACCAGAAATGTTTGAAGCTACTGACTGAATGAAAGGAGCTGGCATCTCACTCTCTTTGAATCTTCTTTATCATGCTAGGATTAACAGGAAAAAGCAAAAAATTTCAGAATTGCACCTTGCAATGTGGAGATATTACTGTTTGTGCATTTACAATATTCATTGATTTTTGCCATTGAAAAACGTCCAGAAATGTTTGAAGCTACTGACTGAATGAAAGGAGCTGGCATCTCACTCTCTTTGAATCTTCTTTATCATGCTAGGATTAGCAGGAAAAAGCAAAAAATTTCAGAATTGCACCTTGCAATGTGGAGATATTACTGTTTGTGCATTTACAATATTCATTGATTTTTGCCATTGAAAAACATGTTTTTCATATACCAAAAGTGTTTGAAGCTACTGACTGAATAAAAGGAGCTGGCATCTCACTCTCTTTGAGTCTTCTTTATCATGCTAGGATTAGCAGGAAAAAGCAAAAAATTTCAGAATTGCACCTTGCAATGTGGAGATATTACTGTATGTGCATTTACAATATTCATTGATTTTTGCCATTGAAAAACATGTTTTTCATATACCAGAAATGTTTGAAGCTACTGACTGAATGAAAGGAGCTGGCATCTCACTCTCTTTGAATCTTCTTTATCATGCTAGGATTAGCAGGAAAAAGCAAAAAATTTCAGAATTGCACCTTGCAATGTGGAGATATTACTGTTTGTGCATTTACAATATTCATTGATTTTTGCCATTGAAAAACATGTTTTTCATATACCAGAAATGTTTGAAGCTACTGACTGAATGAATGGAGCTGGCATCTCACTCTCTCTGAATCTTCTTTATCATGCTAGGATTAACAGGAAAAAGCAAAAAATTTCAGAATTGCACCTTGCAATGTGGAGATATTACTGTTTGTGCATTTACAATATTCATTGATTTTTGCCATTGAAAAACGTCCAGAAATGTTTGAAGCTACTGACTGAATGAAAGGAGCTGGCATCTCACTCTCTTTGAATCTTCTTTATCATGCTAGGATTAGCAGGAAAAAGCAAAAAATTTTAGAATTGCACCTTGCAATGTGGAGATATTACTGTTTGTGCATTTACAATATTCATTGATTTTTGCCATTGAAAAACGTCCAGAAATGTTTGAAGCTACTGACTGAATGAAAGGAGCTGGCATCTCACTCTCTTTGAATCTTCTTTATCATGCTAGGATTAGCAGGAAAAAGCAAAAAATTTCAGAATTGCACCTTGCAATGTGGAGATATTACTGTTTGTGCATTTACAATATTCATTGATTTTTGCCATTGAAAAACGTCCAGAAATGTTTGAAGCTACTGACTGAATGAAAGGAGCTGGCATCTCACTCTCTTTGAATCTTCTTTATCATGCTAGGATTAGCAGGAAAAAGCAAAAAATTTCAGAATTGCATCTTGCAATGTGGAGATATTACTGTTTGTCCATTTACAATATTCATTGATTTTTGCCATTGAAAAACATGTTATTCATATACCAGAAATGTTTGAAGCTACTGACTGAATGAAAGGAGCTGGCATCTCACTCTCTTTGAATCTTCTTTATCATGCTAGGATTAGCAGGAAAAAGCAAAAAATTCCAGAATTGCACCTTGCAATATGGAGATATTACTGTTTGTGCATTTACAATATTCATTGATTTTTGCCATTGAAAAACATGTTTTTCATATACCAGAAATGTTTGAAGCTACTGACTGAATGAAAGGAGCTGGCATCTCACTCTCTTTGAATCTTCTTTATCATGCTAGGATTAACAGGAAAAAGCAAAAAATTTCAGAATTGCACCTTGCAATGTGGAGATATTACTGTTTGTGCATTTACAATATTCATTGATTTTTGCCATTGAAAAACGTCCAGAAATGTTTGAAGCTACTGACTGAATGAAAGGAGCTGGCATCTCACTCTCTTTGAATCTTCTTTATCATGATAGGATTAGCAGGAAAAAGCAAAAAATTTCAGAATTGCACCTTGCAATGTGGAGATATTACTGTTTGTGCATTTACAATATTCATTGATTTTTGCCATTGAAAAACATGTTTTTCATATACCAGAAATGTTTGAAGCTACTGACTGAATGAAAGGAGCTGGCATCTCACTCTCTTTGAATCTTCTTTATCATGCTAGGATTAGCAGGAAAAAGCAAAAAATTTCAGAATTGCACCTTGCAATGTGGAGATATTACTGTTTGTGCATTTACAATATTCATTGATTTTTGCCATTGAAAAACATGTTTTTCATATACCAGAAATGTTTGAAGCTACTGACTGAATGAAAGGAGCTGGCATCTCACTCTCTTTGAATCTTCTTTATCATGCTAGGATTAGCAGGAAAAAGCAAAAAATTTCAGAATTGCACCTTGCAATGTGGAGATATTACTGTTTGTGCATTTACAATATTCATTGATTTTTGCCATTGAAAAACATGTTTTTCATATACCAGAAATGTTTGAAGCTACTGACTGAATGAAAGGAGCTGGCATCTCACTCTCTTTGAATCTTCTTTATCATGCTAGGATTAGCAGGAAAAAGCAAAAAATTTCAGAATTGCACCTTGCAATGTGGAGATATTACTGTTTGTGCATTTACAATATTCATTGATTTTTGCCATTGAAAAACATGTTTTTCATATACCAGAAATGTTTGAAGCTACTGACTGAATGAAAGGAGCTGGCATCTCACTCTCTTTGAATCTTCTTTATCATGCTAGGATTAACAGGAAAAAGCAAAAAATTTCAGAATTGCACCTTGCAATGTGGAGATATTACTGTTTGTGCATTTACAATATTCATTGATTTTTGCCATTGAAAAACGTCCAGAAATGTTTGAAGCTACTGACTGAATGAAAGGAGCTGGCATCTCACTCTCTTTGAATCTTCTTTATCATGCTAGGATTAGCAGGAAAAAGCAAAAAATTTCAGAATTGCATCTTGCAATGTGGAGATATTACTGTTTGTGCATTTACAATATTCATTGATTTTTGCCATTGAAAAACATCATGTTATTCATATACCAGAAATGTTTGAAGCTACTGACTGAATGAAAGGAGCTGGCATCTCACTCTCTTTGAATCTTCTTTATCATGCTAGGATTAACAGGAAAAAGCAAAAAATTTCAGAATTGCACCTTGCAATGTGGAGATATTACTGTTTGTGCATTTACAATATTCATTGATTTTTGCCATTGAAAAACGTCCAGAAATGTTTGAAGCTACTGACTGAATGAAAGGAGCTGGCATCTCACTCTCTTTGAATCTTCTTTATCATGCTAGGATTAGCAGGAAAAAGCAAAAAATTTCAGAATTGCATCTTGCAATGTGGAGATATTACTGTTTGTGCATTTACAATATTCATTGATTTTTGCCATTGAAAAACATCATGTTATTCATATACCAGAAATGTTTGAAGCTACTGACTGAATGAAAGGAGCTGGCATCTCACTCTCTTTGAATCTTCTTTATCATGCTAGGATTAGCAGGAAAAAGCAAAAAATTTCAGAATTGCACCTTGCAATATGGAGATATTACTGTTTGTGCATTTACAATATTCATTGATTTTTGCCATTGAAAAACATGATTTTCATATACCAGAAATGTTTGAAGCTACTGACTGAATGAAAGGAGCTGGCATCTCACTCTCTTTGAATCTTCTTTATCATGCTAGGATTAGCAGGAAAAAGCAAAAAATTTCAGAATTGCACCTTGCAATGTGGAGATATTACTGTTTGTGCATTTACAATACTCATTGATTTTTGCCATTGAAAAACATGTTTTTCATATACCAGAAATGTTTGAAGCTACTGACTGAATGAAAGGAGCTGGCATCTCACTCTCTTTGAATCTTCTTTATCATGCTAGGATTAGCAGGAAAAAGCAAAAAATTTCAGAATTGCACCTTGCAATGTGGAGATATTACTGTTTGTGCATTTACAATATTCATTGATTTTTGCCATTGAAAAACATGTTTTTCATATACCAGAAATGTTTGAAGCTACTGACTGAATGAAAGGAGCTGGCATCTCACTCTCTTTGAATCTTCTTTATCATGCTAGGATTAGCAGGAAAAAGCAAAAAATTTCAGAATTGCACCTTGCAATGTGGAGATATTACTGTTTGTGCATTTACAATATTCATTGATTTTTGCCATTGAAAAACATGTTTTTCATATACCAGAAATGTTTGAAGCTACTGACTGAATGAAAGGAGCTGGCATCTCACTCTCTTTGAATCTTCTTTATCATGCTAGGATTAGCAGGAAAAAGCAAAAAATTTCAGAATTGCACCTTGCAATGTGGAGATATTACTGTTTGTGCATTTACAATATTCATTGATTTTTGCCATTGAAAAACATGTTTTTCATATACCAGAAATGTTTGAAGCTGCTGACTGAATGAAAGGAGCTGGCATCTCACTCTCTTTGAATCTTCTTTATCATGCTAGGATTAACAGGAAAAAGCAAAAAATTTCAGAATTGCACCTTGCAATGTGGAGATATTACTGTTTGTGCATTTACAATATTCATTGATTTTTGCCATTGAAAAACGTCCAGAAATGTTTGAAGCTACTGACTGAATGAAAGGAGCTGGCATCTCACTCTCTTTGAATCTTCTTTATCATGCTAGGATTAGCAGGAAAAAGCAAAAAATTTCAGAATTGCATCTTGCAATGTGGAGATATTACTGTTTGTGCATTTACAATATTCATTGATTTTTGCCATTGAAAAACATCATGTTATTCATATACCAGAAATGTTTGAAGCTACTGACTGAATGAAAGGAGCTGGCATCTCACTCTCTTTGAATCTTCTTTATCATGCTAGGATTAGCAGGAAAAAGCAAAAAATTTCAGAATTGCACCTTGCAATATGGAGATATTACTGTTTGTGCATTTACAATATTCATTGATTTTTGCCATTGAAAAACATGATTTTCATATACCAGAAATGTTTGAAGCTACTGACTGAATGAAAGGAGCTGGCATCTCACTCTCTTTGAATCTTCTTTATCATGCTAGGATTAGCAGGAAAAAGCAAAAAAATTTCAGAATTGCACCTTGCAATGTGGAGATATTACTGTTTGTGCATTTACAATATTCATTGATTTTTGCCATTGAAAAACATGTTTTTCATATACCAGAAATGTTTGAAGCTACTGACTGAATGAAAGGAGCTGGCATCTCACTCTCTTTGAATCTTCTTTATCATGCTAGGATTAACAGGAAAAAGCAAAAAATTTCAGAATTGCACCTTGCAATGTGGAGATATTACTGTTTGTGCATTTACAATATTCATTGATTTTTGCCATTGAAAAACGTCTAGAAATGTTTGAAGCTACTGACTGAATGAAAGGAGCTGGCATCTCACTCTCTTTGAATCTTCTTTATCATGCTAGGATTAGCAGGAAAAAGCAAAAAATTTCAGAATTGCACCTTGCAATGTGGAGATATTACTGTTTGTGCATTTACAATATTCATTGATTTTTGCCATTGAAAAACGTCCAGAAATGTTTGAAGCTACTGACTGAATGAAAGGAGCTGGCATCTCACTCTCTTTGAATCTTCTTTATCATGCTAGGATTAGCAGGAAAAAGCAAAAAATTTCAGAATTGCACCTTGCAATGTGGAGATATTACTGTTTGTGCATTTACAATATTCATTGATTTTTGCCATTGAAAAACATCATGTTATTCATATACCAGAAATGTTTGAAGCTACTGACTGAATGAAAGGAGCTGGCATCTCACTCTCTTTGAATCTTCTTTATCATGCTAGGATTAGCAGGAAAAAGCAAAAAATTTCAGAATTGCACCTTGCAATGTGGAGATATTACTGTTTGTGCATTTACAATATTCATTGATTTTTGCCATTGAAAAACATGTTTTTCATATACCAGAAATGTTTGAAGCTACTGACTGAATGAAAGGAGCTGGCATCTCACTCTCTTTGAATCTTCTTTATCATGCTAGGATTAACAGGAAAAAGCAAAAAATTTCAGAATTGCACCTTGCAATGTGGAGATATTACTGTTTGTGCATTTACAATATTCATTGATTTTTGCCATTGAAAAACGTCCAGAAATGTTTGAAGCTACTGACTGAATGAAAGGAGCTGGCATCTCACTCTCTTTGAATCATCTTTATCATGCTAGGATTAGCAGGAAAAAGCAAAAAATTTCAGAATTGCACCTTGCAATGTGGAGATATTACTGTTTGTGCATTTACAATATTCATTGATTTTTGCCATTGAAAAACGTCCAGAAATGTTTGAAGCTACTGACTGAATGAAAGGAGCTGGCATCTCACTCTCTTTGAATCTTCTTTATCATGCTAGGATTAGCAGGAAAAAGCAAAAAATTTCAGAATTGCACCTTGCAATGTGGAGATATTACTGTTTGTGCATTTACAATATTCATTGATTTTTGCCATTGAAAAACATGTTTTTCATATACCAGAAATGTTTGAAGCTACTGACTGAATAAAAGGAGCTGGCATCTCACTCTCTTTGAATCTTCTTTATCATGCTAGGATTAGCAGGAAAAAGCAAAAAATTTCAGAATTGCACCTTGCAATGTGGAGATATTACTGTTTGTGCATTTACAATATTCATTGATTTTTGCCATTGAAAAACATGTTTTTCATATACCAGAAATGTTTGAAGCTACTGACTGAATGAAAGGAGCTGGCATCTCACTCTCTTTGAATCTTCTTTATCATGCTAGGATTAACAGGAAAAAGCAAAAAATTTCAGAATTGCACCTTGCAATGTGGAGATATTACTGTTTGTGCATTTACAATATTCATTGATTTTTGCCATTGAAAAACATGTTTTTCATATACCAGAAATGTTTGAAGCTACTGACTGAATGAAAGGAGCTGGCATCTCACTCTCTTTGAATCTTCTTTATCATGCTAGGATTAACAGGAAAAAGCAAAAAATTTCAGAATTGCACCTTGCAATGTGGAGATATTACTGTTTGTGCATTTACAATATTCATTGATTTTTGCCATTGAAAAACGTCCAGAAATGTTTGAAGCTACTGACTGAATGAAAGGAGCTGGCATCTCACTCTCTTTGAATCTTCTTTATCATGCTAGGATTAGCAGGAAAAAGCAAAAAATTTCAGAATTGCACCTTGCAATGTGGAGATATTACTGTTTGTGCATTTACAATATTCATTGATTTTTGCCATTGAAAAACATGTTTTTCATATACCAGAAATGTTTGAAGCTACTGACTGAATAAAAGGAGCTGGCATCTCACTCTCTTTGAATCTTCTTTATCATGCTAGGATTAGCAGGAAAAAGCAAAAAAATTCAGAATTGCACCTTGCAATGTGGAGATATTACTGTTTGTGCATTTACAATATTCATTGATTTTTGCCATTGAAAAACATGTTTTTCATATACCAGAAATGTTTGAAGCTACTGACTGAATGAAAGGAGCTGGCATCTCACTCTCTTTGAATCTTCTTTATCATGCTAGGATTAACAGGAAAAAGCAAAAAATTTCAGAATTGCACCTTGCAATGTGGAGATATTACTGTTTGTGCATTTACAATATTCATTGATTTTTGCCATTGAAAAACGTCCAGAAATGTTTGAAGCTACTGACTGAATGAAAGGAGCTGGCATCTCACTCTCTTTGAATCTTCTTTATCATGCTAGGATTAGCAGGAAAAAGCAAAAAATTTCAGAATTGCACCTTGCAATGTGGAGATATTACTGTTTGTGCATTTACAATATTCATTGATTTTTGCCATTGAAAAACATGTTTTTCATATACCAGAAATGTTTGAAGCTACTGACTGAATAAAAGGAGCTGGCATCTCACTCTCTTTGAATCTTCTTTATCATGCTAGGATTAGCAGGAAAAAGCAAAAAAATTCAGAATTGCACCTTGCAATGTGGAGATATTACTGTTTGTGCATTTACAATATTCATTGATTTTTGCCATTGAAAAACATGTTTTTCATATACCAGAAATGTTTGAAGCTACTGACTGAATGAAAGGAGCTGGCATCTCACTCTCTTTGAATGTTCTTTATCATGCTAGGATTAGCAGGAAAAAGCAAAAAATTTCAGAATTGCACCTTGCAATGTGGAGATATTACTGTTTGTGCATTTACAATATTCATTGATTTTTGCCATTGAAAAACATGTTTTTCATATACCAGAAATGTTTGAAGCCACTGACTGAATGAAAGGAGCTGGCATCTCACTCTCTTTGAATCTTCTTTATCATGCTAGGATTAACAGGAAAAAGCAAAAAATTTCAGAATTGCACCTTGCAATGTGGAGATATTACTGTTTGTGCATTTACAATATTCATTGATTTTTGCCATTGAAAAACGTCCAGAAATGTTTGAAGCTACTGACTGAATGAAAGGAGCTGGCATCTCACTCTCTTTGAATCTTCTTTATCATGCTAGGATTAGCAGGAAAAAGCAAAAAATTTCAGAATTGCACCTTGCAATGTGGAGATATTACTGTTTGTGCATTTACAATATTCATTGATTTTTGCCATTGAAAAACGTCCAGAAATGTTTGAAGCTACTGACTGAATGAAAGGAGCTGGCATCTCACTCTCTTTGAATCTTCTTTATCATGCTAGGATTAGCAGGAAAAAGCAAAAAATTTCAGAATTGCATCTTGCAATGTGGAGATATTACTGTTTGTGCATTTACAATATTCATTGATTTTTGCCATTGAAAAACATGTTTTTCATATACCAGAAATGTTTGAAGCTACTGGCTGAATGAAAGGAGCTGGCATCTCACTCTCTTTGAATCTTCTTTATCATGCTAGGATTAGCAGGAAAAAGCAAAAAAATTCAGAATTGCACCTTGCAATGTGGAGATATTACTGTTTGTGCATTTACAATATTCATTGATTTTTGCCATTGAAAAACATGTTTTTCATATACCAGAAATGTTTGAAGCTACTGACTGAATGAAAGGAGCTGGCATCTCACTCTCTTTGAATGTTCTTTATCATGCTAGGATTAGCAGGAAAAAGCAAAAAATTTCAGAATTGCACCTTGCAATGTGGAGATATTACTGTTTGTGCATTTACAATATTCATTGATTTTTGCCATTGAAAAACATGTTTTTCATATACCAGAAATGTTTGAAGCCACTGACTGAATGAAAGGAGCTGGCATCTCACTCTCTTTGAATCTTCTTTATCATGCTAGGATTAACAGGAAAAAGCAAAAAATTTCAGAATTGCACCTTGCAATGTGGAGATATTACTGTTTGTGCATTTACAATATTCATTGATTTTTGCCATTGAAAAACGTCCAGAAATGTTTGAAGCTACTGACTGAATGAAAGGAGCTGGCATCTCACTCTCTTTGAATCTTCTTTATCATGCTAGGATTAGCAGGAAAAAGCAAAAAATTTCAGAATTGCATCTTGCAATGTGGAGATATTACTGTTTGTGCATTTACAATATTCATTGATTTTTGCCATTGAAAAACATGTTATTCATATACCAGAAATGTTTGAAGCTACTGACTGAATGAAAGGAGCTGGCATCTCACTCTCTTTGAATCTTCTTTATCATGCTAGGATTAGCAGGAAAAAGCAAAAAATTTCAGAATTGCACCTTGCAATGTGGAGATATTACTGTTTGTGCATTTACAATATTCATTGATTTTTGCCATTGAAAAACATGTTTTTCATATACCAGAAATGTTTGAAGCTACTGACTGAATGAAAGGAGCTGGCATCTCACTCTCTTTGAATCTTCTTTATCATGCTAGGATTAACAGGAAAAAGCAAAAAATTTCAGAATTGCACCTTGCAATGTGGAGATATTACTGTTTGTGCATTTACAATATTCATTGATTTTTGCCATTGAAAAACGTCCAGAAATGTTTGAAGCTACTGACTGAATGAAAGGAGCTGGCATCTCACTCTCTTTGAATCTTCTTTATCATGCTAGGATTAGCAGGAAAAAGCAAAAAATTTCAGAATTGCACCTTGCAATGTGGAGATATTACTGTTTGTGCATTTACAATATTCATTGATTTTTGCCATTGAAAAACGTCCAGAAATGTTTGAAGCTACTGACTGAATGAAAGGAGCTGGCATCTCACTCTCTTTGAATCTTCTTTATCATGCTAGGATTAGCAGGAAAAAGCAAAAAATTTCAGAATTGCACCTTGCAATGTGGAGATATTACTGTTTGTGCATTTACAATATTCATTGATTTTTGCCATTGAAAAACATGTTTTTCATATACCAGAAATGTTTGAAGCTACTGACTGAATAAAAGGAGCTGGCATCTCACTCTCTTTGATCTTCTTTATCATGCTAGGATTAGCAGGAAAAAGCAAAAAATTTCAGAATTGCACCTTGCAATGTGGAGATATTACTGTTTGTGCATTTACAATATTCATTGATTTTTGCCATTGAAAAACATGTTTTTCATATACCAGAAATGTTTGAAGCTACTGACTGAATGAAAGGAGCTGGCATCTCACTCTCTTTGAATCTTCTTTATCATGCTAGGATTAACAGGAAAAAGCAAAAAATTTCAGAATTGCACCTTGCAATGTGGAGATATTACTGTTTGTGCATTTACAATATTCATTGATTTTTGCCATTGAAAAACATGTTTTTCATATACCAGAAATGTTTGAAGCTACTGACTGAATGAAAGGAGCTGGCATCTCACTCTCTTTGAATCTTCTTTATCATGCTAGGATTAACAGGAAAAAGCAAAAAATTTCAGAATTGCACCTTGCAATGTGGAGATATTACTGTTTGTGCATTTACAATATTCATTGATTTTTGCCATTGAAAAATGTCCAGAAATGTTTGAAGCTACTGACTGAATGAAAGGAGCTGGCATCTCACTCTCTTTGAATCTTCTTTATCATGCTAGGATTAGCAGGAAAAAGCAAAAAATTTCAGAATTGCACCTTGCAATGTGGAGATATTACTGTTTGTGCATTTACAATATTCATTGATTTTTGCCATTGAAAAACATGTTTTTCATATACCAGAAATGTTTGAAGCTACTGACTGAATGAAAGGAGCTGGCATCTCACTCTCTTTGAATCTTCTTTATCATGCTAGGATTAGCAGGAAAAAGCAAAAAATTTCAGAATTGCACCTTGCAATGTGGAGATATTACTGTTTCTGCATTTACAATATTCATTGATTTTTGCCATTGAAAAACATGTTTTTCATATACCAGAAATGTTTGAAGCTGCTGACTGAATGAAAGGAGCTGGCATCTCACTCTCTTTGAATCTTCTTTATCATGCTAGGATTAACAGGAAAAAGCAAAAAATTTCAGAATTGCACCTTGCAATGTGGAGATATTACTGTTTGTGCATTTACAATATTCATTGATTTTTGCCATTGAAAAACGTCCAGAAATGTTTGAAGCTACTGACTGAATGAAAGGAGCTGGCATCTCACTCTCTTTGAATCTTCTTTATCATGCTAGGATTAGCAGGAAAAAGCAAAAAATTTCAGAATTGCATCTTGCAATGTGGAGATATTACTGTTTGTGCATTTACAATATTCATTGATTTTTGCCATTGAAAAACATCATGTTATTCATATACCAGAAATGTTTGAAGCTACTGACTGAATGAAAGGAGCTGGCATCTCACTCTCTTTGAATCTTCTTTATCATGCTAGGATTAGCAGGAAAAAGCAAAAAATTTCAGAATTGCACCTTGCAATATGGAGATATTACTGTTTGTGCATTTACAATATTCATTGATTTTTGCCATTGAAAAACATGATTTTCATATACCAGAAATGTTTGAAGCTACTGACTGAATGAAAGGAGCTGGCATCTCACTCTCTTTGAATCTTCTTTATCATGCTAGGATTAGCAGGAAAAAGCAAAAAATTTCAGAATTGCACCTTGCAATGTGGAGATATTACTGTTTGTGCATTTACAATATTCATTGATTTTTGCCATTGAAAAACATGTTTTTCATATACCAGAAATGTTTGAAGCTACTGACTGAATGAAAGGAGCTGGCATCTCACTCTCTTTGAATCTTCTTTATCATGCTAGGATTAACAGGAAAAAGCAAAAAATTTCAGAATTGCACCTTGCAATGTGGAGATATTACTGTTTGTGCATTTACAATATTCATTGTTTTTTGCCATTGAAAAACGTCTAGAAATGTTTGAAGCTACTGACTGAATGAAAGGAGCTGGCATCTCACTCTCTTTGAATCTTCTTTATCATGCTAGGATTAGCAGGAAAAAGCAAAAAATTTCAGAATTGCACCTTGCAATGTGGAGATATTACTGTTTGTGCATTTACAATATTCATTGATTTTTGCCATTGAAAAACGTCCAGAAATGTTTGAAGCTACTGACTGAATGAAAGGAGCTGGCATCTCACTCTCTTTGAATCTTCTTTATCATGCTAGGATTAGCAGGAAAAAGCAAAAAATTTCAGAATTGCACCTTGCAATGTGGAGATATTACTGTTTGTGCATTTACAATATTCATTGATTTTTGCCATTGAAAAACATCATGTTATTCATATACCAGAAATGTTTGAAGCTACTGACTGAATGAAAGGAGCTGGCATCTCACTCTCTTTGAATCTTCTTTATCATGCTAGGATTAGCAGGAAAAAGCAAAAAATTTCAGAATTGCACCTTGCAATGTGGAGATATTACTGTTTGTGCATTTACAATATTCATTGATTTTTGCCATTGAAAAACATGTTTTTCATATACCAGAAATGTTTGAAGCTACTGACTGAATGAAAGGAGCTGGCATCTCACTCTCTTTGAATCTTCTTTATCATGCTAGGATTGACAGGAAAAAGCAAAAAATTTCAGAATTGCACCTTGCAATGTGGAGATATTACTGTTTGTGCATTTACAATATTCATTGATTTTTGCCATTGAAAAACGTCCAGAAATGTTTGAAGCTACTGACTGAATGAAAGGAGCTGGCATCTCACTCTCTTTGAATCATCTTTATCATGCTAGGATTAGCAGGAAAAAGCAAAAAATTTCAGAATTGCACCTTGCAATGTGGAGATATTACTGTTTGTGCATTTACAATATTCATTGATTTTTGCCATTGAAAAACGTCCAGAAATGTTTGAAGCTACTGACTGAATGAAAGGAGCTGGCATCTCACTCTCTTTGAATCTTCTTTATCATGCTAGGATTAGCAGGAAAAAGCAAAAAATTTCAGAATTGCACCTTGCAATGTGGAGATATTACTGTTTGTGCATTTACAATATTCATTGATTTTTGCCATTGAAAAACATGTTTTTCATATACCAGAAATGTTTGAAGCTACTGACTGAATAAAAGGAGCTGGCATCTCACTCTCTTTGAATCTTCTTTATCATGCTAGGATTAGCAGGAAAAAGCAAAAAATTTCAGAATTGCACCTTGCAATGTGGAGATATTACTGTTTGTGCATTTACAATATTCATTGATTTTTGCCATTGAAAAACATGTTTTTCATATACCAGAAATGTTTGAAGCTACTGACTGAATGAAAGGAGCTGGCATCTCACTCTCTTTGAATCTTCTTTATCATGCTAGGATTAACAGGAAAAAGCAAAAAATTTCAGAATTGCACCTTGCAATGTGGAGATATTACTGTTTGTGCATTTACAATATTCATTGATTTTTGCCATTGAAAAACATGTTTTTCATATACCAGAAATGTTTGAAGCTACTGACTGAATGAAAGGAGCTGGCATCTCACTCTCTTTGAATCTTCTTTATCATGCTAGGATTAACAGGAAAAAGCAAAAAATTTCAGAATTGCACCTTGCAATGTGGAGATATTACTGTTTGTGCATTTACAATATTCATTGATTTTTGCCATTGAAAAACGTCCAGAAATGTTTGAAGCTACTGACTGAATGAAAGGAGCTGGCATCTCACTCTCTTTGAATCTTCTTTATCATGCTAGGATTAGCAGGAAAAAGCAAAAAATTTCAGAATTGCACCTTGCAATGTGGAGATATTACTGTTTGTGCATTTACAATATTCATTGATTTTTGCCATTGAAAAACATGTTTTTCATATACCAGAAATGTTTGAAGCTACTGACTGAATAAAAGGAGCTGGCATCTCACTCTCTTTGAATCTTCTTTATCATGCTAGGATTAGCAGGAAAAAGCAAAAAAATTCAGAATTGCACCTTGCAATGTGGAGATATTACTGTTTGTGCATTTACAATATTCATTGATTTTTGCCATTGAAAAACATGTTTTTCATATACCAGAAATGTTTGAAGCTACTGACTGAATGAAAGGAGCTGGCATCTCACTCTCTTTGAATCTTCTTTATCATGCTAGGATTAACAGGAAAAAGCAAAAAATTTCAGAATTGCACCTTGCAATGTGGAGATATTACTGTTTGTGCATTTACAATATTCATTGATTTTTGCCATTGAAAAACGTCCAGAAATGTTTGAAGCTACTGACTGAATGAAAGGAGCTGGCATCTCACTCTCTTTGAATCTTCTTTATCATGCTAGGATTAGCAGGAAAAAGCAAAAAATTTCAGAATTGCACCTTGCAATGTGGAGATATTACTGTTTGTGCATTTACAATATTCATTGATTTTTGCCATTGAAAAACATGTTTTTCATATACCAGAAATGTTTGAAGCTACTGACTGAATAAAAGGAGCTGGCATCTCACTCTCTTTGAATCTTCTTTATCATGCTAGGATTAGCAGGAAAAAGCAAAAAAATTCAGAATTGCACCTTGCAATGTGGAGATATTACTGTTTGTGCATTTACAATATTCATTGATTTTTGCCATTGAAAAACATGTTTTTCATATACCAGAAATGTTTGAAGCTACTGACTGAATGAAAGGAGCTGGCATCTCACTCTCTTTGAATGTTCTTTATCATGCTAGGATTAGCAGGAAAAAGCAAAAAATTTCAGAATTGCACCTTGCAATGTGGAGATATTACTGTTTGTGCATTTACAATATTCATTGATTTTTGCCATTGAAAAACATGTTTTTCATATACCAGAAATGTTTGAAGCCACTGACTGAATGAAAGGAGCTGGCATCTCACTCTCTTTGAATCTTCTTTATCATGCTAGGATTAACAGGAAAAAGCAAAAAATTTCAGAATTGCACCTTGCAATGTGGAGATATTACTGTTTGTGCATTTACAATATTCATTGATTTTTGCCATTGAAAAACGTCCAGAAATGTTTGAAGCTACTGACTGAATGAAAGGAGCTGGCATCTCACTCTCTTTGAATCTTCTTTATCATGCTAGGATTAGCAGGAAAAAGCAAAAAATTTCAGAATTGCACCTTGCAATGTGGAGATATTACTGTTTGTGCATTTACAATATTCATTGATTTTTGCCATTGAAAAACGTCCAGAAGTGTTTGAAGCTACTGACTGAATGAAAGGAGCTGGCATCTCACTCTCTTTGAATCTTCTTTATCATGCTAGGATTAGCAGGAAAAAGCAAAAAATTTCAGAATTGCATCTTGCAATGTGGAGATATTACTGTTTGTGCATTTACAATATTCATTGATTTTTGCCATTGAAAAACATGTTTTTCATATACCAGAAATGTTTGAAGCTACTGACTGAATGAAAGGAGCTGGCATCTCACTCTCTTTGAATCTTCTTTATCATGCTAGGATTAGCAGGAAAAAGCAAAAAAATTCAGAATTGCACCTTGCAATGTGGAGATATTACTGTTTGTGCATTTACAATATTCATTGATTTTTGCCATTGAAAAACATGTTTTTCATATACCAGAAATGTTTGAAGCTACTGACTGAATGAAAGGAGCTGGCATCTCACTCTCTTTGAATGTTCTTTATCATGCTAGGATTAGCAGGAAAAAGCAAAAAATTTCAGAATTGCACCTTGCAATGTGGAGATATTACTGTTTGTGCATTTACAATATTCATTGATTTTTGCCATTGAAAAACATGTTTTTCATATACCAGAAATGTTTGAAGCCACTGACTGAATGAAAGGAGCTGGCATCTCACTCTCTTTGAATCTTCTTTATCATGCTAGGATTAACAGGAAAAAGCAAAAAATTTCAGAATTGCACCTTGCAATGTGGAGATATTACTGTTTGTGCATTTACAATATTCATTGATTTTTGCCATTGAAAAACGTCCAGAAATGTTTGAAGCTACTGACTGAATGAAAGGAGCTGGCATCTCACTCTCTTTGAATCTTCTTTATCATGCTAGGATTAGCAGGAAAAAGCAAAAAATTTCAGAATTGCATCTTGCAATGTGGAGATATTACTGTTTGTGCATTTACAATATTCATTGATTTTTGCCATTGAAAAACATGTTATTCATATACCAGAAATGTTTGAAGCTACTGACTGAATGAAAGGAGCTGGCATCTCACTCTCTTTGAATCTTCTTTATCATGCTAGGATTAGCAGGAAAAAGCAAAAAATTTCAGAATTGCACCTTGCAATGTGGAGATATTACTGTTTGTGCATTTACAATATTCATTGATTTTTGCCATTGAAAAACATGTTTTTCATATACCAGAAATGTTTGAAGCTACTGACTGAATGAAAGGAGCTGGCATCTCACTCTCTTTGAATCTTCTTTATCATGCTAGGATTAACAGGAAAAAGCAAAAAATTTCAGAATTGCACCTTGCAATGTGGAGATATTACTGTTTGTGCATTTACAATATTCATTGATTTTTGCCATTGAAAAACGTCCAGAAATGTTTGAAGCTACTGACTGAATGAAAGGAGCTGGCATCTCACTCTCTTTGAATCTTCTTTATCATGCTAGGATTAGCAGGAAAAAGCAAAAAATTTCAGAATTGCACCTTGCAATGTGGAGATATTACTGTTTGTGCATTTACAATATTCATTGATTTTTGCCATTGAAAAACGTCCAGAAATGTTTGAAGCTACTGACTGAATGAAAGGAGCTGGCATCTCACTCTCTTTGAATCTTCTTTATCATGCTAGGATTAGCAGGAAAAAGCAAAAAATTTCAGAATTGCACCTTGCAATGTGGAGATATTACTGTTTGTGCATTTACAATATTCATTGATTTTTGCCATTGAAAAACATGTTTTTCATATACCAGAAATGTTTGAAGCTACTGACTGAATAAAAGGAGCTGGCATCTCACTCTCTTTGATCTTCTTTATCATGCTAGGATTAGCAGGAAAAAGCAAAAAATTTCAGAATTGCACCTTGCAATGTGGAGATATTACTGTTTGTGCATTTACAATATTCATTGATTTTTGCCATTGAAAAACATGTTTTTCATATACCAGAAATGTTTGAAGCTACTGACTGAATGAAAGGAGCTGGCATCTCACTCTCTTTGAATCTTCTTTATCATGCTAGGATTAACAGGAAAAAGCAAAAAATTTCAGAATTGCACCTTGCAATGTGGAGATATTACTGTTTGTGCATTTACAATATTCATTGATTTTTGCCATTGAAAAACATGTTTTTCATATACCAGAAATGTTTGAAGCTACTGACTGAATGAAAGGAGCTGGCATCTCACTCTCTTTGAATCTTCTTTATCATGCTAGGATTAACAGGAAAAAGCAAAAAATTTCAGAATTGCACCTTGCAATGTGGAGATATTACTGTTTGTGCATTTACAATATTCATTGATTTTTGCCATTGAAAAATGTCCAGAAATGTTTGAAGCTACTGACTGAATGAAAGGAGCTGGCATCTCACTCTCTTTGAATCTTCTTTATCATGCTAGGATTAGCAGGAAAAAGCAAAAAATTTCAGAATTGCACCTTGCAATGTGGAGATATTACTGTTTGTGCATTTACAATATTCATTGATTTTTGCCATTGAAAAACATGTTTTTCATATACCAGAAATGTTTGAAGCTACTGACTGAATAAAAGGAGCTGGCTTCTCACTCTCTTTGAATCTTCTTTATCATGCTAGGATTAGCAGGAAAAAGCAAAAAATTTCAGAATTGCACCTTGCAATGTGGAGATATTACTGTTTGTGCATTTACAATATTCATTGATTTTTGCCATTGAAAAACATGTTTTTCATATACCAGAAATGTTTGAAGCTACTGACTGAATGAAAGGAGCTGGCATCTCACTCTCTTTGAATCTTCTTTATCATGCTAGGATTAACAGGAAAAAGCAAAAAATTTCAGAATTGCACCTTGCAATGTGGAGATATTACTGTTTGTGCATTTACAATATTCATTGATTTTTGCCATTGAAAAACGTCCAGAAATGTTTGAAGCTACTGACTGAATGAAAGGAGCTGGCATCTCACTCTCTTTGAATCTTCTTTATCATGCTAGGATTAGCAGGAAAAAGCAAAAAATTTCAGAATTGCACCTTGCAATGTGGAGATATTACTGTTTGTGCATTTACAATATTCATTGATTTTTGCCATTGAAAAACATGTTTTTCATATACCAGAAATGTTTGAAGCTACTGACTGAATAAAAGGAGCTGGCATCTCACTCTCTTTGAATCTTCTTTATCATGCTAGGATTAGCAGGAAAAAGCAAAAAAATTCAGAATTGCACCTTGCAATGTGGAGATATTACTGTTTGTGCATTTACAATATTCATTGATTTTTGCCATTGAAAAACATGTTTTTCATATACCAGAAATGTTTGAAGCTACTGACTGAATGAAAGGAGCTGGCATCTCACTCTCTTTGAATGTTCTTTATCATGCTAGGATTAGCAGGAAAAAGCAAAAAATTTCAGAATTGCACCTTGCAATGTGGAGATATTACTGTTTGTGCATTTACAATATTCATTGATTTTTGCCATTGAAAAACATGTTTTTCATATACCAGAAATGTTTGAAGCCACTGACTGAATGAAAGGAGCTGGCATCTCACTCTCTTTGAATCTTCTTTATCATGCTAGGATTAACAGGAAAAAGCAAAAAATTTCAGAATTGCACCTTGCAATGTGGAGATATTACTGTTTGTGCATTTACAATATTCATTGATTTTTGCCATTGAAAAACGTCCAGAAATGTTTGAAGCTACTGACTGAATGAAAGGAGCTGGCATCTCACTCTCTTTGAATCTTCTTTATCATGCTAGGATTAGCAGGAAAAAGCAAAAAATTTCAGAATTGCACCTTGCAATGTGGAGATATTACTGTTTGTGCATTTACAATATTCATTGATTTTTGCCATTGAAAAACGTCCAGAAATGTTTGAAGCTACTGACTGAATGAAAGGAGCTGGCATCTCACTCTCTTTGAATCTTCTTTATCATGCTAGGATTAGCAGGAAAAAGCAAAAAATTTCAGAATTGCACCTTGCAATGTGGAGATATTACTGTTTGTGCATTTACAATATTCATTGATTTTTGCCATTGAAAAACATGTTTTTCATATACCAGAAATGTTTGAAGCTACTGACTGAATAAAAGGAGCTGGCATCTCACTCTCTTTGAATCTTCTTTATCATGCTAGGATTAGCAGGAAAAAGCAAAAAAATTCAGAATTGCACCTTGCAATGTGGAGATATTACTGTTTGTGCATTTACAATATTCATTGATTTTTGCCATTGAAAAACATGTTTTTCATATACCAGAAATGTTTGAAGCTACTGACTGAATGAAAGGAGCTGGCATCTCACTCTCTTTGAATGTTCTTTATCATGCTAGGATTAGCAGGAAAAAGCAAAAAATTTCAGAATTGCACCTTGCAATGTGGAGATATTACTGTTTGTGCATTTACAATATTCATTGATTTTTGCCATTGAAAAACATGTTTTTCATATACCAGAAATGTTTGAAGCCACTGACTGAATGAAAGGAGCTGGCATCTCACTCTCTTTGAATCTTCTTTATCATGCTAGGATTAACAGGAAAAAGCAAAAAATTTCAGAATTGCACCTTGCAATGTGGAGATATTACTGTTTGTGCATTTACAATATTCATTGATTTTTGCCATTGAAAAACGTCCAGAAATGTTTGAAGCTACTGACTGAATGAAAGGAGCTGGCATCTCACTCTCTTTGAATCTTCTTTATCATGCTAGGATTAGCAGGAAAAAGCAAAAAATTTCAGAATTGCACCTTGCAATGTGGAGATATTACTGTTTGTGCATTTACAATATTCATTGATTTTTGCCATTGAAAAACGTCCAGAAATGTTTGAAGCTACTGACTGAATGAAAGGAGCTGGCATCTCACTCTCTTTGAATCTTCTTTATCATGCTAGGATTAGCAGGAAAAAGCAAAAAATTTCAGAATTGCATCTTGCAATGTGGAGATATTACTGTTTGTGCATTTACAATATTCATTGATTTTTGCCATTGAAAAACATGTTATTCATATACCAGAAATGTTTGAAGCTACTGACTGAATGAAAGGAGCTGGCATCTCACTCTCTTTGAATCTTCTTTATCATGCTAGGATTAGCAGGAAAAAGCAAAAAATTTCAGAATTGCACCTTGCAATGTGGAGATATTACTGTTTGTGCATTTACAATATTCATTGATTTTTGCCATTGAAAAACATGTTTTTCATATACCAGAAATGTTTGAAGCTACTGACTGAATGAAAGGAGCTGGCATCTCACTCTCTTTGAATCTTCTTTATCATGCTAGGATTAACAGGAAAAAGCAAAAAATTTCAGAATTGCACCTTGCAATGTGGAGATATTACTGTTTGTGCATTTACAATATTCATTGATTTTTGCCATTGAAAAACGTCCAGAAATGTTTGAAGCTACTGACTGAATGAAAGGAGCTGGCATCTCACTCTCTTTGAATCTTCTTTATCATGCTAGGATTAGCAGGAAAAAGCAAAAAATTTCAGAATTGCACCTTGCAATGTGGAGATATTACTGTTTGTGCATTTACAATATTCATTGATTTTTGCCATTGAAAAACGTCCAGAAATGTTTGAAGCTACTGACTGAATGAAAGGAGCTGGCATCTCACTCTCTTTGAATCTTCTTTATCATGCTAGGATTAGCAGGAAAAAGCAAAAAATTTCAGAATTGCACCTTGCAATGTGGAGATATTACTGTTTGTGCATTTACAATATTCATTGATTTTTGCCATTGAAAAACATGTTTTTCATATACCAGAAATGTTTGAAGCTACTGACTGAATAAAAGGAGCTGGCATCTCACTCTCTTTGAATCTTCTTTATCATGCTAGGATTAGCAGGAAAAAGCAAAAAATTTCAGAATTGCACCTTGCAATGTGGAGATATTACTGTTTGTGCATTTACAATATTCATTGATTTTTGCCATTGAAAAACATGTTTTTCATATACCAGAAATGTTTGAAGCTACTGACTGAATGAAAGGAGCTGGCATCTCACTCTCTTTGAATCTTCTTTATCATGCTAGGATTAACAGGAAAAAGCAAAAAATTTCAGAATTGCACCTTGCAATGTGGAGATATTACTGTTTGTGCATTTACAATATTCATTGATTTTTGCCATTGAAAAACATGTTTTTCATATACCAGAAATGTTTGAAGCTACTGACTGAATCAAAGGAGCTGGCATCTCACTCTCTTTGAATCTTCTTTATCATGCTAGGATTAACAGGAAAAAGCAAAAAATTTCAGAATTGCACCTTGCAATGTGGAGATATTACTGTTTGTGCATTTACAATATTCATTGATTTTTGCCATTGAAAAACGTCCAGAAATGTTTGAAGCTACTGACTGAATGAAAGGAGCTGGCATCTCACTCTCTTTGAATCTTCTTTATCATGCTAGGATTAGCAGGAAAAAGCAAAAAATTTCAGAATTGCACCTTGCAATGTGGAGATATTACTGTTTGTGCATTTACAATATTCATTGATTTTTGCCATTGAAAAACATGTTTTTCATATACCAGAAATGTTTGAAGCTACTGACTGAATAAAAGGAGCTGGCTTCTCACTCTCTTTGAATCTTCTTTATCATGCTAGGATTAGCAGGAAAAAGCAAAAAATTTCAGAATTGCACCTTGCAATGTGGAGATATTACTGTTTGTGCATTTACAATATTCATTGATTTTTGCCATTGAAAAACATGTTTTTCATATACCAGAAATGTTTGAAGCTACTGACTGAATGAAAGGAGCTGGCATCTCACTCTCTTTTAATCTTCTTTATCATGCTAGGATTAGCAGGAAAAAGCAAAAAATTTCAGAATTGCACCTTGCAATGTGGAGATATTACTGTTTGTGCATTTACAATATTCATTGATTTTTGCCATTGAAAAACATGTTTTTCATATACCAGAAATGTTTGAAGCTACTGACTGAATGAAAGGAGCTGGCATCTCACTCTCTCTGAATCTTCTTTATCATGCTAGGATTAACAGGAAAAAGCAAAAAAATTCAGAATTGCACCTTGCAATGTGGAGATATTACTGTTTGTGCATTTACAATATTCATTGATTTTTGCCATTGAAAAACGTCCAGAAATGTTTGAAGCTACTGACTGAATGAAAGGAGCTGGCATCTCACTCTCTTTGAATCTTCTTTATCATGCTAGGATTAGCAGGAAAAAGCAAAAAATTTCAGAATTGCACCTTGCAATGTGGAGATATTACTGTTTGTGCATTTACAATATTCATTGATTTTTGCCAGTGAAAAACATGTTTTTCATATACCAGAAATGTTTGAAGCCACTGACTGAATGAAAGGAGCTGGCATCTCACTCTCTTTGAATCTTCTTTATCATGCTAGGATTAACAGGAAAAAGCAAAAAATTTCAGAATTGCACCTTGCAATGTGGAGATATTACTGTTTGTGCATTTACAATATTCATTGATTTTTGCCATTGAAAAACGTCCAGAAATGTTTGAAGCTACTGACTGAATGAAAGGAGCTGGCATATCACTCTCTTTGAATCTTCTTTATCATGCTAGGATTAGCAGGAAAAAGCAAAAAATTTCAGAATTGCACCTTGCAATGTGGAGATATTACTGTTTGTGCATTTACAATATTCATTGATTTTTGCCATTGAAAAACGTCCAGAAATGTTTGAAGCTACTGACTGAATGAAAGGAGCTGGCATCTCACTCTCTTTGAATCTTCTTTATCATGCTAGGATTAGCAGGAAAAAGCAAAAAATTTCAGAATTGCATCTTGCAATGTGGAGATATTACTGTTTGTGCATTTACAATATTCATTGATTTTTGCCATTGAAAAACATGTTATTCATATACCAGAAATGTTTGAAGCTACTGACTGAATGAAAGGAGCTGGCATCTCACTCTCTTTGAATCTTCTTTATCATGCTAGGATTAGCAGGAAAAAGCAAAAAATTTCAGAATTGCACCTTGCAATATGGAGATATTACTGTTTGTGCATTTACAATATTCATTGATTTTTGCCATTGAAAAACATGTTTTTCATATACCAGAAATGTTTGAAGCTACTGACTGAATGAAAGGAGCTGGCATCTCACTCTCTTTGAATCTTCTTTATCATGCTAGGATTAACAGGAAAAAGCAAAAAATTTCAGAATTGCACCTTGCAATGTGGAGATATTACTGTTTGTGCATTTACAATATTCATTGATTTTTGCCATTGAAAAACGTCCAGAAATGTTTGAAGCTACTGACTGAATGAAAGGAGCTGGCATCTCACTCTCTTTGAATCTTCTTTATCATGCTAGGATTAGCAGGAAAAAGCAAAAAATTTCAGAATTGCACCTTGCAATGTGGAGATATTACTGTTTGTGCATTTACAATATTCATTGATTTTTGCCATTGAAAAACATGTTTTTCATATACCAGAAATGTTTGAAGCTACTGACTGAATGAAAGGAGCTGGCATCTCACTCTCTTTGAATCTTCTTTATCATGCTAGGATTAGCAGGAAAAAGCAAAAAATTTCAGAATTGCACCTTGCAATGTGGAGATATTACTGTTTGTGCATTTACAATATTCATTGATTTTTGCCATTGAAAAACATGTTTTTCATATACCAGAAATGTTTGAAGCTACTGACTGAATGAAAGGAGCTGGCATCTCACTCTCTTTGAATCTTCTTTATCATGCTAGGATTAACAGGAAAAAGCAAAAAATTTCAGAATTGCACCTTGCAATGTGGAGATATTACTGTTTGTGCATTTACAATATTCATTGATTTTTGCCATTGAAAAACATGTTTTTCATATACCAGAAATGTTTGAAGCTACTGACTGAATGAAAGGAGCTGGCATCTCACTCTCTTTGAATCTTCTTTATCATGCTAGGATTAGCAGGAAAAAGCAAAAAACTTCAGAATTGCACCTTGCAATGTGGAGATATTACTGTTTGTGCATTTACAATATTCATTGATTTTTGCCATTGAAAAACATGTTTTTCATATACCAGAAATGTTTGAAGCTACTGACTGAATGAAAGGAGCTGGCATCTCACTCTCTTTGAATCTTCTTTATCATGCTAGGATTAACAGGAAAAAGCAAAAAATTTCAGAATTGCACCTTGCAATGTGGAGATATTACTGTTTGTGCATTTACAATATTCATTGATTTTTGCCATTGAAAAACGTCCAGAAATGTTTGAAGCTACTGACTGAATGAAAGGAGCTGGCATCTCACTCTCTTTGAATCTTCTTTATCATGCTAGGATTAGCAGGAAAAAGCAAAAAATTTCAGAATTGCACCTTGCAATGTGGAGATATTACTGTTTGTGCATTTACAATATTCATTGATTTTTGCCATTGAAAAACATGTTTTTCATATACCAGAAATGTTTGAAGCTACTGACTGAATGAAAGGAGCTGGCATCTCACTCTCTTTGAATCTTCTTTATCATGCTAGGATTAACAGGAAAAAGCAAAAAATTTCAGAATTGCACCTTGCAATGTGGAGATATTACTGTTTGTGCATTTACAATATTCATTGATTTTTGCCATTGAAAAACGTCCAGAAATGTTTGAAGCTACTGACTGAATGAAAGGAGCTGGCATCTCACTCTCTTTGAATCTTCTTTATCATGCTAGGATTAGCAGGAAAAAGCAAAAAATTTCAGAATTGCACCTTGCAATGTGGAGATATTACTGTTTGTGCATTTACAATATTCATTGATTTTTGCCATTGAAAAACGTCCAGAAATGTTTGAAGCTACTGACTGAATGAAAGGAGCTGGCATCTCACTCTCTTTGAATCTTCTTTATCATGCTAGGATTAGCAGGAAAAAGCAAAAAATTTCAGAATTGCACCTTGCAATGTGGAGATATTACTGTTTGTGCATTTACAATATTCATTGATTTTTGCCATTGAAAAACATGTTTTTCATATACCAGAAATGTTTGAAGCTACTGACTGAATGAAAGGAGCTGGCATCTCACTCTCTTTGAATCTTCTTTATCATGCTAGGATTAACAGGAAAAAGCAAAAAATTTCAGAATTGCACCTTGCAATGTGGAGATATTACTGTTTGTGCATTTACAATATTCATTGATTTTTGCCATTGAAAAACGTCCAGAAATGTTTGAAGCTACTGACTGAATGAAAGGAGCTGGCATCTCACTCTCTTTGAATCTTCTTTATCATGCTAGGATTAGCAGGAAAAAGAAAAAAATTTCAAAATTGCACCTTGCAATGTGGAGATATTACTGTTTGTGCATTTACAATATTCATTGATTTTTGCCATTGAAAAACGTCCAGAAATGTTTGAAGCTACTGACTGAATGAAAGGAGCTGGCATCTCACTCTCTTTGAATCTTCTTTATCATGCTAGGATTAGCAGGAAAAAGCAAAAAATTTCAGAATTGCACCTTGCAATGTGGAGATATTACTGTTTGTGCATTTACAATATTCATTGATTTTTGTCATTGAAAAACATCATGTTATTCATATACCAGAAATGTTTGAAGCTACTGACTGAATGAAAGGAGCTGGCATCTCACTCTCTTTGAATCTTCTTTATCATGCTAGGATTAGCAGGAAAAAGCAAAAAATTTCAGAATTGCACCTTGCAATGTGGAGATATTACTGTTTGTGCATTTACAATATTCATTGATTTTTGCCATTGAAAAACATGTTTTTCATATACCAGAAATGTTTGAAGCTACTGACTGAATGAAAGGAGCTGGCATCTCACTCTCTTTGAATCTTCTTTATCATGCTAGGATTAACAGGAAAAAGCAAAAAATTTCAGAATTGCACCTTGCAATGTGGAGATATTACTGTTTGTGCATTTACAATATTCATTGATTTTTGCCATTGAAAAACGTCCAGAAATGTTTGAAGCTACTGACTGAATGAAAGGAGCTGGCATCTCACTCTCTTTGAATCTTCTTTATCATGCTAGGATTAGCAGGAAAAAGCAAAAAATTTCAGAATTGCACCTTGCAATGTGGAGATATTACTGTTTGTGCATTTACAATATTCATTGATTTTTGCCATTGAAAAACGTCCAGAAATGTTTGAAGCTACTGACTGAATGAAAGGAGCTGGCATCTCACTCTCTTTGAATCTTCTTTATCATGCTAGGATTAGCAGGAAAAAGCAAAAAATTTCAGAATTGCACCTTGCAATGTGGAGATATTACTGTTTGTGCATTTACAATATTCATTGATTTTTGCCATTGAAAAACATGTTTTTCATATACCAGAAATGTTTGAAGCTACTGACTGAATAAAAGGAGCTGGCATCTCACTCTCTTTGAATCTTCTTTATCATGCTAGGATTAGCAGGAAAAAGCAAAAAATTTCAGAATTGCACCTTGCAATGTGGAGATATTACTGTTTGTGCATTTACAATATTCATTGATTTTTGCCATTGAAAAACATGTTTTTCATATACCAGAAATGTTTGAAGCTACTGACTGAATGAAAGGAGCTGGCATCTCACTCTCTTTGAATCTTCTTTATCATGCTAGGATTAACAGGAAAAAGCAAAAAATTTCAGAATTGCACCTTGCAATGTGGAGATATTACTGTTTGTGCATTTACAATATTCATTGATTTTTGCCATTGAAAAACATGTTTTTCATATACCAGAAATGTTTGAAGCTACTGACTGAATGAAAGGAGCTGGCATCTCACTCTCTTTGAATCTTCTTTATCATGCTAGGATTAACAGGAAAAAGCAAAAAATTTCAGAATTTCACCTTGCAATGTGGAGATATTACTGTTTGTGCATTTACAATATTCATTGATTTTTGCCATTGAAAAACGTCCAGAAATGTTTGAAGCTACTGACTGAATGAAAGGAGCTGGCATCTCACTCTCTTTGAATCTTCTTTATCATGCTAGGATTAGCAGGAAAAAGCAAAAAATTTCAGAATTGCACCTTGCAATGTGGAGATATTACTGTTTGTGCATTTACAATATTCATTGATTTTTGCCATTGAAAAACATGTTTTTCATATACCAGAAATGTTTGAAGCTACTGACTGAATAAAAGGAGCTGGCATCTCACTCTCTTTGAATCTTCTTTATCATGCTAGGATTAGCAGGAAAAAGCAAAAAATTTCAGAATTGCACCTTGCAATGTGGAGATATTACTGTTTGTGCATTTACAATATTCATTGATTTTTGCCATTGAAAAACATGTTTTTCATATACCAGAAATGTTTGAAGCTACTGACTGAATGAAAGGAGCTGGCATCTCACTCTCTTTGAATGTTCTTTATCATGCTAGGATTAGCAGGAAAAAGCAAAAAATTTCAGAATTGCACCTTGCAATGTGGAGATATTACTGTTTGTGCATTTACAATATTCATTGATTTTTGCCATTGAAAAACATGTTTTTCATATACCAGAAATGTTTGAAGCCACTGACTGAATGAAAGGAGCTGGCATCTCACTCTCTTTGAATCTTCTTTATCATGCTAGGATTAACAGGAAAAAGCAAAAAATTTCAGAATTGCACCTTGCAATGTGGAGATATTACTGTTTGTGCATTTACAATATTCATTGATTTTTGCCATTGAAAAACGTCCAGAAATGTTTGAAGCTACTGACTGAATGAAAGGAGCTGGCATCTCACTCTCTTTGAATCTTCTTTATCATGCTAGGATTAGCAGGAAAAAGCAAAAAATTTCAGAATTGCACCTTGCAATGTGGAGATATTACTGTTTGTGCATTTACAATATTCATTGATTTTTGCCATTGAAAAATGTCCAGAAATGTTTGAAGCTACTGACTGAATGAAAGGAGCTGGCATCTCACTCTCTTTGAATCTTCTTTATCATGCTAGGATTAGCAGGAAAAAGCAAAAAATTTCAGAATTGCATCTTGCAATGTGGAGATATTACTGTTTGTGCATTTACAATATTCATTGATTTTTGCCATTGAAAAACATGTTATTCATATACCAGAAATGTTTGAAGCTACTGACTGAATGAAAGGAGCTGGCATCTCACTCTCTTTGAATCTTCTTTATCATGCTAGGATTAGCAGGAAAAAGCAAAAAATTTCAGAATTGCACCTTGCAATGTGGAGATATTACTGTTTGTGCATTTACAATATTCATTGATTTTTGCCATTGAAAAACATGTTTTTCATATACCAGAAATGTTTGAAGCTACTGACTGAATGAAAGGAGCTGGCATCTCACTCTCTTTGAATCTTCTTTATCATGCTAGGATTAACAGGAAAAAGCAAAAAATTTCAGAATTGCACCTTGCAATGTGGAGATATTACTGTTTGTGCATTTACAATATTCATTGATTTTTGCCATTGAAAAACGTCCAGAAATGTTTGAAGCTACTGACTGAATGAAAGGAGCTGGCATCTCACTCTCTTTGAATCTTCTTTATCATGCTAGGATTAGCAGGAAAAAGCAAAAAATTTCAGAATTGCACCTTGCAATGTGGAGATATTACTGTTTGTGCATTTACAATATTCATTGATTTTTGCCATTGAAAAACGTCCAGAAATGTTTGAAGCTACTGACTGAATGAAAGGAGCTGGCATCTCACTCTCTTTGAATCTTCTTTATCATGCTAGGATTAGCAGGAAAAAGCAAAAAATTTCAGAATTGCACCTTGCAATGTGGAGATATTACTGTTTGTGCATTTACAATATTCATTGATTTTTGCCATTGAAAAACATGTTTTTCATATACCAGAAATGTTTGAAGCTACTGACTGAATAAACGGAGCTGGCATCTCACTCTCTTTGAATCTTCTTTATCATGCTAGGATTAGCAGGAAAAAGCAAAAAATTTCAGAATTGCACCTTGCAATGTGGAGATATTACTGTTTGTGCATTTACAATATTCATTGATTTTTGCCATTGAAAAACATGTTTTTCATATACCAGAAATGTTTGAAGCTACTGACTGAATGAAAGGAGCTGGCATCTCACTCTCTTTGAATCTTCTTTATCATGCTAGGATTAACAGGAAAAAGCAAAAAATTTCAGAATTGCACCTTGCAATGTGGAGATATTACTGTTTGTGCATTTACAATATTCATTGATTTTTGCCATTGAAAAACATGTTTTTCATATACCAGAAATGTTTGAAGCTACTGACTGAATGAAAGGAGCTGGCATCTCACTCTCTTTGAATCTTCTTTATCATGCTAGGATTAACAGGAAAAAGCAAAAAATTTCAGAATTGCACCTTGCAATGTGGAGATATTACTGTTTGTGCATTTACAATATTCATTGATTTTTGCCATTGAAAAACGTCCAGAAATGTTTGAAGCTACTGACTGAATGAAAGGAGCTGGCATCTCACTCTCTTTGAATCTTCTTTATCATGCTAGGATTAGCAGGAAAAAGCAAAAAATTTCAGAATTGCACCTTGCAATGTGGAGATATTACTGTTTGTGCATTTACAATATTCATTGATTTTTGCCATTGAAAAACATGTTTTTCATATACCAGAAATGTTTGAAGCTACTGACTGAATAAAAGGAGCTGGCATCTCACTCTCTTTGAATCTTCTTTATCATGCTAGGATTAGCAGGAAAAAGCAAAAAATTTCAGAATTGCACCTTGCAATGTGGAGATATTACTGTTTGTGCATTTACAATATTCATTGATTTTTGCCATTGAAAAACATGTTTTTCATATACCAGAAATGTTTGAAGCTACTGACTGAATGAAAGGAGCTGGCATCTCACTCTCTTTGAATCTTCTTTATCATGCTAGGATTAGCAGGAAAAAGCAAAAAATTTCAGAATTGCACCTTGCAATGTGGAGATATTACTGTTTGTGCATTTACAATATTCATTGATTTTTGCCATTGAAAAACATGTTTTTCATATACCAGAAATGTTTGAAGCTACTGACTGAATGAAAGGAGCTGGCATCTCACTCTCTCTGAATCTTCTTTATCATGCTAGGATTAACAGGAAAAAGCAAAAAATTTCAGAATTGCACCTTGCAATGTGGAGATATTACTGTTTGTGCATTTACAATATTCATTGATTTTTGTCATTGAAAAACGTCCAGAAATGTTTGAAGCTACTGACTGAATGAAAGGAGCTGGCATCTCACTCTCTTTGAATCTTCTTTATCATGCTAGGATTAGCAGAAAAAAGCAAAAAATTTCAGAATTGCACCTTGCAATGTGGAGATATTACTGTTTGTGCATTTACAATATTCATTGATTTTTGCCAGTGAAAAACATGATTTTCATATACCAGAAATGTTTGAAGCCACTGACTGAATGAAAGGAGCTGGCATCTCACTCTCTTTGAATCTTCTTTATCATGCTAGGATTAACAGGAAAAAGCAAAAAATTTCAGAATTGCACCTTGCAATGTGGAGATATTACTGTTTGTGCATTTACAATATTCATTGATTTTTGCCATTGAAAAACGTCTAGAAATGTTTGAAGCTACTGACTGAATGAAAGGAGCTGGCATCTCACTCTCTTTGAATCTTCTTTATCATGCTAGGATTAGCAGGAAAAGGCAAAAAATTTCAGAATTGCACCTTGCAATGTGGAGATATTACTGTTTGTGCATTTACAATATTCATTGATTTTTGCCATTGAAAAACGTCCAGAAATGTTTGAAGCTACTGACTGAATGAAAGGAGCTGGCATCTCACTCTCTTTGAATCTTCTTTATCATGCTAGGATTAGCAGGAAAAAGCAAAAAATTTCAGAATTGCATCTTGCAATGTGGAGATATTACTGTTTGTGCATTTACAATATTCATTGATTTTTGCCATTGAAAAACATGTTATTCATATACCAGAAATGTTTGAAGCTACTGACTGAATGAAAGGAGCTGGCATCTCACTCTCTTTGAATCTTCTTTATCATGCTAGGATTAGCAGGAAAAAGCAAAAAATTTCAGAATTGCACCTTGCAATATGGAGATATTACTGTTTGTGCATTTACAATATTCATTGATTTTTGCCATTGAAAAACATGTTTTTCATATACCAGAAATGTTTGAAGCTACTGACTGAATGAAAGGAGCTGGCATCTCACTCTCTTTGAATCTTCTTTATCATGCTAGGATTAACAGGAAAAAGCAAAAAATTTCAGAATTGCACCTTGCAATGTGGAGATATTACTGTTTGTGCATTTACAATATTCATTGATTTTTGCCATTGAAAAACGTCCAGAAATGTTTGAAGCTACTGACTGAATGAAAGGAGCTGGCATCTCACTCTCTTTGAATCTTCTTTATCATGCTAGGATTAGCAGGAAAAAGCAAAAAATTTCAGAATTGCACCTTGCAATGTGGAGATATTACTGTTTGTGCATTTACAATATTCATTGATTTTTGCAATTGAAAAACATGTTTTTCATATACCAGAAATGTTTGAAGCTACTGACTGAATGAAAGGAGCTGGCATCTCACTCTCTTTGAATCTTCTTTATCATGCTAGGATTAGCAGGAAAAAGCAAAAAATTTCAGAATTGCACCTTGCAATGTGGAGATATTACTGTTTGTGCATTTACAATATTCATTGATTTTTGCCATTGAAAAACATGTTTTTCATATACCAGAAATGTTTGAAGCTACTGACTGAATGAAAGGAGCTGGCATCTCACTCTCTTTGAATCTTCTTTATCATGCTAGGATTAGCAGGAAAAAGCAAAAAATTTCAGAATTGCACCTTGCAATGTGGAGATATTACTGTTTGTGCATTTACAATATTCATTGATTTTTGCCATTGAAAAACATGTTTTTCATATACCAGAAATGTTTGAAGCTACTGACTGAATGAAAGGAGCTGGCATCTCACTCTCTTTGAATCTTCTTTATCATGCTAGGATTAGAAGGAAAAAGCAAAAAATTTCAGAATTGCACCTTGCAATGTGGAGATATTACTGTTTGTGCATTTACAATATTCATTGATTTTTGCCATTGAAAAACATGTTTTTCATATACCAGAAATGTTTGAAGCTACTGACTGAATGAAAGGAGCTGGCATCTCACTCTCTTTGAATCTTCTTTATCATGCTACGATTAGCAGGAAAAAGCAAAAAATTTCAGAATTGCATCTTGCAATGTGGAGATATTACTGTTTGTGCATTTACAATATTCATTGATTTTTGCCATTGAAAAACATCATGTTATTCATATACCAGAAATGTTTGAAGCTACTGACTGAATGAAAGGAGCTGGCATCTCACTCTCTTTGAATCTTCTTTATCATGCTAGGATTAGCAGGAAAAAGCACAAAATTTCAGAATTGCATCTTGCAATGTGGAGATATTACTGTTTGTGCATTTACAATATTCATTGATTTTTGCCATTGAAAAACATGTTATTCATATACCAGAAATGTTTGAAGCTACTGACTGAATGAAAGGAGCTGGCATCTCACTCTCTTTGAATCTTCTTTATCATGCTAGGATTAGCAGGAAAAAGCAAAAAATTTCAGAATTGCACCTTGCAATATGGAGATATTACTGTTTGTGCATTTACAATATTAATTGATTTTTGCCATTGAAAAACATGTTTTTCATATACCAGAAATGTTTGAAGCTACTGACTGAATGAAAGGAGCTGGCATCTCACTCTCTTTGAATCTTCTTTATCATGCTAGGATTAACAGGAAAAAGCAAAAAATTTCAGAATTGCAGCTTGCAATGTGGAGATATTACTGTTTGTGCATTTACAATATTCATTGATTTTTGCCATTGAAAAACGTCCAGAAATGTTTGAAGCTACTGACTGAATGAAAGGAGCTGGCATCTCACTCTCTTTGAATCTTCTTTATCATGCTAGGATTAGCAGGAAAAAGCAAAAAATTTCAGAATTGCACCTTGCAATGTGGAGATATTACTGTTTGTGCATTTACAATATTCATTGATTTTTGCCATTGAAAAACGTCCAGAAATGTTTGAAGCTACTGACTGAATGAAAGGAGCTGGCATCTCACTCTCTTTGAATCTTCTTTATCATGCTAGGATTAGCAGGAAAAAGCAAAAAATTTCAGAATTGCACCTTGCAATGTGGAGATATTACTGTTTGTGCATTTACAATATTCATTGATTTTTGCCATTGAAAAACGTCCAGAAATGTTTGAAGCTACTGACTGAATGAAAGGAGCTGGCATCTCACTCTCTTTGAATCTTCTTTATCATGCTAGGATTAGCAGGAAAAAGCAAAAAATTTCGGAATTGCATCTTGCAATGTGGAGATAATACTGTTTGTGCATTTACAATATTCATTGATTTTTGCCATTGAAAAACATGTTATTCATATACCAGAAATGTTTGAAGCTACTGACTGAATGAAAGGAGCTGGCATCTCACTCTCTTTGAATCTTCTTTATCATGCTAGGATTAGCAGGAAAAAGGAAAAAATTTCAGAATTGCACCTTGCAATATGGAGATATTACTGTTTGTGCATTTACAATATTCATTGATTTTTGCCATTGAAAAACATGTTTTTCATATACCAGAAATGTTTGAAGCTACTGACTGAATGAAAGGAGCTGGCATCTCACTCTCTTTGAATCTTCTTTATCATGCTAGGATTAACAGGAAAAAGCAAAAAATTTCAGAATTGCACCTTGCAATGTGGAGATATTACTGTTTGTGCATTTACAATATTCATTGATTTTTGCCATTGAAAAACGTCCAGAAATGTTTGAAGCTACTGACTGAATGAAAGGAGCTGGCATCTCACTCTCTTTGAATCTTCTTTATCATGCTAGGATTAGCAGGAAAAAGCAAAAAATTTCAGAATTGCACCTTGCAATGTGGAGATATTACTGTTTGTGCATTTACAATATTCATTGATTTTTGCCATTGAAAAACATGTTTTTCATATACCAGAAATGTTTGAAGCTACTGACTGAATGAAAGGAGCTGGCATCTCACTCTCTTTGAATCTTCTTTATCATGCTAGGATTAGCAGGAAAAAGCAAAAAATTTCAGAATTGCACCTTGCAATGTGGAGATATTACTGTTTGTGCATTTACAATATTCATTGATTTTTTCCATTGAAAAACATGTTTTTCATATACCAGAAATGTTTGAAGCTACTGACTGAATGAAAGGAGCTGGCATCTCACTCTCTTTGAATCTTCTTTATCATGCTAGGATTAGCAGGAAAAAGCAAAAAATTTCAGAATTGCACGTTGCAATGTGGAGATATTACTGTTTGTGCATTTACAATATTCATTGATTTTTGCCATTGAAAAACATGTTTTTCATATACCAGAAATGTTTGAAGCTACTGACTGAATGAAAGGAGCTGGCATCTCACTCTCTTTGAATCTTCTTTATCATGCTAGGATTAGCAGGAAAAAGCAAAAAATTTCAGAATTGCACCTTGCAATGTGGAGATATTACTGTTTGTGCATTTACAATATTCATTGATTTTTGCCATTGAAAAACATGTTTTTCATATACCAGAAATGTTTGAAGCTACTGACTGAATGAAAGGAGCTGGCATCTCACTCTCTTTGAATCTTCTTTATCATGCTAGGATTAACAGGAAAAAGCAAAAAATTTCAGAATTGCACCTTGCAATGTGGAGATATTACTGTTTGTGCATTTACAATATTCATTGATTTTTGCCATTGAAAAACGTCCAGAAATGTTTGAAGCTACTGACTGAATGAAAGGAGCTGGCATCTCACTCTCTTTGAATCTTCTTTATCATGCTAGGATTAGCAGGAAAAAGCAAAAAATTTCAGAATTGCATCTTGCAATGTGGAGATATTACTGTTTGTGCATTTACAATATTCATTGATTTTTGCCATTGAAAAACATCATGTTATTCATATACCAGAAATGTTTGAAGCTACTGACTGAATGAAAGGAGCTGGCATCTCACTCTCTTTGAATCTTCTTTATCATGCTAGGATTAGCAGGAAAAAGCAAAAAATTTCAGAATTGCACCTTGCAATGTGGAGATATTACTGTTTGTGCATTTACAATATTCATTGATTTTTGCCATTGAAAAACGTCCAGAAATGTTTCAAGCTACTGACTGAATGAAAGGAGCTGGCATCTCACTCTCTTTGAATCTTCTTTATCATGCTAGGATTAGCAGGAAAAAGCAAAAAATTTCAGAATTGCACCTTGCAATGTGGAGATATTACTGTTTGTGCATTTACAATATTCATTGATTTTTGCCATTGAAAAACGTCCAGAAATGTTTGAAGCTACTGACTGAATGAAAGGAGCTGGCATCTCACTCTATTTGAATCTTCTTTATCATGCTAGGATTAGCAGGAAAAAGCAAAAAATTTCAGAATTGCATCTTGCAATGTGGAGATATTACTGTTTGTGCATTTACAATATTCATTGATTTTTGCCATTGAAAAACATCATGTTATTCATATACCAGAAATGTTTGAAGCTACTGACTGAATGAAAGGAGCTGGCATCTCACTCTCTTTGAATCTTCTTTATCATGCTAGGATTAGCAGGAAAAAGCAAAAAATTTCAGAATTGCACCTTGCAATGTGGAGATATTACTGTTTGTGCATTTACAATATTCATTGATTTTTGCCATTGAAAAACGTCCAGAAATGTTTGAAGCTACTGACTGAATGAAAGGAGCTGGCATCTCACTCTCTTTGAATCTTCTTTATCATGCTAGGATTAGCAGGAAAAAGCAAAAAATTTCAGAATTGCACCTTGCAATATGGAGATATTACTGTTTGTGCATTTACAATATTCATTGATTTTTGCCATTGAAAAACATGTTTTTCATATACCAGAAATGTTTGAAGCTACTGACTGAATGAAAGGAGCTGGCATCTCACTCTCTTTGAATCTTCTTTATCATGCTAGGATTAACAGGAAAAAGCAAAAAATTTCAGAATTGCACCTTGCAATGTGGAGATATTACTGTTTGTGCATTTACAATATTCATTGATTTTTGCCATTGAAAAACGTCCAGAAATGTTTGAAGCTACTGACTGAATGAAAGGAGCTGGCATCTCACTCTCTTTGAATCTTCTTTATCATGCTAGGATTAGCAGGAAAAAGCAAAAAATTTCAGAATTGCACCTTGCAATGTGGAGATATTACTGTTTGTGCATTTACAATATTCATTGATTTTTGCCATTGAAAAACATGTTTTTCATATACCAGAAATGTTTGAAGCTACTGACTGAATGAAAGGAGCTGGCATCTCACTCTCTTTGAATCTTCTTTATCATGCTAGGATTAACAGGAAAAAGCAAAAAATTTCAGAATTGCACCTTGCAATGTGGAGATATTACTGTTTGTGCATTTACAATATTCATTGATTTTTTCCATTGAAAAACATGTTTTTCATATACCAGAAATGTTTGAAGCTACTGACTGAATGAAAGGAGCTGGCATCTCACTCTCTTTGAATCTTCTTTATCATGCTAGGATTAGCAGGAAAAAGCAAAAAATTTCAGAATTGCACCTTGCAATGTGGAGATATTACTGTTTGTGCATTTACAATATTCATTGATTTTTTCCATTGAAAAACATGTTTTTCATATACCAGAAATGTTTGAAGCTACTGACTGAATGAAAGGAGCTGGCATCTCACTCTCTTTGAATCTTCTTTATCATGCTAGGATTAGCAGGAAAAAGCAAAAAATTTCAGAATTGCACCTTGCAATGTGGAGATATTACTGTTTGTGCATTTACAATATTCATTGATTTTTGCCATTGAAAAACGTCCAGAAATGTTTGAAGCTACTGACTGAATGAAAGGAGCTGGCATCTCACTCTCTTTGAATCTTCTTTATCATGCTAGGATTAGCAGGAAAAAGCAAAAAATTTCAGAATTGCACCTTGCAATGTGGAGATATTACTGTTTGTGCATTTACAATATTCATTGATTTTTGCCATTGAAAAACGTCCAGAAATGTTTGAAGCTACTGACTGAATGAAAGGAGCTGGCATCTCACTCTATTTGAATCTTCTTTATCATGCTAGGATTAGCAGGAAAAAGCAAAAAATTTCAGAATTGCATCTTGCAATGTGGAGATATTACTGTTTGTGCATTTACAATATTCATTGATTTTTGCCATTGAAAAACATCATGTTATTCATATACCAGAAATGTTTGAAGCTACTGACTGAATGAAAGGAGCTGGCATCTCACTCTCTTTGAATCTTCTTTATCATGCTAGGATTAGCAGGAAAAAGCAAAAAATTTCAGAATTGCACCTTGCAATGTGGAGATATTACTGTTTGTGCATTTACAATATTCATTGATTTTTGCCATTGAAAAACGTCCAGAAATGTTTGAAGCTACTGACTGAATGAAAGGAGCTGGCATCTCACTCTCTTTGAATCTTCTTTATCATGCTAGGATTAGCAGGAAAAAGCAAAAAATTTCAGAATTGCACCTTGCAATATGGAGATATTACTGTTTGTGCATTTACAATATTCATTGATTTTTGCCATTGAAAAACATGTTTTTCATATACCAGAAATGTTTGAAGCTACTGACTGAATGAAAGGAGCTGGCATCTCACTCTCTTTGAATCTTCTTTATCATGCTAGGATTAACAGGAAAAAGCAAAAAATTTCAGAATTGCACCTTGCAATGTGGAGATATTACTGTTTGTGCATTTACAATATTCATTGATTTTTGCCATTGAAAAACGTCCAGAAATGTTTGAAGCTACTGACTGAATGAAAGGAGCTGGCATCTCACTCTCTTTGAATCTTCTTTATCATGCTAGGATTAGCAGGAAAAAGCAAAAAATTTCAAAATTGCACCTTGCAATGTGGAGATATTACTGTTTGTGCATTTACAATATTCATTGATTTTTGCCATTGAAAAACATGTTTTTCATATACCAGAAATGTTTGAAGCTACTGACTGAATGAAAGGAGCTGGCATCTCACTCTCTTTGAATCTTCTTTATCATGCTAGGATTAGCAGGAAAAAGCAAAAAATTTCAGAATTGCACCTTGCAATGTGGAGATATTACTGTTTGTGCATTTACAATATTCATTGATTTTTTCCATTGAAAAACATGTTTTTCATATACCAGAAATGTTTGAAGCTACTGACTGAATGAAAGGAGCTGGCATCTCACTCTCTTTGAATCTTCTTTATCATGCTAGGATTAGCAGGAAAAACAAAAAATTTCAGAATTGCACCTTGCAATGTGGAGATATTACTGTTTGTGCATTTACAATATTCATTGATTTTTGCCATTGAAAAACATGTTTTTCATATACCAGAAATGTTTGAAGCTACTGACTGAATGAAAGGAGCTGGCATCTCACTCTCTTTGAATCTTCTTTATCATGCTAGGATTAGCAGGAAAAAGCAAAAAATTTCAGAATTGCACCTTGCAATGTGGAGATATTACTGTTTGTGCATTTACAATATTCATTGATTTTTGCCATTGAAAAACATGTTTTTCATATACCAGAAATGTTTGAAGCTACTGACTGAATGAAAGGAGCTGGCATCTCACTCTCTTTGAATCTTCTTTATCATGCTAGGATTAACAGGAAAAAGCAAAAAATTTCAGAATTGCACCTTGCAATGTGGAGATATTACTGTTTGTGCATTTACAATATTCATTGATTTTTGCCATTGAAAAACGTCCAGAAATGTTTGAAGCTACTGACTGAATGAAAGGAGCTGGCATCTCACTCTCTTTGAATCTTCTTTATCATGCTAGGATTAGCAGGAAAAAGCAAAAAATTTCAGAATTGCATCTTGCAATGTGGAGATATTACTGTTTGTGCATTTACAATATTCATTGATTTTTGCCATTGAAAAACATCATGTTATTCATATACCAGAAATGTTTGAAGCTACTGACTGAATGAAAGGAGCTGGCATCTCACTCTCTTTGAATCTTCTTTATCATGCTAGGATTAGCAGGAAAAAGCAAAAAATTTCAGAATTGCACCTTGCAATGTGGAGATATTACTGTTTGTGCATTTACAATATTCATTGATTTTTGCCATTGAAAAACATGTTTTTCATATACCAGAAATGTTTGAAGCTACTGACTGAATGAAAGGAGCTGGCATCTCACTCTCTTTGAATCTTCTTTATCATGCTAGGATTAGCAGGAAAAAGCAAAAAATTTCAGAATTGCACCTTGCAATGTGGAGATATTACTGTTTGTGCATTTACAATATTCATTGATTTTTTCCATTGAAAAACATGTTTTTCATATACCAGAAATGTTTGAAGCTACTGACTGAATGAAAGGAGCTGGCATCTCACTCTCTTTGAATCTTCTTTATCATGCTAGGATTAGCAGGAAAAAGCAAAAAATTTCAGAATTGCACCTTGCAATGTGGAGATATTACTGTTTGTGCATTTACAATATTCATTGATTTTTGCCATTGAAAAACATGTTTTTCATATACCAGAAATGTTTGAAGCTACTGACTGAATGAAAGGAGCTGGCATCTCACTCTCTTTGAATCTTCTTTATCATGCTAGGATTAGCAGGAAAAAGCAAAAAATTTCAGAATTGCACCTTGCAATGTGGAGATATTACTGTTTGTGCATTTACAATATTCATTGATTTTTGCCATTGAAAAACATGTTTTTCATATACCAGAAATGTTTGAAGCTACTGACTGAATGAAAGGAGCTGGCATCTCACTCTCTTTGAATCTTCTTTATCATGCTAGGATTAACAGGAAAAAGCAAAACATTTCAGAATTGCACCTTGCAATGTGGAGATATTACTGTTTGTGCATTTACAATATTCATTGATTTTTGCCATTGAAAAATGTCCAGAAATGTTTGAAGCTACTGACTGAATGAAAGGAGCTGGCATCTCACTCTCTTTGAATCTTCTTTATCATGCTAGGATTAGCAGGAAAAAGCAAAAAATTTCAGAATTGCATCTTGCAATGTGGAGATATTACTGTTTGTGCATTTACAATATTCATTGATTTTTGCCATTGAAAAACATCATGTTATTCATATACCAGAAATGTTTGAAGCTACTGACTGAATGAAAGGAGCTGGCATCTCACTCTCTTTGAATCTTCTTTATCATGCTAGGATTAGCAGGAAAAAGCAAAAAATTTCAGAATTGCACCTTGCAATGTGGAGATATTACTGTTTGTGCATTTACAATATTCATTGATTTTTGCCATTGAAAAACGTCCAGAAATGTTTGAAGCTACTGACTGAATGAAAGGAGCTGGCATCTCACTCTCTTTGAATCTTCTTTATCATGCTAGGATTAGCAGGAAAAAGCAAAAAATTTCAGAATTGCACCTTGCAATATAGAGATATTACTGTTTGTGCATTTACAATGTTCATTGATTTTTGCCATTGAAAAACATGTTTTTCATATACCAGAAATGTTTGAAGCTACTGACTGAATGAAAGGAGCTGGCATCTCACTCTCTTTGAATCTTCTTTATCATGCTAGGATTAACAGGAAAAAGCAAAAAATTTCAGAATTGCACCTTGCAATGTGGAGATATTACTGTTTGTGCATTTACAATATTCATTGATTTTTGCCATTGAAAAACGTCCAGAAATGTTTGAAGCTACTGACTGAATGAAAGGAGCTGGCATCTCACTCTCTTTGAATCTTCTTTATCATGCTAGGATTAGCAGGAAAAAGCAAAAAATTTCAGAATTGCACCTTGCAATGTGGAGATATTACTGTTTGTGCATTTACAATATTCATTGATTTTTGCCATTGAAAAACATGTTTTTCATATACCAGAAATGTTTGAAGCTACTGACTGAATGAAAGGAGCTGGCATCTCACTCTCTTTGAATCTTCTTTATCATGCTAGGATTAGCAGGAAAAAGCAAAAAATTTCAGAATTGCACCTTGCAATGTGGAGATATTACTGTTTGTGCATTTACAATATTCATTGATTTTTGCCATTGAAAAACATGTTTTTCATATACCAGAAATGTTTGAAGCTACTGACTGAATGAAAGGAGCTGGCATCTCACTCTCTTTGAATCTTCTTTATCATGCTAGGATTAACAGGAAAAAGCAAAAAATTTCAGAATTGCACCTTGCAATGTGGAGATATTACTGTTTGTGCATTTACAATATTCATTGATTTTTGCCATTGAAAAACGTCCAGAAATGTTTGAAGCTACTGACTGAATGAAAGGAGCTGGCATCTCACTCTCTTTGAATCTTCTTTATCATGCTAGGATTAGCAGGAAAAAGCAAAAAATTTCAGAATTGCATCTTGCAATGTGATGATATTACTGTTTGTGCATTTACAATATTCATTGATTTTTGCCATTGAAAAACATGTTTTTCATATACCAGAAATGTTTGAAGCTACTGACTGAATGAAAGGAGCTGGCATCTCACTCTCTTTGAATCTTCTTTATCATGCTAGGATTAACAGGAAAAAGCAAAAAATTTCAGAATTGCACCTTGCAATGTGGAGATATTACTGTTTGTGCATTTACAATATTCATTGATTTTTGCCATTGAAAAACGTCCAGAAATGTTTGAAGCTACTGACTGAATGAAAGGAGCTGGCATCTCACTCTCTTTGAATCTTCTTTATCATGCTAGGATTAACAGGAAAAAGAAAAAAATTTCAGAATTGCACCTTGCAATGTGGAGATATTACTGTTTGTGCATTTACAATATTCATTGATTTTTAACATTGAAAAACGTCCAGAAATGTTTGAAGCTACTGACTGAATGAAAGGAGCTGGCATCTCACTCTCTTTGAATCTTCTTTATCATGCTAGGATTAGCAGGAAAAAGCAAAAAATTTCAGAATTGCACCTTGCAATGTGGAGATATTACTGTTTGTGCATTTACAATATTCATTGATTTTTGCCATTGAAAAACATCATGTTATTCATATACCAGAAATGTTTGAAGCTACTGACTGAATGAAAGGAGCTGGCATCTCACTTTCTTTGAATCTTCTTTATCATGCTAGGATTAGCAGGAAAAAGCAAAAAATTTCAGAATTGCACCTTGCAATGTGGAGATATTACTGTTTGTGCATTTACAATATTCATTGATTTTTGAAATTGAAAAACATGTTTTTCATATACCAGAAATGTTTGAAGCTACTGACTGAATGAAAGGAGCTGGCATCTCACTCTCTTTGAATCTTCTTTATCATGCTAGGATTAACAGGAAAAAGCAAAAAATTTCAGAATTGCACCTTGCAATGTGGAGATATTACTGTTTGTGCATTTACAATATTCATTGATTTTTGCCATTGAAAAACGTCCAGAAATGTTTGAAGCTACTGACTGAATGAAAGGAGCTGGCATCTCACTCTCTTTGAATCTTCTTTATCATGCTAGGATTAGCAGGAAAAAGCAAAAAATTTCAGAATTGCACCTTGCAATGTGGAGATATTACTGTTTGTGCATTTACAATATTCATTGATTTTTGCCATTGAAAAACATGTTTTTCATATACCAGAAATGTTTGAAGCTACTGACTGAATGAAAGGAGCTGGCATCTCACTCTCTTTGAATCTTCTTTATCATGCTAGGATTAGCAGGAAAAAGCAAAAAATTTCAGAATTGCACCTTGCAATGTGGAGATATTACTGTTTCTGCATTTACAATATTCATTGATTTTTGCCATTGAAAAACATGTTTTTCATATACCAGAAATGTTTGAAGCTACTGACTGAATGAAAGGAGCTGGCATCTCACTCTCTTTGAATCTTCTTTATCATGCTAGGATTAGCAGGAAAAAGCAAAAAATTTCAGAATTGCACCTTGCAATGTGGAGATATTACTGTTTGTGCATTTACAATATTCATTGATTTTTGCCATTGAAAAACATGTTTTTCATATACCAGAAATGTTTGAAGCTACTGACTGAATGAAAGGAGCTGGCATCTCACTCTCTTTGAATCTTCTTTATCATGCTAGGATTAGCAGGAAAAAGCAAAAAATTTCAGAATTGCACCTTGCAATGTGGAGATATTACTGTTTGTGCATTTACAATATTCATTGATTTTTGCCATTGAAAAACATGTTTTTCATATACCAGAAATGTTTGAAGCTACTGACTGAATGAAAGGAGCTGGCATCTCACTCTCTTTGAATCTTCTTTATCATGCTAGGATTAACAGGAAAAAGCAAAAAATTTCAGAATTGCACCTTGCAATGTGGAGATATTACTGTTTGTGCATTTACAATATTCATTGATTTTTGCCATTGAAAAACGTCCAGAAATGTTTGAAGCTACTGACTGAATGAAAGGAGCTGGCATCTCACTGTCTTTGAATCTTCTTTATCATGCTAGGATTAGCAGGAAAAAGCAAAAAATTTCAGAATTGCATCTTGCAATGTGGAGATATTACTGTTTGTGCATTTACAATATTCATTGATTTTTGCCATTGAAAAACATCATGTTATTCATATACCAGAAATGTTTGAAGCTACAGACTGAATGAAAGGAGCTGGCATCTCACTCTCTTTGAATCTTCTTTATCATGCTAGGATTAGCAGGAAAAAGCAAAAAATTTCAGAATTGCACCTTGCAATGTGGAGATATTACTGTTTGTGCATTTACAATATTCATTGATTTTTGCCATTGAAAAACGTCCAGAAATGTTTGAAGCTACTGACTGAATGAAAGGAGCTGGCATCTCACTCTCTTTGAATCTTCTTTATCATGCTAGGATTAACAGGAAAAAGCAAAAAATTTCAGAATTGCACCTTGCAATGTGGAGATATTACTGTTTGTGCATTTACAATATTCATTGATTTTTGCCATTGAAAAACATGTTTTTCATATACCAGAAATGTTTGAAGCTACTGACTGAATGAAAGGAGCTGGCATCTCACTCTCTTTGAATCTTCTTTATCATGCTAGGATTAACAGGAAAAAGCAAAAAATTTCAGAATTGCACCTTGCAATGTGGAGATATTACTGTTTGTGCATTTACAATATTCATTGATTTTTGCCATTGAAAAACGTCCAGAAATGTTTGAAGCTACTGACTGAATGAAAGGAGCTGGCATCTCACTCTCTTTGAATCTTCTTTATCATGCTAGGATTAGCAGGAAAAAGAAAAAAATTTCAGAATTTCACCTTGCAATGTGGAGATATTACTGTTTGTGCATTTACAATATTCATTGATTTTTGCCATTGAAAAACGTCCAGAAATGTTTGAAGCTACTGACTGAATGAAAGGAGCTGGCATCTCACTCTCTTTGAATCTTCTTTATCATGCTAGGATTAGCAGGAAAAAGCAAAAAATTTCAGAATTGCACCTTGCAATGTGGAGATATTACTGTTTGTGCATTTACAATATTCATTGATTTTTGCCATTGAAAAACATCATGTTATTCATATACCAGAAATGTTTGAAGCTACCGACTGAATGAAAGGAGCTGGCATCTCACTCTCTTTGAATCTTCTTTATCATGCTAGGATTAGCAGGAAAAAGCAAAAAATTTCAGAATTGCACCTTGCAATGTGGAGATATTACTGTTTGTGCATTTACAATATTCATTGATTTTTGCCATTGAAAAACATGTTTTTCATATACCAGAAATGTTTGAAGCTACTGACTGAATGAAAGGAACTGGCATCTCACTCTCTTTGAATCTTCTTTATCATGCTAGGATTAACAGGAAAAAGCAAAAAATTTCAGAATTGCACCTTGCAATGTGGAGATATTACTGTTTGTGCATTTACAATATTCATTGATTTTTGCCATTGAAAAACGTCCAGAAATGTTTGAAGCTACTGACTGAATGAAAGGAGCTGGCATCTCACTCTCTTTGAATCTTCTTTATCATGCTAGGATTAGCAGGAAAAAGCAAAAAATTTCAGAATTGCACCTTGCAATGTGGAGATATTACTGTTTGTGCATTTACAATATTCATTGATTTTTGCCATTGAAAAACATGTTTTTCATATACCAGAAATGTTTGAAGCTACTGACTGAATGAAAGGAGCTGGCATCTCACTCTCTTTGAATCTTCTTTATCATGCTAGGATTAGCAGGAAAAAGCAAAAAATTTCAGAATTGCACCTTGCAATGTGGAGATATTACTGTTTGTGCATTTACAATATTCATTGATTTTTGCCATTGAAAAACATGTTTTTCATATACCAGAAATGTTTGAAGCTACTGACTGAATGAAAGGAGCTGGCATCTCACTCTCTTTGAATCTTCTTTATCATGCTAGGATTAGCAGGAAAAAGCAAAAAATTTCAGAATTGCACCTTGCAATGTGGAGATATTACTGTTTGTGCATTTACAATATTCATTGATTTTTGCCATTGAAAAACATGTTTTTCATATACCAGAAATGTTTGAAGCTACTGACTGAATGAAAGGAGCTGGCATCTCACTCTCTTTGAATCTTCTTTATCATGCTAGGATTAGCAGGAAAAAGCAAAAAATTTCAGAATTGCACCTTGCAATGTGGAGATATTACTGTTTGTGCATTTACAATATTCATTGATTTTTGCCATTGAAAAACATGTTTTTCATATGCCAGAAATGTTTGAAGCTACTGACTGAATGAAAGGAGCTGGCATCTCACTCTCTTTGAATCTTCTTTATCATGCTAGGATTAACAGGAAAAAGCAAAAAATTTCAGAATTGCACCTTGCAATGTGGAGATATTACTGTTTGTGCATTTACAATATTCATTGATTTTTGCCATTGAAAAACGTCCAGAAATGTTTGAAGCTACTGACTGAATGAAAGGAGCTGGCATCTCACTCTCTTTGAATCTTCTTTATCATGCTAGGAATAGCAGGAAAAAGCAAAAAATTTCAGAATTGCATCTTGCAATGTGGAGATATTACTGTTTGTGCATTTACAATATTCATTGATTTTTGCCATTGAAAAACATCATGTTATTCATATACCAGAAATGTTTGAAGCTACTGACTGAATGAAAGGAGCTGGCATCTCACTCTCTTTGAATCTTCTTTATCATGCTAGGATTAGCAGGAAAAAGCAAAAAATTTCAGAATTGCACCTTGCAATGTGGAGATATTACTGTTTGTGCATTTACAATATTCATTGATTTTTGCCATTGAAAAACGTCCAGAAATGTTTGAAGCTACTGACTGAATGAAAGGAGCTGGCATCTCACTCTCTTTGAATCTTCTTTATCATGCTAGGATTAGCAGGAAAAAGCAAAAAATTTCAGAATTGCATCTTGCAATGTGGAGATATTACTGTTTGTGCATTTACAATATTCATTGATTTTTGCCATTGAAAAACATGTTATTCATATACCAGAAATGTTTGAAGCTACTGACTGAATAAAAGGAGCTGGCATCTCACTCTCTTTGAATCTTCTTTATCATGCTAGGATTAGCAGGAAAAAGCAAAAAATTTCAGAATTGCACCTTGCAATATGGAGATATTACTGTTTGTGCATTTACAATATTCATTGATTTTTGCCATTGAAAAACGTCCAGAAATGTTTGAAGCTACTGACTGAATGAAAGGAGCTGGCATCTCACTCTCTTTGAATCTTCTTTATCATGCTAGGATTAGCAGGAAAAAGCAAAAAATTTCAGAATTGCACCTTGCAATGTGGAGATATTACTGTTTGTGCATTTACAATATTCATTGATTTTTGCCATTGAAAAACGTCCAGAAATGTTTGAAGCTACTGACTGAATGAAAGGAGCTGGCATCTCACTCTCTTTGAATCTTCTTTATCATGCTAGGATTAGCAGGAAAAAGCAAAAAATTTCAGAATTGCACCTTGCAATGTGGAGATATTACTGTTTGTGCATTTACAATATTCATTGATTTTTGCCATTGAAAAACATGTTTTTCATATACCAGAAATGTTTGAAGCTACTGACTGAATGAAAGGAGCTGGCATCTCACTCTCTTTGAATCTTCTTTATCATGCTAGGATTAGCAGGAAAAAGCAAAAAATTTCAGAATTGCACCTTGCAATGTGGAGATATTACTGTTTGTGCATTTACAATATTCATTGATTTTTGCCATTGAAAAACATGTTTTTCATATACCAGAAATGTTTGAAGCTACTGACTGAATGAAAGGAGCTGGCATCTCACTCTCTTTGAATCTTCTTTATCATGCTAGGATTAACAGGAAAAAGCAAAAAATTTCAGAATTGCACCTTGCAATGTGGAGATATTACTGTTTGTGCATTTACAATATTCATTGATTTTTGCCATTGAAAAACGTCCAGAAATGTTTGAAGCTACTGACTGAATGAAAGGAGCTGGCATCTCACTCTCTTTGAATCTTCTTTATCATGCTAGGATTAGCAGGAAAAAGCAAAAAATTTCAGAATTGCACCTTGCAATGTGGAGATATTACTGTTTGTGCATTTACAATATTCATTGATTTTTGCCATTGAAAAACGTCCAGAAATGTTTGAAGCTACTGACTGAATGAAAGGAGCTGGCATCTCACTCTCTTTGAATCTTCTTTATCATGCTAGGATTAGCAGGAAAAAGCAAAAAAATTTCAGAATTGCACCTTGCAATGTGGAGATATTACTGTTTGTGCATTTACAATATTCATTGATTTTTGCCATTGAAAAACATGTTTTTCATATACCAGAAATGTTTGAAGCTACTGACTGAATGAAAGGAGCTGGCATCTCACTCTCTTTGAATCTTCTTTATCATGCTAGGATTAACAGGAAAAAGCAAAAAATTTCAGAATTGCACCTTGCAATGTGGAGATATTACTGTTTGTGCATTTACAATATTCATTGATTTTTGCCACTGAAAAACGTCCAGAAATGTTTGAAGCTACTGACTGAATGAAAGGAGCTGGCATCTCACTCTCTTTGAATCTTCTTTATCATGCTAGGATTAGCAGGAAAAAGAAAAAAATTTCAGAATTGCACCTTGCAATGTGGAGATATTACTGTTTGTGCATTTACAATATTCATTGATTTTTGCCATTGAAAAACGTCCAGAAATGTTTGAAGCTACTGACTGAATGAAAGGAGCTGGCATCTCACTCTCTTTGAATCTTCTTTATCATGCTAGGATTAGCAGGAAAAAGCAAAAAATTTCAGAATTGCACCTTGCAATGTGGAGATATTACTGTTTGTGCATTTACAATATTCATTGATTTTTGCCATTGAAAAACATCATGTTATTCATATACCAGAAATGTTTGAAGCTACTGACTGAATGAAAGGAGCTGGCATCTCACTCTCTTTGAATCTTCTTTATCATGCTAGGATTAGCAGGAAAAAGCAAAAAATTTCAGAATTGCACCTTGCAATGTGGAGATATTACTGTTTGTGCATTTACAATATTCATTGATTTTTGCCATTGAAAAACATGTTTTTCATATACCAGAAATGTTTGAAGCTACTGACTGAATGAAAGGAGCTGGCATCTCACTCTCTTTGAATCTTCTTTATCATGCTAGGATTAACAGGAAAAAGCAAAAAATTTCAGAATTGCACCTTGCAATGTGGAGATATTACTGTTTGTGCATTTACAATATTCATTGATTTTTGCCATTGAAAAACGTCCAGAAATGTTTGAAGCTACTGACTGAATGAAAGGAGCTGGCATCTCACTCTCTTTGAATCTTCTTTATCATGCTAGGATTAGCAGGAAAAAGCAAAAAATTTCAGAATTGCACCTTGCAATGTGGAGATATTACTGTTTGTGCATTTACAATATTCATTGATTTTTGCCATTGAAAAACGTCCAGAAATGTTTGAAGCTACTGACTGAATGAAAGGAGCTGGCATCTCACTCTCTTTGAATCTTCTTTATCATGCTAGGATTAGCAGGAAAAAGCAAAAAATTTCAGAATTGCACCTTGCAATGTGGAGATATTATTGTTTGTGCATTTACAATATTCATTGATTTTTGCCATTGAAAAACATGTTTTTCATATACCAGAAATGTTTGAAGCTACTGACTGAATAAAAGGAGCTGGCATCTCACTCTCTTTGAATCTTCTTTATCATGCTAGGATTAGCAGGAAAAAGCAAAAAATTTCAGAATTGCACCTTGCAATGTGGAGATATTACTGTTTGTGCATTTACAATATTCATTGATTTTTGCCATTGAAAAACATGTTTTTCATATACCAGAAATGTTTGAAGCTACTGACTGAATGAAAGGAGCTGGCATCTCACTCTCTTTGAATCTTCTTTATCATGCTAGGATTAGCAGGAAAAAGCAAAAAATTTCAGAATTGCACCTTGCAATGTGGAGATATTACTGTTTGTGCATTTACAATATTCATTGATTTTTGCCATTGAAAAACATGTTTTTCATATACCAGAAATGTTTGAAGCTACTGACTGAATGAAAGGAGCTGGCATCTCACTCTCTCTGAATCTTCTTTATCATGCTAGGATTAACAGGAAAAAGCAAAAAATTTCAGAATTGCACCTTGCAATGTGGAGATATTACTGTTTGTGCATTTACAATATTTATTGATTTTTGCCATTGAAAAACGTCCAGAAATGTTTGAAGCTACTGACTGAATGAAAGGAGCTGGCATCTCACTCTCTTTGAATCTTCTTTATCATGCTAGGATTAGCAGGAAAAAGCAAAAAATTTCAGAATTGCACCTTGCAATGTGGAGATATTACTGTTTGTGCATTTACAATATTCATTGATTTTTGCCAGTGAAAAACATGTTTTTCATATACCAGAAATGTTTGAAGCCACTGACTGAATGAAAGGAGCTGGCATCTCACTCTCTTTGAATCTTCTTTATCATGCTAGGATTAACAGGAAAAAGCAAAAAATTTCAGAATTGCACCTTGCAATGTGGAGATATTACTGTTTGTGCATTTACAATATTCATTGATTTTTGCCATTGAAAAACGTCCAGAAATGTTTGAAGCTACTGACTGAATGAAAGGAGCTGGCATCTCACTCTCTTTGAATCTTCTTTATCATGCTAGGATTAGCAGGAAAAAGCAAAAAATTTCAGAATTGCACCTTGCAATGTGGAGATATTACTGTTTGTGCATTTACAATATTCATTGATTTTTGCCATTGAAAAACGTCCAGAAATGTTTGAAGCTACTGACTGAATGAAAGGAGCTGGCATCTCACTCTCTTTGAATCTTCTTTATCATGCTAGGATTAGCAGGAAAAAGCAAAAAATTTCAGAATTGCATCTTGCAATGTGGAGATATTACTGTTTGTGCATTTACAATATTCATTGATTTTTGCCATTGAAAAACATGTTATTCATATACCAGAAATGTTTGAAGCTACTGACTGAATGAAAGGAGCTGGCATCTCACTCTCTTTGAATCTTCTTTATCATGCTAGGACTAACAGGAAAAAGCAAAAAATTTCAGAATTGCACCTTGCAATGTGGAGATATTACTGTTTGTGCATTTACAATATTCATTGATTTTTGCCATTGAAAAACGTCCAGAAATGTTTGAAGCTACTGACTGAATGAAAGGAGCTGGCATCTCACTCTCTTTGAATCTTCTTTATCATGCTAGGATTAGCAGGAAAAAGCAAAAAATTTCAGAATTGCACCTTGCAATGTGGAGATATTACTGTTTGTGCATTTACAATATTCATTGATTTTTGCCATTGAAAAACATGTTTTTCATATACCAGAAATGTTTGAAGCTACTGAATGAATGAAAGGAGCTGGCATCTCACTCTCTTTGAATCTTCTTTATCATGCTAGGATTAGCAGGAAAAAGCAAAAAATTTCAGAATTGCACCTTGCAATGTGGAGATATTACTGTTTGTGCATTTACAATATTCATTGATTTTTGCCATTGAAAAACATGTTTTTCATATACCAGAAATGTTTGAAGCTACTGACTGAATGAAAGGAGCTGGCATCTCACTCTCTTTGAATCTTCTTTATCATGCTAGGATTAGCAGGAAAAAGCAAAAAATTTCAGAATTGCACCTTGCAATGTGGAGATATTACTGTTTGTGCATGTACAATATTCATTGATTTTTGCCATTGAAAAACATGTTTTTCATATACCAGAAATGTTTGAAGCTACTGACTGAATAAAAGGAGCTGGCATCTCACTCTCTTTGAATCTTCTTTATCATGCTAGGATTAGCAGGAAAAAGCAAAAAATTTCAGAATTGCACCTTGCAATGTGGAGATATTACTGTTTGTGCATTTACAATATTCATTGATTTTTGCCATTGAAAAACATGTTTTTCATATACCAGAAATGTTTGAAGCTACTGACTGAATGAAAGGAGCTGGCATCTCACTCTCTTTGAATCTTCTTTATCATGCTAGGATTAGCAGGAAAAAGCAAAAAATTTCAGAATTGCACCTTGCAATGTGGAGATATTACTGTTTGTGCATTTACAATATTCATTGATTTTTGCCATTGAAAAACATGTTTTTCATATACCAGAAATGTTTGAAGCTACTGACTGAATGAAAGGAGCTGGCATCTCACTCTCTCTGAATCTTCTTTATCATGCTAGGATTAACAGGAAAAAGCAAAAAATTTCAGAATTGCACCTTGCAATGTGGAGATATTACTGTTTGTGCATTTACAATATTCATTGATTTTTGCCATTGAAAAACGTCCACAAATGTTTGAAGCTACTGACTGAATGAAAGGAGCTGGCATCTCACTCTCTTTGAATCTTCTTTATCATGCTAGGATTAGCAGGAAAAAGCAAAAAATTTCAGAATTGCACCTTGCAATGTGGAGATATTACTGTTTGTGCATTTACAATATTCATTGATTTTTGCCATTGAAAAACATGTTTTTCATATACCAGAAATGTTTGAAGCTACTGACTGAATGAAAGGAGCTGGCATCTCACTCTCTTTGAATCTTCTTTATCATGCTAGGATTAGCAGGAAAAAGCAAAAAATTTCAGAATTGCACCTTGCAATGTGGAGATATTACTGTTTGTGCATTTACAATATTCATTGATTTTTGCCATTGAAAAACATGTTTTTCATATACCAGAAATGTTTGAAGCTACTGACTGAATGAAAGGAGCTGGCATCTCACTCTCTCTGAATCTTCTTTATCATGCTAGGATTAACAGGAAAAAGCAAAAAATTTCAGAATTGCACCTTGCAATGTGGAGATATTACTGTTTGTGCATTTACAATATTCATTGATTTTTGCCATTGAAAAATGTCCACAAATGTTTGAAGCTACTGACTGAATGAAAGGAGCTGGCATCTCACTCTCTTTGAATCTTCTTTATCATGCTAGGAGTAGCAGGAAAAAGCAAAAAATTTCAGAATTGCACCTTGCAATGTGGAGATATTACTGTTTGTGCATTTACAATATTCATTGATTTTTGCCAGTGAAAAACATGTTTTTCATATACCAGAAATGTTTGAAGCTACTGACTGAATGAAAGGAGCTGGCATCTCACTCTCTTTGAATCTTCTTTATCATGCTAGGATTAACAGGAAAAAGCAAAAAATTTCAGAATTGCACCTTGCAATGTGGAGATATTACTGTTTGTGCATTTACAATATTCATTGATTTTTGCCATTGAAAAACGTCCAGAAATGTTTGAAGCTACTGACTGAATGAAAGGAGCTGGCATCTCACTCTCTTTGAATCTTCTTTATCATGCTAGGATTAGCAGGAAAAAGCAAAAAATTTCAGAATTGCATCTTGCAATGTGGAGATATTACTGTTTGTGCATTTACAATATTCATTGATTTTTGCCATTGAAAAACATGTTATTCATATACCAGAAATGTTTGAAGCTACTGACTGAATGAAAGGAGCTGGCATTTCACTCTCTTTGAATCTTCTTTATCATGCTAGGATTAGCAGGAAAAAGCAAAAAATTTCAGAATTGCACCTTGCAATATGGAGATATTACTGTTTGTGCATTTACAATATTCATTGATTTTTGCCATTGAAAAACATGTTTTTCATATACCAGAAATGTTTGAAGCTACTGACTGAATGAAAGGAGCTGGCATCTCACTCTCTTTGAATCTTCTTTATCATGCTAGGATTAACAGGAAAAAGCAAAAAATTTCAGAATTGCACCTTGCAATGTGGAGATATTACTGTTTGTGCATTTACAATATTCATTGATTTTTGCCATTGAAAAACGTCCACAAATGTTTGAAGCTACTGACTGAATGAAAGGAGCTGGCATCTCACTCTCTTTGAATCTTCTTTATCATGCTAGGATTAGCAGGAAAAAGCAAAAAATTTCAGAATTGCATCTTGCAATGTGGAGATATTACTGTTTGTGCATTTACAATATTCATTGATTTTTGCTATTGAAAAACATGTTATTCATATACCAGAAATGTTTGAAGCTACTGACTGAATGAAAGGAGCTGGCATTTCACTCTCTTTGAATCTTCTTTATCATGCTAGGATTAGCAGGAAAAAGCAAAAAATTTCAGAATTGCACCTTGCAATATGGAGATATTACTGTTTGTGCATTTACAATATTCATTGATTTTTGCCATTGAAAAACATGTTTTTCATATACCAGAAATGTTTGAAGCTACTGACTGAATGAAAGGAGCTGGCATCTCACTCTCTTTGAATCTTCTTTATCATGCTAGGATTAACAGGAAAAAGCAAAAAAATTCAGAATTGCACCTTGCAATGTGGAGATATTACTGTTTGTGCATTTACAATATTCATTGATTTTTGCCATTGAAAAACGTCCAGAAATGTTTGAAGCTACTGACTGAATGAAAGGAGCTGGCATCTCACTCTCTTTGAATCTTCTTTATCATGCTAGGATTAGCAGGAAAAAGCAAAAAATTTCAGAATTGCATCTTGCAATGTGGAGATATTACTGTTTGTGCATTTACAATATTCATTGATTTTTGCCATTGAAAAACATGTTATTCATATACCAGAAATGTTTGAAGCTACTGACTGAATGAAAGGAGCTGGCATCTCACTCTCTTTGAATCTTCTTTATCATGCTAGGATTAGCAGGAAAAAGCAAAAAATTTCAGAATTGCACCTTGCAATATGGAGATATTACTGTTTGTGCATTTACAATATTCATTGATTTTTGCCATTGAAAAACATGTTTTTCATATACCAGAAATGTTTGAAGCTACTGACTGAATGAAAGGAGCTGGCATCTCACTCTCTTTGAATCTTCTTTATCATGCTAGGATTAACAGGAAAAAGCAAAAAATTTCAGAATTGCACCTTGCAATGTGGAGATATTACTGTTTGTGCATTTACAATATTCATTGATTTTTGCCATTGAAAAACGTCCAGAAATGTTTGAAGCTACTGACTGAATGAAAGGAGCTGGCATCTCACTCTCTTTGAATCTTCTTTATCATGCTAGGATTAGCAGGAAAAAGCAAAAAATTTCAGAATTGCACCTTGCAATGTGGAGATATTACTGTTTGTGCATTTACAATATTCATTGATTTTTGCCATTGAAAAACATGTTTTTCATATACCAGAAATGTTTGAAGCTACTGACTGAATGAAAGGAGCTGGCATCTCACTCTCTTTGAATCTTCTTTATCATGCTAGGATTAGCAGGAAAAAGCAAAAAATTTCAGAATTGCACCTTGCAATGTGGAGATATTACTGTTTGTGCATTTACAATATTCATTGATTTTTGCCATTGAAAAACATGTTTTTCATATACCAGAAATGTTTGAAGCTACTGACTGAATGAAAGGAGCTGGCATCTCACTCTCTTTGAATCTTCTTTATCATGCTAGGGTTAGCAGGAAAAAGCAAAAAATTTCAGAATTGCACCTTGCAATGTGGAGATATTACTGTTTGTGCATTTACAATATTCATTGATTTTTGCCATTGAAAAACATGTTTTTCATATACCAGAAATGTTTGAAGCTACTGACTGAATGAAAGGAGCTGGCATCTCACTCTCTTTGAATCTTCTTTATCATGCTAGGATTAGCAGGAAAAAGCAAAAAATTTCAGAATTGCACCTTGCAATGTGGAGATATTACTGTTTGTGCATTTACAATATTCATTGATTTTTGCCATTGAAAAACATGTTTTTCATATACCAGAAATGTTTGAAGCTACTGACTGAATGAAAGGAGCTGGCATCTCACTCTCTTTGAATCTTCTTTATCATGCTAGGATTAACAGGAAAAAGCAAAAAATTTCAGAATTGCACCTTGCAATGTTGAGATATTACTGTTTGTGCATTTACAATATTCATTGATTTTTGCCATTGAAAAACGTCCAGAAATGTTTGAAGCTACTGACTGAATGAAAGGAGCTGGCATCTCACTCTCTTTGAATCTTCTTTATCATGCTAGGATTAGCAGGAAAAAGCAAAAAATTTCAGAATTGCATCTTGCAATGTGGAGATATTACTGTTTGTGCATTTACAATATTCATTGATTTTTGCCATTGAAAAACATCATGTTATTCATATACCAGAAATGTTTGAAGCTACTGACTGAATGAAAGGAGCTGGCATCTCACTCTCTTTGAATCTTCTTTATCATGCTAGGATTAGCAGGAAAAAGCAAAAAATTTCAGAATTGCACCTTGCAATGTGGAGATATTACTGTTTGTGCATTTACAATATTCATTGATTTTTGCCATTGAAAAACGTCCAGAAATGTTTGAAGCTACTGACTGAATGAAAGGAGCTGGCATCTCACTCTCTTTGAATCTTCTTTATCATGCTAGGATTAGCAGGAAAAAGCAAAAAATTTCAGAATTGCATCTTGCAATGTGGAGATATTACTGTTTGTGCATTTACAATATTCATTGATTTTTGCCATTGAAAAACATGTTATTCATATACCAGAAATGTTTGAAGCTACTGACTGAATGAAAGGAGCTGGCATCTCACTCTCTTTGAATCTTCTTTATCATGCTAGGATTAGCAGGAAAAAGCAAAAAATTTCAGAATTGCACCTTGCAATATGGAGATATTACTGTTTGTGCATTTACAATATTCATTGATTTTTGCCATTGAAAAACATGTTTTTCATATACCAGAAATGTTTGAAGCTACTGACTGAATGAAAGGAGCTGGCATCTCACTCTCTTTGAATCTTCTTTATCATGCTAGGATTAACAGGAAAAAGCAAAAAATTTCAGAATTGCACCTTGCAATGTGGAGATATTACTGTTTGTGCATTTACAATATTCATTGATTTTTGCCATTGAAAAACGTCCAGAAATGTTTGAAGCTACTGACTGAATGAAAGGAGCTGGCATCTCACTCTCTTTGAATCTTCTTTATCATGCTAGGATTAGCAGGAAAAAGCAAAAAATTTCAGAATTGCACCTTGCAATGTGGAGATATTACTGTTTGTGCATTTACAATATTCATTGATTTTTGCCATTGAAAAACATGTTTTTCATATACCAGAAATGTTTGAAGCTACTGACTGAATGAAAGGAGCTGGCATCTCACTCTCTTTGAATCTTCTTTATCATGCTAGGATTAGCAGGAAAAAGCAAAAAATTTCAGAATTGCACCTTGCAATGTGGAGATATTACTGTTTGTGCATTTACAATATTCATTGATTTTTGCCATTGAAAAACATGTTTTTCATATACCAGAAATGTTTGAAGCTACTGACTGAATGAAAGGAGCTGGCATCTCACTCTCTTTGAATCTTCTTTATCATGCTAGGATTAGCAGGAAAAAGCAAAAAATTTCAGAATTGCACCTTGCAATGTGGAGATATTACTGTTTGTGCATTTACAATATTCATTGATTTTTGCCATTGAAAAACATGTTTTTCATATACCAGAAATGTTTGAAGCTACTGACTGAATGAAAGGAGCTGGCATCTCACTCTCTTTGAATCTTCTTTAACATGCTAGGATTAGCAGGAAAAAGCAAAAAATTTCAGAATTGCACCTTGCAATGTGGAGATATTACTGTTTGTGCATTTACAATATTCATTGATTTTTGCCATTGAAAAACGTCCAGAAATGTTTGAAGCTACTGACTGAATGAAAGGAGCTGGCATCTCACTCTCTTTGAATCTTCTTTATCATGCTAGGATTAGCAGGAAAAAGCAAAAAATTTCAGAATTGCATCTTGCAATGTGGAGATATTACTGTTTGTGCATTTACAATATTCATTGATTTTTGCCATTGAAAAACATCATGTTATTCATATACCAGAAATGTTTCAAGCTACTGACTGAATGAAAGGAGCTGGCATCTCACTCTCTTTGAATCTTCTTTATCATGCTAGGATTAGCAGGAAAAAGCAAAAAATTTCAGAATTGCACCTTGCAATATGGAGATATTACTGTTTGTGCATTTACAATATTCATTGATTTTTGCCATTGAAAAACATCATGTTATTCATATACCAGAAATGTTTGAAGCTACTGACTGAATGAAAGGAGCTGGCATCTCACTCTCTTTGAATCTTCTTTATCATGCTAGGATTAGCAGGAAAAAGCAAAAAATTTCAGAATTGCACCTTGCAGTATGGAGATATTACTGTTTGTGCATTTACAATATTCATTGATTTTTGCCATTGAAAAACATGTTATTCATATACCAGAAATGTTTGAGGCTACTGACTGAATGAAAGGAGCTGGCATCTCACTCTCTTTGAATCTTCTTTATCATGCTAGGATTAGCAGGAAAAAGCAAAAAATTTCAGAATTACACCTTGCAATATGGAGATATTACTGTTTGTGCATTTACAATATTCATTGATTTTTGCCATTGAAAAACATGTTTTTCATATACCAGAAATGTTTGAAGCTACTGACTGAATGAAAGGAGCTGGCATCTCACTCTCTTTGAATCTTCTTTATCATGCTAGGATTAACAGGAAAAAGCAAAAAATTTCAGAATTGCACCTTGCAATGTGGAGATATTACTGTTTGTGCATTTACAATATTCATTGATTTTTGCCATTGAAAAACGTCCAGAAATGTTTGAAGCTACTGACTGAATGAAAGGAGCTGGCATCTCACTCTCTTTGAATCTTCTTTATCATGCTAGGATTAGCAGGAAAAAGCAAAAAATTTCAGAATTGCACCTTGCAATGTGGAGATATTACTGTTTGTGCATTTACAATATTCATTGATTTTTGCCATTGAAAAACATGTTTTTCATATACCAGAAATGTTTGAAGCTACTGACTGAATGAAAGGAGCTGGCATCTCACTCTCTTTGAATCTTCTTTATCATGCTAGGATTAGCAGGAAAAAGCAAAAAATTTCAGAATTGCACCTTGCAATGTGGAGATATTACTGTTTGTGCATTTACAATATTCATTGATTTTTGCCATTGAAAAACATGTTTTTCATATACCAGAAATGTTTGAAGCTACTGACTGAATGAAAGGAGCTGGCATCTCACTCTCTTTGAATCTTCTTTATCATGCTAGGATTAGCAGGAAAAAGCAAAAAATTTCAGAATTGCATCTTGCAATGTGGAGATATTACTGTTTGTGCATTTACAATATTCATTGATTTTTGCCATTGAAAAACATCATGTTATTCATATACCAGAAATGTTTGAAGCTACTGACTGAATGAAAGGAGCTGGCATCTCACTCTCTTTGAATCTTCTTTATCATGCTAGGATTAGCAGGAAAAAGCAAAAAATTTCAGAATTGCACCTTGCAATATGGAGATATTACTGTTTGTGCATTTACAATATTCATTGATTTTTGCCATTGAAAAACATCATGTTATTCATATACCAGAAATGTTTGAAGCTACTGACTGAATGAAAGGAGCTGGCATCTCACTCTCTTTGAATCTTCTTTATCATGCTAGGATTAGCAGGAAAAAGCAAAAAATTTCAGAATTGCACCTTGCAATATGGAGATATTACTGTTTGTGCATTTACAATATTCATTGATTTTTGCCATTGAAAAACATGTTTTTCATATACCAGAAATATTTGAAGCTACTGACTGAATGAAAGGAGCTGGCATCTCACTCTCTTTGAATCTTCTTTATCATGCTAGGATTAACAGGAAAAAGCAAAAAATTTCAGAATTGCACCTTGCAATGTGGAGATATTACTGTTTGTGCATTTACAATATTCATTGATTTTTGCCATTGAAAAACGTCCAGAAATGTTTGAAGCTACTGACTGAATGAAAGGAGCTGGCATCTCACTCTCTTTGAATCTTCTTTATCATGCTAGGATTAGCAGGAAAAAGCAAAAAATTTCAGAATTGCACCTTGCAATGTGGAGATATTACTGTTTGTGCATTTACAATATTCATTGATTTTTGCCATTGAAAAACGTCCAGAAATGTTTGAAGCTACTGACTGAATGAAAGGAGCTGGCATCTCACTCTCTTTGAATCTTCTTTATCATGCTAGGATTAGCAGGAAAAAGCAAAAAATTTCAGAATTGCACCTTGCAATGTGGAGATATTACTGTTTGTGCATTTACAATATTCATTGATTTTTGCCATTGAAAAACATGTTTTTCATATACCAGAAATGTTTGAAGCTACTGACTGAATGAAAGGAGCTGGCATCTCACTCTCTTTGAATCTTCTTTATCATGCTAGGATTAGCAGGAAAAAGCAAAAAATTTCAGAATTGCACCTTGCAATGTGGAGATATTACTGTTTGTGCATTTACAATATTCATTGATTTTTGCCATTGAAAAACATGTTTTTCATATACCAGAAATGTTTGAAGCTACTGACTGAATGAAAGGAGCTGGCATCTCACTCTCTTTGAATCTTCTTTATCATGCTAGGATTAACAGGAAAAAGCAAAAAATTTCAGAATTGCACCTTGCAATGTTGAGATATTACTGTTTGTGCATTTACAATATTCATTGATTTTTGCCATTGAAAAACGTCCAGAAATGTTTGAAGCTACTGACTGAATGAAAGGAGCTGGCATCTCACTCTCTTTGAATCTTCTTTATCATGCTAGGATTAGCAGGAAAAAGCAAAAAATTTCAGAATTGCATCTTGCAATGTGGAGATATTACTGTTTGTGCATTTACAATATTCATTGATTTTTGCCATTGAAAAACATCATGTTATTCATATACCAGATATGTTTGAAGCTACTGACTGAATGAAAGGAGCTGGCATCTCACTCTCTTTGAATCTTCTTTATCATGCTAGGATTAGCAGGAAAAAGCAAAAAATTTCAGAATTGCACCTTGCAATGTGGAGATATTACTGTTTGTGCATTTACAATATTCATTGATTTTTGCCATTGAAAAACATGTTTTTCATATACCAGAAATGTTTGAAGCTACTGACTGAATGAAAGGAGCTGGCATCTCACTCTCTTTGAATCTTCTTTATCATGCTAGGATTAGCAGGAAAAAGCGAAAAATTTCAGAATTGCACCTTGCAATGTGGAGATATTACTGTTTGTGCATTTACAATATTCATTGATTTTTGCCATTGAAAAACATCATGTTATTCATATACCAGAAATGTTTGAAGCTACTGACTGAATGAAAGGAGCTGGCATCTCACTCTCTTTGAATCTTCTTTATCATGCTAGGATTAGCAGGAAAAAGCAAAAAATTTCAGAATTGCACCTTGCAGTATGGAGATATTACTGTTTGTGCATTTACAATATTCATTGATTTTTGCCATTGAAAAACATCATGTTATTCATATACCAGAAATGTTTGAAGCTACTGACTGAATGAAAGGAGCTGGCATCTCACTCTCTTTGAATCTTCTTTATCATGCTAGGATTAGCAGGAAAAAGCAAAAAATTTCAGAATTGCACCTTGCAGTATGGAGATATTACTGTTTGTGCATTTACAATATTCATTGATTTTTGCCATTGAAAAACATGTTATTCATATACCAGAAATGTTTGAGGCTACTGACTGAATGAAAGGAGCTGGCATCTCACTCTCTTTGAATCTTCTTTATCATGCTAGGATTAGCAGGAAAAAGCAAAAAATTTCAGAATTGCACCTTGCAATATGGAGATATTACTGTTTGTGCATTTACAATATTCATTGATTTTTGCCATTGAAAAACATGTTTTTCATATACCAGAAATGTTTGAAGCTACTGACTGAATGAAAGGAGCTGGCATCTCACTCTCTTTGAATCTTCTTTATCATGCTAGGATTAACAGGAAAAAGCAAAAAATTTCAGAATTGCACCTTGCAATGTGGAGATATTACTGTTTGTGCATTTACAATATTCATTGATTTTTGCCATTGAAAAACGTCCAGAAATGTTTGAAGCTACTGACTGAATGAAAGGAGCTGGCATCTCACTCTCTTTGAATCTTCTTTATCATGCTAGGATTAGCAGGAAAAAGCAAAAAATTTCAGAATTGCACCTTGCAATGTGGAGATATTACTGTTTGTGCATTTACAATATTCATTGATTTTTGCCATTGAAAAACATGTTTTTCATATACCAGAAATGTTTGAAGCTACTGACTGAATGAAAGGAGCTGGCATCTCACTCTCTTTGAATCTTTTTTATCATGCTAGGATTAGCAGGAAAAAGCAAAAAATTTCAGAATTGCACCTTGCAATGTGGAGATATTACTGTTTGTGCATTTACAATATTCATTGATTTTTGCCATTGAAAAACATGTTTTTCATATACCAGAAATGTTTGAAGCTACTGACTGAATGAAAGGAGCTGGCATCTCACTCTCTTTGAATCTTCTTTATCATGCTAGGATTAGCAGGAAAAAGCAAAAAATTTCAGAATTGCACCTTGCAATGTGGAGATATTACTGTTTGTGCATTTACAATATTCATTGATTTTTGCCATTGAAAAACATCCAGAAATGTTTGAACCCACTGACTGAATGAAAGGAGCTGGCATCTCACTCTCTTTGAATCTTCTTTATCATGCTAGGATTAACAGGAAAAAGCAAAAAATTTCAGAATTGCACCTTGCAATGTGGAGATATTACTGTTTGTGCATTTACAATATTCATTGATTTTTGCCATTGAAAAACGTCCAGAAATGTTTGAAGCTACTGACTGAATGAAAGGAGCTGGCATCTCACTCTCTTTGAATCTTCTTTATCATGCTAGGATTAGCAGGAAAAAGCAAAAAATTTCAGAATTGCACCTTGCAATGTGGAGATATTACTGTTTGTGCATTTACAATATTCATTGATTTTTGCCATTGAAAAACGTCCAGAAATGTTTGAAGCTACTGACTGAATGAAAGGAGCTGGCATTTCACTCTCTTTGAATCTTCTTTATCATGCTAGGATTAGCAGGAAAAAGCAAAAAATTTCAGAATTGCACCTTGCAATGTGGAGATATTACTGTTTGTGCATTTACAATATTCATTGATTTTTGCCATTGAAAAACGTCCAGAAATGTTTGAAGCTACTGACTGAATGAAAGGAGCTGGCATTTCACTCTCTTTGAATCTTCTTTATCATGCTAGGATTAGCAGGAAAAAGCAAAAAATTTCAGAATTGCACCTTGCAATGTGGAGATATTACTGTTTGTGCATTTACAATATTCATTGATTTTTGCCATTGAAAAACATGTTTTTCATATACCAGAAATGTTTGAAGCTACTGACTGAATGAAAGGAGCTGGCATCTCACTCTCTTTGAATCTTCTTTATCATGCTAGGATTAGCAGGAAAAAGCAAAAAATTTCAGAATTGCACCTTGCAATGTGGAGATATTACTGTTTGTGCATTTACAATATTCATTGATTTTTGCCATTGAAAAACATGTTTTTCATATACCAGAAATGTTTGAAGCTACTGACTGAATGAAAGGAGCTGGCATCTCACTCTCTTTGAATCTTCTTTATCATGCTAGGATTAACAGGAAAAAGCAAAAAATTTCAGAATTGCCCCTTGCAATGTTGAGATATTACTGTTTGTGCATTTACAATATTCATTGATTTTTGCCATTGAAAAACGTCCAGAAATGTTTGAAGCTACTGACTGAATGAAAGGAGCTGGCATCTCACTCTCTTTGAATCTTCTTTATCATGCTAGGATTAGCAGGAAAAAGCAAAAAATTTCAGAATTGCATCTTGCAATGTGGAGATATTACTGTTTGTGCATTTGCAATATTCATTGATTTTTGCCATTGAAAAACATCATGTTATTCATATACCAGAAATGTTTGAAGCTACTGACTGAATGAAAGGAGCTGGCATCTCACTCTCTTTGAATCTTCTTTATCATGCTAGGATTAGCAGGAAAAAGCAAAAAATTTCAGAATTGCACCTTGCAATGTGGAGATATTACTGTTTGTGCATTTACAATATTCATTGATTTTTGCCATTGAAAAACATGTTTTTCATATACCAGAAATGTTTGAAGCTACTGACTGAATGAAAGGAGCTGGCATCTCACTCTCTTTGAATCTTCTTTATCATGCTAGGATTAGCAGGAAAAAGCAAAAAATTTCAGAATTGCACCTTGCAATGTGGAGATATTACTGTTTGTGCATTTACAATATTCATTGATTTTTGCCATTGAAAAACGTCCAGAAATGTTTGAAGCTACTGACTGAATGAAAGGAGCTGGCATCTCACTCTCTTTGAATCTTCTTTATCATGCTAGGATTAGCAGGAAAAAGCAAAAAATTTCAGAATTGCATCTTGCAATGTGGAGATATTACTGTTTGTGCATTTACAATATTCATTGATTTTTGCCATTGAAAAACATCATGTTATTCATATACCAGAAATGTTTGAAGCTACTGACTGAATGAAAGGAGCTGGCATCTCACTCTCTTTGAATCTTCTTTATCATGCTAGGATTAGCAGGAAAAAGCAAAAAATTTCAGAATTGCACCTTGCAATATGGAGATATTACTGTTTGTGCATTTACAATATTCATTGATTTTTGCCATTGAAAAACATCATGTTATTCATATACCAGAAATGTTTGAAGCTACTGACTGAATGAAAGGAGCTGGCATCTCACTCTCTTTGAATCTTCTTTATCATGCTAGGATTAGCAGGAAAAAGCAAAAAATTTCAGAATTGCACCTTGCAATATGGAGATATTACTGTTTGTGCATTTACAATATTCATTGATTTTTGCCATTGAAAAACATGTTATTCATATACCAGAAATGTTTGAGGCTACTGACTGAATGAAAGGAGCTGGCATCTCACTCTCTTTGAATCTTCTTTATCATGCTAGGATTAGCAGGAAAAAGCAAAAAATTTCAGAATTGCACCTTGCAATATGGAGATATTACTGTTTGTGCATTTACAATATTCATTGATTTTTGCCATTGAAAAACATGTTTTTCATATACCAGAAATGTTTGAAGCTACTGACTGAATGAAAGGAGCTGGCATCTCACTCTCTTTGAATCTTCTTTATCATGCTAGGATTAACAGGAAAAAGCAAAAAATTTCAGAATTGCACCTTGCAATGTGGAGATATTACTGTTTGTGCATTTACAATATTCATTTATTTTTGCCATTGAAAAACGTCCAGAAATGTTTGAAGCTACTGACTGAATGAAAGGAGCTGGCATCTCACTCTCTTTGAATCTTCTTTATCATGCTAGGATTAGCAGGAAAAAGCAAAAAATTTCAGAATTGCACCTTGCAATGTGGAGATATTACTGTTTGTGCATTTACAATATTCATTGATTTTTGCCATTGAAAAACATCATGTTATTCATATACCAGAAATGTTTGAAGCTACTGACTGAATGAAAGGAGCTGGCATCTCACTCTCTTTGAATCTTCTTTATCATGCTAGGATTAGCAGGAAAAAGCAAAAAATTTCAGAATTGCACCTTGCAATATGGAGATATTACTGTTTGTGCATTTACAATATTCATTGATTTTTGCCATTGAAAAACATTATGTTATTCATATACCAGAAATGTTTGAAGCTACTGACTGAATGAAAGGAGCTGGCATCTCACTCTCTTTGAATCTTCTTTATCATGCTAGGATTAGCAGGAAAAAGCAAAAAATTTCAGAATTGCACCTTGCAATGTGGAGATATTACTGTTTGTGCATTTACAATATTCATTGATTTTTGCAATTGAAAAACATGTTTTTCATATACCAGAAATGTTTGAAGCTACTGACTGAATGAAAGGAGCTGGCATCTCACTCTCTTTGAATCTTCTTTATCATGCTAGGATTAACAGGAAAAAGCAAAAAATTTCAGAATTGCACCTTGCAATGTTGAGATATTACTGTTTGTGCATTTACAATATTCATTGATTTTTGCCATTGAAAAACGTCCAGAAATGTTTGAAGCTACTGACTGAATGAAAGGAGCTGGCATCTCACTCTCTTTGAATCTTCTTTATCATGCTAGGATTAGCAGGAAAAAGCAAAAAATTTCAGAATTGCATCTTGCAATGTGGAGATATTACTGTTTGTGCATTTACAATATTCATTGATTTTTGCCATTGAAAAACATCATGTTATTCATATACCAGAAATGTTTGAAGCTACTGACTGAATGAAAGGAGCTGGCATCTCACTCTCTTTGAATCTTCTTTATCATGCTAGGATTAGCAGGAAAAAGCAAAAAATTTCAGAATTGCACCTTGCAATGTGGAGATATTACTGTTTGTGCATTTACAATATTCATTGATTTTTGCCATTGAAAAACATGTTTTTCATATACCAGAAATGTTTGAAGCTACTGACTGAATGAAAGGAGCTGGCATCTCACTCTCTTTGAATCTTCTTTATCATGCTAGGATTAGCAGGAAAAAGCAAAAAATTTCAGAATTGCACCTTGCAATGTGGAGATATTACTGTTTGTGCATTTACAATATTCATTGATTTTTGCCATTGAAAAACGTCCAGAAATGTTTGAAGCTACTGACTGAATGAAAGGAGCTGGCATCTCACTCTCTTTGAATCTTCTTTTTCATGCTAGGATTAGCAGGAAAAAGCAAAAAATTTCAGAATTGCATCTTGCAATGTGGAGATATTACTGTTTGTGCATTTACAATATTCATTGATTTTTGCCATTGAAAAACATCATGTTATTCATATACCAGAAATGTTTGAAGCTACTGACTGAATGAAAGGAGCTGGCATCTCACTCTCTTTGAATCTTCTTTATCATGCTAGGATTAGCAGGAAAAAGCAAAAAATTTCAGAATTGCACCTTGCAATATGGAGATATTACTGTTTGTGCATTTACAATATTCATTGATTTTTGCCATTGAAAAACATCATGTTATTCATATACCAGAAATGTTTGAAGCTACTGACTGAATGAAAGGAGCTGGCATCTCACTCTCTTTGAATCTTCTTTATCATGCTAGGAGTAGCAGGAAAAAGCAAAAAATTTCAGAATTGCACCTTGCAATATGGAGATATTACTGTTTGTGCATTTACAATATTCATTGATTTTTGCCATTGAAAAACATGTTATTCATATACCAGAAATGTTTGAGGCTACTGACTGAATGAAAGGAGCTGGCATCTCACTCTCTTTGAATCTTCTTTATCATGCTAGGATTAGCAGGAAAAAGCAAAAAATTTCAGAATTGCACCATGCAATATGGAGATATTACTGTTTGTGCATTTACAATATTCATTGATTTTTGCCATTGAAAAACATGTTTTTCATATACCAGAAATGTTTGAAGCTACTGACTGAATGAAAGGAGCTGGCATCTCACTCTCTTTGAATCTTCTTTATCATGCTAGGATTAACAGGAAAAAGCAAAAAATTTCAGAATTGCACCTTGCAATGTGGAGATATTACTGTTTGTGCATTTACAATATTCATTGATTTTTGCCATTGAAAAACGTCCAGAAATGTTTGAAGCTACTGACTGAATGAAAGGAGCTGGCATCTCACTCTCTTTGAATCTTCTTTATCATGCTAGGATTAGCAGGAAAAAGCAAAAAATTTCAGAATTGCACCTTGCAATATGGAGATATTACTGTTTGTGCATTTACAATATTCATTGATTTTTACCATTGAAAAACATTATGTTATTCATATACCAGAAATGTTTGAAGCTACTGACTGAATGAAAGGAGCTGGCATCTCACTCTCTTTGAATCTTCTTTATCATGCTAGGATTAGCAGGAAAAAGCAAAAAATTTCAGAATTGCACCTTGCAATATGGAGATATTACTGTTTGTGCATTTACAATATTCATTGATTTTTGCCATTGAAAAACATGTTTTTCATATACCAGAAATGTTTGAAGCTACTGACTGAATGAAAGGAGCTGGCATCTCACTCTCTTTGAATCTTCTTTATCATGCTAGGATTAACAGGAAAAAGCAAAAAATTTCAGAATTGCACCTTGCAATGTGGAGATATTACTGTTTGTGCATTTACAATATTCATTGATTTTTGCCATTGAAAAACGTCCAGAAATGTTTGAAGCTACTGACTGAATGAAAGGAGCTGGCATCTCACTCTCTTTGAATCTTCTTTATCATGCTAGGATTAGCAGGAAAAAGCAAAAAATTTCAGAATTGCACCTTGCAATGTGGAGATATTACTGTTTGTGCATTTACAATATTCATTGATTTTTGCCATTGAAAAACGTCCAGAAATGTTTGAAGCTACTGACTGAATGAAAGGAGCTGGCATCTCACTATCTTTGAATCTTCTTTATCATGCTAGGATTAGCAGGAAAAAGCAAAAAATTTCTGAATTGCACCTTGCAATGTGGAGATATTACTGTTTGTGCATTTACAATATTCATTGATTTTTGCCATTAAAAAACATGTTTTTCATATACCAGAAATGTTTGAAGCTACTGACTGAATAAAAGGAGCTGGCATCTCACTCTCTTTGAATCTTCTTTATCATGCTAGGATTAGCAGGAAAAAGCAAAAAATTTCAGAATTGCACCTTGCAATGTGGAGATATTACTGTTTGTGCATTTACAATATTCATTGATTTTTGCCATTGAAAAACATGTTTTTCATATACCAGAAATGTTTGAAGCTACTGACTGAATGAAAGGAGCTGGCATCTCACTCTCTTTGAATCTTCTTTATCATGCTAGGATTAACAGGAAAAAGCAAAAAATTTCAGAATTGCACCTTGCAATGTGGAGATATTACTGTTTGTGCATTTACAATATTCATTGATTTTTGCCATTGAAAAACATGTTTTTCATATCCCAGAAATGTTTGAAGCTACTGACTGAATGAAAGGAGCTGGCATCTCACTCTCTTTGAATCTTCTTTATCATGCTAGGATTAACAGGAAAAAGCAAAAAATTTCAGAATTGCACCTTGCAATGTGGAGATATTACTGTTTGTGCATTTACAATATTCATTGATTTTTGCCATTGAAAAACGTCCAGAAATGTTTGAAGCTACTGACTGAATGAAAGGAGCTGGCATCTCACTCTCTTTGAATCTTCTTTATCATGCTAGGATTAGCAGGAAAAAGCAAAAAATTTCAGAATTGCACCTTGCAATGTGGAGATATTACTGTTTGTGCATTTACAATATTCATTGATTTTTGCCAGTGAAAAACATGTTTTTCATATACCAGAAATGTTTGAAGCTACTGACTGAATGAAAGGAGCTGGCATCTCACTCTCTTTGAATCTTCTTTATCATGCTAGGATTAACAGGAAAAAGCAAAAAATTTCAGAATTGCACCTTGCAATGTGGAGATATTACTGTTTGTGCATTTACAATATTCATTGATTTTTGCCATTGAAAAACATGTTTTTCATATACCAGAAATGTTTGAAGCTACTGACTGAATGAAAGGAGCTGGCATCTCACTCTCTTTGAATCTTCTTTATCATGCTAGGATTAGCAGGAAAAAGCAAAAAATTTCAGAATTGCACCTTGCAATGTGGAGATATTACTGTTTGTGCATTTACAATATTCATTGATTTTTGCCATTGAAAAACGTCCAGAAATGTTTGAAGCTACTGACTGAATGAAAGGAGCTGGCATCTCACTCTCTTTGAATCTTCTTTATCATGCTAGGATTAGCAGGAAAAAGCAAAAAATTTAGGAATTGCATCTTGCAATGTGGAGATATTACTGTTTGTGCATTTACAATATTCATTGATTTTTGCCATTGAAAAACATGTTATTCATATACCAGAAATGTTTGAAGCTACTGACTGAATGAAAGGAGCTGGCATCTCACTCTCTTTGAATCTTCTTTATCATGCTAGGATTAACAGGAAAAAGCAAAAAATTTCAGAATTGCACCTTGCAATGTGGAGATATTACTGTTTGTGCATTTACAATATTCATTGATTTTTGCCATTGAAAAATGTCCAGAAATGTTTGAAGCTACTGACTGAATGAAAGGAGCTGGCATCTCACTCTCTTTGAATCTTCTTTATCATGCTAGGATAAGCAGGAAAAAGCAAAAAATTTCAGAATTGCACCTTGCAATGTGGAGATATTACTGTTTGTGCATTTACAATATTCATTGATTTTTGCCATTGAAAAACGTCCAGAAATGTTTGAAGCTACTGACTGAATGAAAGGAGCTGGCATCTCACTCTCTTTGAATCTTCTTTATCATGCTAGGATTAGCAGGAAAAAGCAAAAAATTTCAGAATTGCACCTTGCAATATGGAGATATTACTGTTTGTGCATTTACAATATTCATTGATTTTTGCCATTGAAAAACATTATGTTATTCATATACCAGAAATGTTTGAAGCTACTGACTGAATGAAAGGAGCTGGCATCTCACTCTCTTTGAATCTTCTTTATCATGCTAGGATTAGCAGGAAAAAGCAAAAAATTTCAGAATTGCACCTTGCAATATGGAGATATTACTGTTTGTGCATTTACAATATTCATTGATTTTTGCCATTGAAAAACATGTTTTTCATATACCAGAAATGTTTGAAGCTACTGACTGAATGAAAGGAGCTGGCATCTCACTCTCTTTGAATCTTCTTTATCATGCTAGGATTAACAGGAAAAAGCAAAAAATTTCAGAATTGCACCTTGCAATGTGGAGATATTACTGTTTGTGCATTTACAATATTCATTGATTTTTGCCATTGAAAAACGTCCAGAAATGTTTGAAGCTACTGACTGAATGAAAGGAGCTGGCATCTCACTCTCTTTGAATCTTCTTTATCATGCTAGGATTAGCAGGAAAAAGCAAAAAATTTCAGAATTGCACCTTGCAATGTGGAGATATTACTGTTTGTGCATTTACAATATTCATTGATTTTTGCCATTGAAAAACGTCCAGAAATGTTTGAAGCTACTGACTGAATGAAAGGAGCTGGCATCTCACTCTCTTTGAATCTTCTTTATCATGCTAGGATTAGCAGGAAAAAGCAAAAAATTTCTGAATTGCACCTTGCAATGTGGAGATATTACTGTTTGTGCATTTACAATATTCATTGATTTTTGCCATTAAAAAACATGTTTTTCATATACCAGAAATGTTTGAAGCTACTGACTGAATAAAAGGAGCTGGCATCTCACTCTCTTTGAATCTTCTTTATCATGCTAGGATTAGCAGGAAAAAGCAAAAAATTTCAGAATTGCACCTTGCAATGTGGAGATATTACTGTTTGTGCATTTACAATATTCATTGATTTTTGCCATTGAAAAACATGTTTTTCATATACCAGAAATGTTTGAAGCTACTGACTGAATGAAAGGAGCTGGCATCTCACTCTCTTTGAATCTTCTTTATCATGCTAGGATTAACAGGAAAAAGCAAAAAATTTCAGAATTGCACCTTGCAATGTGGAGATATTACTGTTTGTGCATTTACAATATTCATTGATTTTTGCCATTGAAAAACATGTTTTTCATATCCCAGAAATGTTTGAAGCTACTGACTGAATGAAAGGAGCTGGCATCTCACTCTCTTTGAATCTTCTTTATCATGCTAGGATTAACAGGAAAAAGCAAAAAATTTCAGAATTGCACCTTGCAATGTGGAGATATTACTGTTTGTGCATTTACAATATTCATTGATTTTTGCCATTGAAAAACGTCCAGAAATGTTTGAAGCTACTGACTGAATGAAAGGAGCTGGCATCTCACTCTCTTTGAATCTTCTTTATCATGCTAGGATTAGCAGGAAAAAGCAAAAAATTTCAGAATTGCACCTTGCAATGTGGAGATATTACTGTTTGTGCATTTACAATATTCATTGATTTTTGCCATTGAAAAACATGTTTTTCATATACCAGAAATGTTTGAAGCTACTGACTGAATGAAAGGAGCTGGCATCTCACTCTCTTTGAATCTTCTTTATCATGCTAGGATTAGCAGGAAAAAGCAAAAAATTTCAGAATTGCACCTTGCAATGTGGAGATATTACTGTTTGTGCATTTACAATATTCATTGATTTTTGCCAGTGAAAAACATGTTTTTCATATACCAGAAATGTTTGAAGCTACTGACTGAATGAAAGGAGCTGGCATCTCACTCTCTTTGAATCTTCTTTATCATGCTAGGATTAACAGGAAAAAGCAAAAAATTTCAGAATTGCACCTTGCAATGTGGAGATATTACTGTTTGTGCATTTACAATATTCATTGATTTTTGCCATTGAAAAACATGTTTTTCATATACCAGAAATGTTTGAAGCTACTGACTGAATGAAAGGAGCTGGCATCTCACTCTCTTTGAATCTTCTTTATCATGCTAGGATTAGCAGGAAAAAGCAAAAAATTTCAGAATTGCACCTTGCAATGTGGAGATATTACTGTTTGTGCATTTACAATATTCATTGATTTTTGCCATTGAAAAACGTCCAGAAATGTTTGAAGCTACTGACTGAATGAAAGGAGCTGGCATCTCACTCTCTTTGAATCTTCTTTATCATGCTAGGATTAGCAGGAAAAAGCAAAAAATTTAGGAATTGCATCTTGCAATGTGGAGATATTACTGTTTGTGCATTTACAATATTCATTGATTTTTGCCATTGAAAAACATGTTTTTCATATACCAGAAATGTTTGAAGCTACTGACTGAATGAAAGGAGCTGGCATCTCACTCTCTTTGAATCTTCTTTATCATGCTAGGATTAACAGGAAAAAGCAAAAAATTTCAGAATTGCACCTTGCAATGTGGAGATATTACTGTTTGTGCATTTACAATATTCATTGATTTTTGCCATTGAAAAACATGTTTATCATATACCAGAAATGTTTGAAGCTACTGACTGAATGAAAGGAGCTGGCATCTCACTCTCTTTGAATCTTCTTTATCATGCTAGGATTAACAGGAAAAAGCAAAAAATTTCAGAATTGCACCTTGCAATGTGGAGATATTACTGTTTGTGCATTTACAATATTCATTGATTTTTGCCATTGAAAAACATGTTTTTCATATACCAGAAATGTTTGAAGCTACTGACTGAATGAAAGGAGCTGGCATCTCACTCTCTTTGAATCTTCTTTATCATGCTAGGATTAGCAGGAAAAAGCAAAAAATTTCAGAATTGCACCTTGCAATGTGGAGATATTACTGTTTGTGCATTTACAATATTCATTGATTTTTGCCATTGAAAAACATGTTTTTCATATACCAGAAATGTTTGAAGCTACTGACTGAATGAAAGGAGCTGGCATCTCACTCTCTTTGAATCTTCTTTATCATGCTAGGATTAGCAGGAAAAAGCAAAAAATTTCAGAATTGCACCTTGCAATGTGGAGATATTACTGTTTGTGCATTTACAATATTCATTGATTTTTGCCAGTGAAAAACATGTTTTTCATATACCAGAAATGTTTGAAGCTACTGACTGAATGAAAGGAGCTGGCATCTCACTCTCTTTGAATCTTCTTTATCATGCTAGGATTAACAGGAAAAAGCAAAAAATTTCAGAATTGCACCTTGCAATGTGGAAATATTACTGTTTGTGCATTTACAATATTCATTGATTTTTGCCATTGAAAAACATGTTTTTCATATACCAGAAATGTTTGAAGCTACTGACTGAATGAAAGGAGCTGGCATCTCACTCTCTTTGAATCTTTTTTATCATGCTAGGATTAGCAGGAAAAAGCAAAAAATTTCAGAATTGCACCTTGCAATGTGGAGATATTACTGTTTGTGCATTTACAATATTCATTGATTTTTGCCATTGAAAAACGTCCAGAAATGTTTGAAGCTACTGACTGAATGAAAGGAGCTGGCATCTCACTCTCTTTGAATCTTCTTTATCATGCTAGGATTAGCAGGAAAAAGCAAAAAATTTCAGAATTGCATCTTGCAATGTGGAGATATTACTGTTTGTGCATTTACAATATTCATTGATTTTTGCCATTGAAAAACATGTTATTCATATACCAGAAATGTTTGAAGCTACTGACTGAATGAAAGGAGCTGGCATCTCACTCTCTTTGAATCTTCTTTATCATGCTAGGATTAACAGGAAAAAGCAAAAAATTTCAGAATTGCACCTTGCAATGTGGAGATATTACTGTTTGTGCATTTACAATATTCATTGATTTTTGCCATTGAAAAACGTCCAGAAATGTTTGAAGCTACTGACTGAATGAAAGGAGCTGGCATCTCACTCTCTTTGAATCTTCTTTATCATGCTAGGATTAGCAGGAAAAAGCAAAAAATTTCAGAATTGCACCTTGCAATGTGGAGATATTACTGTTTGTGCATTTACAATATTCATTGATTTTTGCCATTGAAAAACATGTTTTTCATATACCAGAAATGTTTGAAGCTACTGACTGAATGAAAGGAGCTGGCATCTCACTCTCTTTGAATCTTCTTTATCATGCTAGGATTAGCAGGAAAAAGCAAAAAATTTCAGAATTGTACCTTGGAATGTGGAGATATTACTGTTTGTGCATTCACAATATTCATTGATTTTTGCCAGTGAAAAACATGTTTTTCATATACCAGAAATGTTTGAAGCTACTGACTGAATGAAAGGAGCTGGCATCTCACTCTCTTTGAATCTTCTTTATCATGCTAGGATTAACAGGAAAAAGCAAAAAATTTCAGAATTGCACCTTGCAATGTGGAGATATTACTGTTTGTGCATTTACAATATTCATTGATTTTTGCCATTGAAAAACATGTTTTTCATATACCAGAAATGTTTGAAGCTACTGACTGAATGAAAGGAGCTGGCATCTCACTCTCTTTGAATCTTCTTTATCATGCTAGGATTAGCAGGAAAAAGCAAAAAATTTCAGAATTGCACCTTGCAATGTGGAGATATTACTGTTTGTGCATTTACAATATTCATTGATTTTTGCCATTGAAAAACGTCCAGAAATGTTTGAAGCTACTGACTGAATGAAAGGAGCTGCCATCTCACTCTCTTTCAATCTTCTTTATCATGCTAGGATTAGCAGGAAAAAGCAAAAAATTTCAGAATTGCATCTTGCAATGTGGAGATATTACTGTTTGTGCATTTACAATATTCATTGATTTTTGCCATTGAAAAACATGTTATTCATATACCAGAACTGTTTGAAGCTACTGACTGAATGAAAGGAGCTGGCATCTCACTCTCTTTGAATCTTCTTTATCATGCTAGGATAAGCAGGAAAAAGCAAAAAATTTCAGAATTGCACCTTGCAATGTGGAGATATTACTGTTTGTGCATTTACAATATTCATTGATTTTTGCCATTGAAAAACATGTTTTTCATATACCAGAAATGTTTGAAGCTACTGACTGAATGAAAGGAGCTGGCATCTCACTCTCTTTGAATCTTCTTTATCATGCTAGGATTAGCAGTAAAAAGCAAAAAATTTCAGAATTGCACCTTGCAATGTGGAGATATTACTGTTTGTGCATTTACAATATTCATTGATTTTTGCCATTGAAAAACATGTTTTTCATATACCAGAAATGTTTGAAGCTACTGACTGAATGAAAGGAGCTGGCATCTCACTCTCTTTGAATCTTCTTTATCATGCTAGGATTAACAGGAAAAAGCAAAAAATTTCAGAATTGCACCTTGCAATGTGGAGATATTACTGTTTGTGCATTTACAATATTCATTGATTTTTGCCATTGAAAAACATGTTTATCATATACCAGAAATGTTTGAAGCTACTGACTGAATGAAAGGAGCTGGCATCTCACTCTCTTTGAATCTTCTTTATCATGCTAGGATTAACAGGAAAAAGCAAAAAATTTCAGAATTGCACCTTGCAATGTGGAGATATTACTGTTTGTGCATTTACAATATTCATTGATTTTTGCCATTGAAAAACATGTTTTTCATATACCAGAAATGTTTGAAGCTACTGACTGAATGAAAGGAGCTGGCATCTCACTCTCTTTGAATCTTCTTTATCATGCTAGGATTAGCAGGAAAAAGCAAAAAATTTCAGAATTGCACCTTGCAATGTGGAGATATTACTGTTTGCGCATTTACAATATTCATTGATTTTTGCCATTGAAAAACATGTTTTTCATATACCAGAAATGTTTGAAGCTACTGACTGAATGAAAGGAGCTGGCATCTCACTCTCTTTGAATCTTCTTTATCATGCTAGGATTAGCAGGAAAAAGCAAAAAATTTCAGAATTGCACCTTGCAATGTGGAGATATTACTGTTTGTGCATTTACAATATTCATTGATTTTTGCCAGTGAAAAACATGTTTTTCATATACCAGAAATGTTTGAAGCTACTGACTGAATGAAAGGAGCTGGCATCTCACTCTCTTTGAATCTTCTTTATCATGCTAGGATTAACAGGAAAAAGCAAAAAATTTCAGAATTGCACCTTGCAATGTGGAAATATTACTGTTTGTGCATTTACAATATTCATTGATTTTTGCCATTGAAAAACATGTTTTTCATATACCAGAAATGTTTGAAGCTACTGACTGAATGAAAGGAGCTGGCATCTCACTCTCTTTGAATCTTTTTTGTGATGCTAGGATTAGCAGGAAAAAGCAAAAAATTTCAGAATTGCACCTTGCAATGTGGAGATATTACTGTTTGTGCATTTACAATATTCATTGATTTTTGCCATTGAAAAACGTCCAGAAATGTTTGAAGCTACTGACTGAATGAAAGGAGCTGGCATCTCACTCTCTTTGAATCTTCTTTATCATGCTAGGATTAGCAGGAAAAAGCAAAAAATTTCAGAATTTCATCTTGCAATGTGGAGATATTACTGTTTGTGCATTTACAATATTCATTGATTTTTGCCATTGAAAAACATGTTTTTCATATACCAGAAATGTTTGAAGCTACTGACTGAATGAAAGGAGCTGGCATCTCACTCTCTTTGAATCTTCTTTATCATGCTAGGATTAGCAGGAAAAAGCAAAAAATTTCAGAATTGCACCTTGCAATGTGGAGATATTACTGTTTGTGCATTTACAATATTCATTGATTTTTGCCAGTGAAAAACATGTTTTTCATATACCAGAAATGTTTGAAGCTACTGACTGAATGAAAGGAGCTGGCATCTCACTCTCTTTGAATCTTCTTTATCATGCTAGGATTAACAGGAAAAAGCAAAAAATTTCAGAATTGCACCTTGCAATGTGGAAATATTACTGTTTGTGCATTTACAATATTCATTGATTTTTGCCATTGAAAAACATGTTTTTCATATACCAGAAATGTTTGAAGCTACTGACTGAATGAAAGGAGCTGGCATCTCACTCTCTTTGAATCTTTTTTATCATGCTAGGATTAGCAGGAAAAAGCAAAAAATTTCAGAATTGCACCTTGCAATGTGGAGATATTACTGTTTGTGCATTTACAATATTCATTGATTTTTGCCATTGAAAAACGTCCAGAAATGTTTGAAGCTACTGACTGAATGAAAGGAGCTGGCATCTCACTCTCTTTGAATCTTCTTTATCATGCTAGGATTAGCAGGAAAAAGCAAAAAATTTCAGAATTGCATCTTGCAATGTGGAGATATTACTGTTTGTGCATTTACAATATTCATTGATTTTTGCCATTGAAAAACATGTTTTTCATATACCAGAAATGTTTGAAGCTACTGACTGAATGAAAGGAGCTGGCATCTCACTCTCTTTGAATCTTCTTTATCATGCTAGGATTAGGAGGAAAAAGCAAAAAATTTCAGAATTGCACCTTGCAATGTGGAGATATTACTGTTTGTGCATTTACAATATTCATTGATTTTTGCCAGTGAAAAACATGTTTTTCATATACCAGAAATGTTTGAAGCTACTGACTGAATGAAAGGAGCTGGCATCTCACTCTCTTTGAATCTTCTTTATCATGCTAGGATTAACAGGAAAAAGCAAAAAATTTCAGAATTGCACCTTGCAATGTGGAAATATTACTGTTTGTGCATTTACAATATTCATTGATTTTTGCCATTGAAAAACATGTTTTTCATATACCAGAAATGTTTGAAGCTACTAACTGAATGAAAGGAGCTGGCATCTCACTCTCTTTGAATCTTTTTTATCATGCTAGGATTAGCAGGAAAAAGCAAAAAATTTCAGAATTGCACCTTGCAATGTGGAGATATTACTGTTTGTGCATTTACAATATTCATTGATTTTTGCCATTGAAAAACGTCCAGAAATGTTTGAAGCTACTGACTGAATGAAAGGAGCTGGCATCTCACTCTCTTTGAATCTTCTTTATCATGCTAGGATTAGCAGGAAAAAGCAAAAAATTTCAGAATTGCATCTTGCAATGTGGAGATATTACTGTTTGTGCATTTACAATATTCATTGATTTTTGCCATTGAAAAACATGTTATTCATATACCAGAAATGTTTGAAGCTACTGACTGAATGAAAGGAGCTGGCATCTCACTCTCTTTGAATCTTCTTTATCATGCTAGGATTAACAGGAAAAAGCAAAAAATTTCAGAATTGCACCTTGCAATGTGGAGATATTACTGTTTGTGCATTTACAATATTCATTGATTTTTGCCTTGAAAAATGTCCAGAAATGTTTGAAGCTACTGACTGAATGAAAGGAGCTGGCATCTCACTCTCTTTGAATCTTCTTTATCATGCTAGGATTAGCAGGAAAAAGCAAAAAATTTCAGAATTGCACCTTGCAATGTGGAGATATTACTGTTTGTGCATTTACAATATTCATTGATTTTTGCCATTGAAAAACATGTTTTTCATATACCAGAAATGTTTGAAGCTACTGACTGAATGAAAGGAGCTGGCATCTCACTCTCTTTGAATCTTCTTTATCATGCTAGGATTAGCAGGAAAAAGCAAAAAATTTCAGAATTGCACCTTGGAATGTGGAGATATTACTGTTTGTGCATTTACAATATTCATTGATTTTTGCCAGTGAAAAACATGTTTTTCATATACCAGAAATGTTTGAAGCTACTGACTGAATGAAAGGAGCTGGCATCTCACTCTCTTTGAATCTTCTTTATCATGCTAGGATTAACAGGAAAAAGCAAAAAATTTCAGAATTGCACCTTGCAATGTGGAGATATTACTGTTTGTGCATTTACAATATTCATTGATTTTTGCCATTGAAAAACATGTTTTTCATATACCAGAAATGTTTGAAGCTACTGACTGAATGAAAGGAGCTGGCATCTCACTTTCTTTGAATCTTCTTTATCATGCTAGGATTAGCAGGAAAAAGCAAAAAATTTCAGAATTGCACCTTGCAATGTGGAGATATTACTGTTTGTGCATTTACAATATTCATTGATTTTTGCCATTGAAAAACGTCCAGAAATGTTTGAAGCTACTGACTGAATGAAAGGAGCTGCCATCTCACTCTCTTTCAATCTTCTTTATCATGCTAGGATTAGCAGGAAAAAGCAAAAAATTTCAGAATTGCACCTTGCAATGTGGAGATATTACTGTTTGTGCATTTACAATATTCATTGATTTTTGCCATTGAAAAACATGTTTTTCATATACCAGAAATGTTTGAAGCTACTGACTGAATGAAAGGAGCTGGCATCTCACTCTCTTTGAATCTTCTTTATCATGCTAGGATTAGCAGGAAAAAGCAAAAAATTTCAGAATTGCACCTTGCAATGTGGAGATATTACTGTTTGTGCATTTACAATATTCATTGATTTTTGCCAGTGAAAAACATGTTTTTCATATACCAGAAATGTTTGAAGCTACTGACTGAATGAAAGGAGCTGGCATCTCACTCTCTTTGAATCTTCTTTATCATGCTAGGATTAACAGGAAAAAGCAAAAAAATTCAGAATTGCACCTTGCAATGTGGAGATATTACTGTTTGTGCATTTACAATATTCATTGATTTTTGCCATTGAAAAACATGTTTTTCATATACCAGAAATGTTTGAAGCTACTGACTGAATGAAAGGAGCTGACATCTCACTCTCTTTGAATCTTCTTTATCATGCTAGGATTAGCAGGAAAAAGCAAAAAATTTCAGAATTGCACCTTGCAATGTGGAGATATTACTGTTTGTGCATTTACAATATTCATTGATTTTTGCCATTGAAAAACGTCCAGAAATGTTTGAAGCTACTAACTGAATGAAAGGAGCTGGCATCTCACTCTCTTTGAATCTTCTTTATCATGCTAGGATTAGCAGGAAAAAGCAAAAAATTTCAGAATTGCATCTTGCAATGTGGAGATATTACTGTTTGTGCATTTACAATATTCATTGATTTTTGCCATTGAAAAACATGTTATTCATATACCAGAAATGTTTGAAGCTACTGACTGAATGAAAGGAGCTGGCATCTCACTCTCTTTGAATCTTCTTTATCATGCTAGGATTAACAGGAAAAAGCAAAAAATTTCAGAATTGCACCTTGCAATGTGGAGATATTACTGTTTGTGCATTTACAATATTCATTGATTTTTGCCATTGAAAAACGTCCAGAAATGTTTGAAGCTACTGACTGAATGAAAGGAGCTGGCATCTCACTCTCTTTGAATCTTCTTTATCATGCTAGGATTAGCAGGAAAAAGCAAAAAATTTCAGAATTGCACCTTGCAATGTGGAGATATTACTGTTTGTGCATTTACAATATTCATTGATTTTTGCCATTGAAAAACATGTTTTTCATATACCAGAAATGTTTGAAGCTACTGACTGAATGAAAGGAGCTGGCATCTCACTCTCTTTGAATCTTCTTTATCATGCTAGGATTAGCAGGAAAAAGCAAAAAATTTCAGAATTGCACCTTGCAATGTGGAGATATTACTGTTTGTGCATTTACAATATTCATTGATTTTTGCCAGTGAAAAACATGTTTTTCATATACCAGAAATGTTTGAAGCTACTGACTGAATGAAAGGAGCTGGCATCTCACTCTCTTTGAATCTTCTTTATCATGCTAGGATTAACAGGAAAAAGCAAAAAATTTCAGAATTGCACCTTGCAATGTGGAGATATTACTGTTTGTGCATTTACAATATTCATTGATTTTTGCCATTGAAAAACATGTTTTTCATATACCAGAAATGTTTGAAGCTACTGACTGAATGAAAGGAGCTGGCATCTCACTCTCTTTGAATCTTCTTTATCATGCTAGGATTAGCAGGAAAAAGCAAAAAATTTCAGAATTGCACCTTGCAATGTGGAGATATTACTGTTTGTGCATTTACAATATTCATTGATTTTTGCCATTGAAAAACGTCCAGAAATGTTTGAAGCTACTGACTGAATGAAAGGAGCTGGCATCTCACTCTCTTTGAATCTTCTTTATCATGCTAGGATTAGCAGGAAAAAGCAAAAAATTTCAGAATTGCATCTTGCAATGTGGAGATATTACTGTTTGTGCATTTACAATATTCATTGATTTTTGCCATTGAAAAACATGTTATTCATATACCAGAAATGTTTGAAGCTACTGACTGAATGAAAGGAGCTGGCATCTCACTCTCTTTGAATCTTCTTTATCATGCTAGGATTAGCAGGAAAAAGCAAAAAATTTCAGAATTGCACCTTGCAATATGGAGATATTACTGTTTGTGCATTTACAATATTCATTGATTTTTGCCATTGAAAAACATGTTTTTCATATACCAGAAATGTTTGAAGCTACTGACTGAATGAAAGGAGCTGGCATCTCACTCTCTTTGAATCTTCTTTATCATGCTAGGATTAACAGGAAAAAGCAAAAAATTTCAGAATTGCACCTTGCAATGTGGAGATATTACTGTTTGTGCATTTACAATATTCATTGATTTTTGCCATTGAAAAACATGTTTATCATATACCAGAAATGTTTGAAGCTACTGACTGAATGAAAGGAGCTGGCATCTCACTCTCTTTGAATCTTCTTTATCATGCTAGGATTAGCAGGAAAAAGCAAAAAATTTCAGAATTGCACCTTGCAATGTGGAGATATTACTGTTTGTGCATTTACAATATTCATTGATTTTTGCCAGTGAAAAACATGTTTTTCATATACCAGAAATGTTTGAAGCTACTGACTGAATGAAAGAAGCTGGCATCTCACTCTCTTTGAATCTTCTTTATCATGCTAGGATTAACAGGAAAAAGCAAAAAATTTCAGAATTGCACCTTGCAATGTGGAGATATTACTGTTTGTGCATTTACAATATTCATTGATTTTTGCCATTGAAAAACATGTTTTTCATATACCAGAAATGCTTGAAGCTACTGACTGAATGAAAGGAGCTGGCATCTCACTCTCTTTGAATCTTCTTTATCATGCTAGGATTAGCAGGAAAAAGCAAAAAATTTCAGAATTGCACCTTGCAATGTGGAGATATTACTGTTTGTGCATTTACAATATTCATTGATTTTTGCCATTGAAAAACGTCCAGAAATGTTTGAAGCTACTGACTGAATGAAAGGAGCTGGCATCTCACTCTCTTTGAATCTTCTTTATCATGCTAGGATTAGCAGGAAAAAGCAAAAAATTTCAGAATTGCATCTTGCAATGTGGAGATATTACTGTTTGTGCATTTACAATATTCATTGATTTTTGCCATTGAAAAACATGTTATTCATATACCAGAAATGTTTGAAGCTACTGACTGAATGAAAGGAGCTGGCATCTCACTCTCTTTGAATCTTCTTTATCATGCTAGGATTAACAGGAAAAAGCAAAAAATTTCAGAATTGCACCTTGCAATGTGGAGATATTACTGTTTGTGCATTTACAATATTCATTGATTTTTGCCATTGAAAAACGTCCAGAAATGTTTGAAGCTACTGACTGAATGAAAGGAGCTGGCATCTCACTCTCTTTGAATCTTCTTTATCATGCTAGGATTAGCAGGAAAAAGCAAAAAATTTCAGAATTGCACCTTGCAATGTGGAGATATTACTGTTTGTGCATTTACAATATTCATTGATTTTTGCCATTGAAAAACATGTTTTTCATATACCAGAAATGTTTGAAGCTACTGACTGAATGAAAGGAGCTGGCATCTCACTCTCTTTGAATCTTCTTTATCATGCTAGGATTAGCAGGAAAAAGCAAAAAATTTCAGAATTGCACCTTGCAATGTGGAGATATTACTGTTTGTGCATTTACAATATTCATTGATTTTTGCCAGTGAAAAACATGTTTTTCATATACCAGAAATGTTTGAAGCTACTGACTGAATGAAAGGAGCTGGCATCTCACTCTCTTTGAATCTTCTTTATCATGCTAGGATTAACAGGAAAAAGCAAAAAATTTCAGAATTGCACCTTGCAATGTGGAGATATTACTGTTTGTGCATTTACAATATTCATTGATTTTTGCCATTGAAAAACATGTTTTTCATATACCAGAAATGTTTGAAGCTACTGACTGAATGAAAGGAGCTGGCATCTCACTCTCTTTGAATCTTCTTTATCATGCTAGGATTAGCAGGAAAAAGCAAAAAATTTCAGAATTGCACCTTGCAATGTGGAGATATTACTGTTTGTGCATTTACAATATTCATTGATTTTTGCCATTGAAAAACGTCCAGAAATGTTTGAAGCTACTGACTGAATGAAAGGAGCTGGCATCTCACTCTCTTTGAATCTTCTTTATCATGCTAGGATTAGCAGGAAAAAGCAAAAAATTTCAGAATTGCACCTTGCAATGTGGAGATATTACTGTTTGTGCATTTACAATATTCATTGATTTTTGCCATTGAAAAACATGTTTATCATATACCAGAAATGTTTGAAGCTACTGACTGAATGAAAGGAGCTGGCATCTCACTCTCTTTGAATCTTCTTTATCATGCTAGGATTAACAGGAAAAAGCAAAAAATTTCAGAATTGCACCTTGCAATGTGGAGATATTACTGTTTGTGCATTTACAATATTCATTGATTTTTGCCATTGAAAAACATGTTTTTCATATACCAGAAATGCTTGAAGCTACTGACTGAATGAAAGGAGCTGGCATCTCACTCTCTTTGAATCTTCTTTATCATGCTAGGATTAGCAGGAAAAAGCAAAAAATTTCAGAATTGCACCTTGCAATGTGGAGATATTACTGTTTGTGCATTTACAATATTCATTGATTTTTGCCATTGAAAAACGTCCAGAAATGTTTGAAGCTACTGACTGAATGAAAGGAGCTGGCATCTCACTCTCTTTGAATCTTCTTTATCATGCTAGGATTAGCAGGAAAAAGCAAAAAATTTCAGAATTGCATCTTGCAATGTGGAGATATTACTGTTTGTGCATTTACAATATTCATTGATTTTTGCCATTGAAAAACATGTTATTCATATACCAGAAATGTTTGAAGCTACTGACTGAATGAAAGGAGCTGGCATCTCACTCTCTTTGAATCTTCTTTATCATGCTAGGATTAACAGGAAAAAGCAAAAAATTTCAGAATTGCACCTTGCAATGTGGAGATATTACTGTTTGTGCATTTACAATATTCATTGATTTTTGCCATTGAAAAACGTCCAGAAATGTTTGAAGCTACTGACTGAATGAAAGGAGCTGGCATCTCACTCTCTTTGAATCTTCTTTATCATGCTAGGATTAGCAGGAAAAAGCAAAAAATTTCAGAATTGCACCTTGCAATGTGGAGATATTACTGTTTGTGCATTTACAATATTCATTGATTTTTGCCATTGAAAAACATGTTTTTCATATACCAGAAATGTTTGAAGCTACTGACTGAATGAAAGGAGCTGGCATCTCACTCTCTTTGAATCTTCTTTATCATGCTAGGATTAGCAGGAAAAAGCAAAAAATTTCAGAATTGCACCTTGCAATGTGGAGATATTACTGTTTGTGCATTTACAATATTCATTGATTTTTGCCAGTGAAAAACATGTTTTTCATATACCAGAAATGTTTGAAGCTACTGACTGAATGAAAGGAGCTGGCATCTCACTCTCTTTGAATCTTCTTTATCATGCTAGGATTAACAGGAAAAAGCAAAAAATTTCAGAATTGCACCTTGCAATGTGGAGATATTACTGTTTGTGCATTTACAATATTCATTGATTTTTGCCATTGAAAAACATGTTTTTCATATACCAGAAATGTTTGAAGCTACTGACTGAATGAAAGGAGCTGGCATCTCACTCTCTTTGAATCTTCTTTATCATGCTAGGATTAGCAGGAAAAAGCAAAAAATTTCAGAATTGCACCTTGCAATGTGGAGATATTACTGTTTGTGCATTTACAATATTCATTGATTTTTGCCATTGAAAAACGTCCAGAAATGTTTGAAGCTACTGACTGAATGAAAGGAGCTGGCATCTCACTCTCTTTGAATCTTCTTTATCATGCTAGGATTAGCAGGAAAAAGCAAAAAATTTCAGAATTGCACCTTGCAATGTGGAGATATTACTGTTTGTGCATTTACAATATTCATTGATTTTTGCCAGTGAAAAACATGTTTTTCATATACCAGAAATGTTTGAAGCTACTGACTGAATGAAAGGAGCTGGCATCTCACTCTCTTTGAATCTTCTTTATCATGCTAGGATTAACAGGAAAAAGCAAAAAATTTCAGAATTGCACCTTGCAATGTGGAGATATTACTGTTTGTGCATTTACAATATTCATTGATTTTTGCCATTGAAAAACATGTTTTTCATATACCAGAAATGTTTGAAGCTACTGACTGAATGAAAGGAGCTGGCATCTCACTCTCTTTGAATCTTCTTTATCATGCTAGGATTAGCAGGAAAAAGCAAAAAATTTCAGAATTGCACCTTGCAATGTGGAGATATTACTGTTTGTGCATTTACAATATTCATTGATTTTTGCCATTGAAAAACATGTTTATCATATACCAGAAATGTTTGAAGCTACTGACTGAATGAAAGGAGCTGGCATCTCACTCTCTTTGAATCTTCTTTATCATGCTAGGATTAACAGGAAAAAGCAAAAAATTTCAGAATTGCACCTCGCAATGTGGAGATATTACTGTTTGTGCATTTACAATATTCATTGATTTTTGCCATTGAAAAACATGTTTATCATATACCAGAAATGTTTGAAGCTACTGACTGAATGAAAGGAGCTGGCATCTCACTCTCTTTGAATCTTCTTTATCATGCTAGGATTAACAGGAAAAAGCAAAAAATTTCAGAATTGCACCTTGCAATGTGGAGATATTACTGTTTGTGCATTTACAATATTCATTGATTTTTGCCATTGAAAAACATGTTTTTCATATACCAGAAATGTTTGAAGCTACTGACTGAATGAAAGGAGCTGGCATCTCACTCTCTTTGAATCTTCTTTATCATGCTAGGATTAGCAGGAAAAAGCAAAAAATTTCAGAATTGCACCTTGCAATGTGGAGATATTACTGTTTGTGCATTTACAATATTCATTGATTTTTGCCATTGAAAAACATGTTTTTCATATACCAGAAATGTTTGAAGCTACTGACTGAATGAAAGGAGCTGGCATCTCACTCTCTTTGAATCTTCTTTATCATGCTAGGATTAGCAGGAAAAAGCAAAAAATTTCAGAATTGCACCTTGCAATGTGGAGATATTACTGTTTGTGCATTTACAATATTCATTGATTTTTGCCAGTGAAAAACATGTTTTTCATATACCAGAAATGTTTGAAGCTACTGACTGAATGAAAGGAGCTGGCATCTCACTCTCTTTGAATCTTCTTTATCATGCTAGGATTAGCAGGAAAAAGCAAAAAATTTCAGAATTGCATCTTGCAATGTGGAGATATTACTGTTTGTGCATTTACAATATTCATTGATTTTTGCCATTGAAAAACATGTTTTTCATATACCAGAAATGTTTGAAGCTACTGACTGAATGAAAGGAGCTGGCATCTCACTCTCTTTGAATCTTCTTTATCATGCTAGGATTAGCAGGAAAAAGCAAAAAATTTCAGAATTGCACCTTGCAATGTGGAGATATTACTGTTTGTGCATTTACAATATTCATTGATTTTTGCCATTGAAAAACATGTTTTTCATATACCAGAAATGTTTGAAGCTACTGACTGAATGAAAGGAGCTGGCATCTCACTCTCTTTGAATCTTCTTTATCATGCTAGGATTAGCAGGAAAAAGCAAAAAATTTCAGAATTGCACCTTGCAATGTGGAGATATTACTGTTTGTGCATTTACAATATTCATTGATTTTTGCCAGTGAAAAACATGTTTTTCATATACCAGAAATGTTTGAAGCTACTGACTGAATGAAAGGAGCTGGCATCTCACTCTCTTTGAATCTTCTTTATCATGCTAGGATTAGCAGGAAAAAGCAAAAAATTTCAGAATTGCATCTTGCAATGTGGAGATATTACTGTTTGTGCATTTACAATATTCATTGATTTTTGCCATTGAAAAACATGTTATTCATATACCAGAAATGTTTGAAGCTACTGACTGAATGAAAGGAGCTGGCATCTCACTCTCTTTGAATCTTCTTTATCATGCTAGGATTAACAGGAAAAAGCAAAAAATTTCAGAATTGCACCTTGCAATGTGGAGATATTACTGTTTGTGCATTTACAATATTCATTGATTTTTGCCATTGAAAAACGTCCAGAAATGTTTGAAGCTACTGACTGAATGAAAGGAGCTGGCATCTCACTCTCTTTGAATCTTCTTTATCATGCTAGGATTAGCAGGAAAAAGCAAAAAATTTCAGAATTGCACCTTGCAATGTGGAGATATTACTGTTTGTGCATTTACAATATTCATTGATTTTTGCCATTGAAAAACATGTTTTTCATATACCAGAAATGTTTGAAGCTACTGACTGAATGAAAGGAGATGGCATCTCACTCTCTTTGAATCTTCTTTATCATGCTAGGATTAGCAGGAAAAAGCAAAAAATTTCAGAATTGCACCTTGCAATGTGGAGATATTACTGTTTGTGCATTTACAATATTCATTGATTTTTGCCAGTGAAAAACATGTTTTTCATATACCAGAAATGTTTGAAGCTACTGACTGAATGAAAGGAGCTGGCATCTCACTCTCTTTGAATCTTCTTTATCATGCTAGGATTAACAGGAAAAAGCAAAAAATTTCAGAATTGCACCTTGCAATGTGGAGATATTACTGTTTGTGCATTTACAATATTCATTGATTTTTGCCATTGAAAAACATGTTTTTCATATACCAGAAATGTTTGAAGCTACTGACTGAATGAAAGGAGCTGGCATCTCACTCTCTTTGAATCTTCTTTATCATGCTAGGATTAGCAGGAAAAAGCAAAAAATTTCAGAATTGCACCTTGCAATGTGGAGATATTACTGTTTGTGCATTTACAATATTCATTGATTTTTGCCAGTGAAAAACATGTTTTTCATATACCAGAAATGTTTGAAGCTACTGACTGAATGAAAGGAGCTGGCATCTCACTCTCTTTGAATCTTCTTTATCATGCTAGGATTAACAGGAAAAAGCAAAAAATTTCAGAATTGCACCTTGCAATGTGGAGATATTACTGTTTGTGCATTTACAATATTCATTGATTTTTGCCATTGAAAAACATGTTTTTCATATACCAGAAATGTTTGAAGCTACTGACTGAATGAAAGGAGCTGGCATCTCACTCTCTTTGAATCTTCTTTATCATGCTAGGATTAGCAGGAAAAAGCAAAAAATTTCAGAATTGCACCTTGCAATGTGGAGATATTACTGTTTGTGCATTTACAATATTCATTGATTTTTGCCATTGAAAAACATGTTTATCATATACCAGAAATGTTTGAAGCTACTGACTGAATGAAAGGAGCTGGCATCTCACTCTCTTTGAATCTTCTTTATCATGCTAGGATTAACAGGAAAAAGCAAAAAATTTCAGAATTGCACCTTGCAATGTGGAGATATTACTGTTTGTGCATTTACAATATTCATTGATTTTTGCCATTGAAAAACATGTTTATCATATACCAGAAATGTTTGAAGCTACTGACTGAATGAAAGGAGCTGGCATCTCACTCTCTTTGAATCTTCTTTATCATGCTAGGATTAACAGGAAAAAGCAAAAAATTTCAGAATTGCACCTTGCAATGTGGAGATATTACTGTTTGTGCATTTACAATATTCATTGATTTTTGCCATTGAAAAACATGTTTTTCATATACCAGAAATGTTTGAAGCTACTGACTGAATGAAAGGAGCTGGCATCTCACTCTCTTTGAATCTTCTTTATCATGCTAGGATTAGCAGGAAAAAGCAAAAAATTTCAGAATTGCACCTTGCAATGTGGAGATATTACTGTTTGTGCATTTACAATATTCATTGATTTTTGCCATTGAAAAACATGTTTTTCATATACCAGAAATGTTTGAAGCTACTGACTGAATGAAAGGAGCTGGCATCTCACTCTCTTTGAATCTTCTTTATCATGCTAGGATTAGCAGGAAAAAGCAAAAAATTTCAGAATTGCACCTTGCAATGTGGAGATATTACTGTTTGTGCATTTACAATATTCATTGATTTTTGCCAGTGAAAAACATGTTTTTCATATACCAGAAATGTTTGAAGCTACTGACTGAATGAAAGGAGCTGGCATCTCACTCTCTTTGAATCTTCTTTATCATGCTAGGATTAGCAGGAAAAAGCAAAAAATTTCAGAATTGCATCTTGCAATGTGGAGATATTACTGTTTGTGCATTTACAATATTCATTGATTTTTGCCATTGAAAAACATGTTATTCATATACCAGAAATGTTTGAAGCTACTGACTGAATTAAAGGAGCTGGCATCTCACTCTCTTTGAATCTTCTTTATCATGCTAGGATTAACAGGAAAAAGCAAAAAATTTCAGAATTGCACCTTGCAATGTGGAGATATTACTGTTTGTGCATTTACAATATTCATTGATTTTTGCCATTGAAAAACGTCCAGAAATGTTTGAAGCTACTGACTGAATGAAAGGAGCTGGCATCTCACTCTCTTTGAATCTTCTTTATCATGCTAGGATTAGCAGGAAAAAGCAAAAAATTTCAGAATTGCACCTTGCAATGTGGAGATATTACTGTTTGTGCATTTACAATATTCATTGATTTTTGCCATTGAAAAACATGTTTTTCATATACCAGAAATGTTTGAAGCTACTGACTGAATGAAAGGAGATGGCATCTCACTCTCTTTGAATCTTCTTTATCATGCTAGGATTAGCAGGAAAAAGCAAAAAATTTCAGAATTGCACCTTGCAATGTGGAGATATTACTGTTTGTGCATTTACAATATTCATTGATTTTTGCCAGTGAAAAACATGTTTTTCATATACCAGAAATGTTTGAAGCTACTGACTGAATGAAAGGAGCTGGCATCTCACTCTCTTTGAATCTTCTTTATCATGCTAGGATTAACAGGAAAAAGCAAAAAATTTCAGAATTGCACCTTGCAATGTGGAGATATTACTGTTTGTGCATTTACAATATTCATTGATTTTTGCCATTGAAAAACATGTTTTTCATATACCAGAAATGTTTGAAGCTACTGACTGAATGAAAGGAGCTGGCATCTCACTCTCTTTGAATCTTCTTTATCATGCTAGGATTAGCAGGAAAAAGCAAAAAATTTCAGAATTGCACCTTGCAATGTGGAGATATTACTGTTTGTGCATTTACAATATTCATTGATTTTTGCCATTGAAAAACGTCCAGAAATGTTTGAAGCTACTGACTGAATGAAAGGAGCTGGCATCTCACTCTCTTTGAATCTTCTTTATCATGCTAGGATTAGCAGGAAAAAGCAAAAAATTTCAGAATTGCATCTTGCAATGTGGAGATATTACTGTTTGTGCATTTACAATATTCATTGATTTTTGCCATTGAAAAACATGTTATTCATATACCAGAAATGTTTGAAGCTACTGACTGAATGAAAGGAGCTGGCATCTCACTCTCTTTGAATCTTCTTTATCATGCTAGGATTAACAGGAAAAAGCAAAAAATTTCAGAATTGCACCTTGCAATGTGGAGATTTTACTGTTTGTGCATTTACAATATTCATTGATTTTTGCCATGGAAAAACGTCCAGAAATGTTTGAAGCTACTGACTGAATGAAAGGAGCTGGCATCTCACTCTCTTTGAATCTTCTTTATCATGCTAGGATTAGCAGGAAAAAGCAAAAAATTTCAGAATTGCACCTTGCAATGTGGAGATATTACTGTTTGTGCATTTACAATATTCATTGATTTTTGCCATTGAAAAACATGTTTTTCATATACCAGAAATGTTTGAAGCTACTGACTGAATGAAAGGAGCTGGCATCTCACTCTCTTTGAATCTTCTTTATCATGCTAGGATTAGCAGGAAAAAGCAAAAAATTTCAGAATTGCACCTTGCAATGTGGAGATATTACTGTTTGTGCATTTACAATATTCATTGATTTTTGCCAGTGAAAAACATGTTTTTCATATACCAGAAATGTTTGAAGCTACTGACTGAATGAAAGGAGCTGGCATCTCACTCTCTTTGAATCTTCTTTATCATGCTAGGATTAACAGGAAAAGGCAAGAAATTTCAGAATTGCACCTTGCAATGTGGAGATATTACTGTTTGTGCATTGACAATATTCATTGATTTTTGCCATTGAAAAACATGTTTTTCATATACCAGAAATGTTTGAAGCTACTGACTGAATGAAAGGAGCTGGCATCTCACTCTCTTTGAATCTTCTTTATCATGCTAGGATTAGCAGGAAAAAGCAAAAAATTTCAGAATTGCACCTTGCATTGTGGAGATATTACTGTTTGTGCATTTACAATATTCATTGATTTTTGCCATTGAAAAACATCCAGAAATGTTTGAAGCTACTGACTGAATGAAAGGAGCTGGCATCTCACTCTCTTTGAATCTTCTTTATCATGCTAGGATTAGCAGGAAAAAGCAAAAAATTTCAGAATTGCATCTTGCAATGTGGAGATATTACTGTTTGTGCATTTACAATATTCATTGATTTTTGCCATTGAAAAACATGTTATTCATATACCAGAAATGTTTGAAGCTACTGACTGAATGAAAGGAGCTGGCATCTCACTCTCTTTGAATCTTCTTTATCATGCTAGGATTAGCAGGAAAAAGCAAAAAATTTCAGAATTGCACCTTGCAATATGGAGATATTACTGTTTGTGCATTTACAATATTCATTGATTTTTGCCATTGAAAAACAAGTTTTTCATATACCAGAAATGTTTGAAGCTACTGACTGAATGAAAGGAGCTGGCATCTCACTCTCTTTGAATCTTCTTTATCATGCTAGGATTAACAGGAAAAAGCAAAAAATTTCAGAATTGCACCTTGCAATGTGGAGATATTACTGTTTGTGCATTTACAATATTCATTGATTTTTGCCATTGAAAAACATGTTTTTCATATACCAGAAATGTTTGAAGCTACTGACTGAATGAAAGGAGCTGGCATCTCACTCTCTTTGAATCTTCTTTATCATGCTAGGATTAACAGGAAAAAGCAAAAAATTTCAGAATTGCACCTTGCAATGTGGAGATATTACTGTTTGTGCATTTACAATATTCATTGATTTTTGCCATTGAAAAACGTCCAGAAATGTTTGAAGCTACTGACTGAATGAAAGGAGCTGGCATCTCACTCTCTTTGAATCTTCTTTATCATGCTAGGATTAGCAGGAAAAAGCAAAAAATTTCAGAATTGCACCTTGCAATGTGGAGATATTACTGTTTGTGCATTTACAATATTCATTGATTTTTGCCAGTGAAAAACATGTTTTTCATATACCAGAAATGTTTGAAGCTACTGACTGAATGAAAGGAGCTGGCATCTCACTCTCTTTGAATCTTCTTTATCATGCTAGGATTAACAGGAAAAAGCAAAAAATTTCAGAATTGCACCTTGCAATGTGGAGATATTACTGTTTGTGCATTTACAATATTCATTGATTTTTGCCATTGAAAAACATGTTTTTCATATACCAGAAATGTTTGAAGCTACTGACTGAATGAAAGGAGCTGGCATCTCACTCTCTTTGAATCTTCTTTATCATGCTAGGATTAGCAGGAAAAAGCAAAAAATTTCAGAATTGCACCTTGCAATGTGGAGATATTACTGTTTGTGCATTTACAATATTCATTGATTTTTGCCATTGAAAAACGTCCAGAAATGTTTGAAGCTACTGACTGAATGAAAGGAGCTGGCATCTCACTCTCTTTGAATCTTCTTTATCATGCTAGGATTAGCAGGAAAAAGCAAAAAATTTCAGAATTGCATCTTGCAATGTGGAGATATTACTGTTTGTGCATTTACAATATTCATTGATTTTTGCCATTGAAAAACATGTTATTCATATACCAGAAATGTTTGAAGCTACTGACTGAATGAAAGGAGCTGGCATCTCACTCTCTTTGAATCTTCTTTATCATGCTAGGATTAGCAGGAAAAAGCAAAAAATTTCAGAATTGCACCTTGCAATATGGAGATATTACTGTTTGTGCATTTACAATATTCATTGATTTTTGCCATTGAAAAACATATTTTTCATATACCAGAAATGTTTGAAGCTACTGACTGAATGAAAGGAGCTGGCATCTCACTCTCTTTGAATCTTCTTTATCATGCTAGGATTAACAGGAAAAAGCAAAAAATTTCAGAATTGCACCTTGCAATGTGGAGATATTACTGTTTGTGCATTTCCAATATTCATTGATTTTTGCCATTGAAAAACATGTTTTTCATATACCAGAAATGTTTGAAGCTACTGACTGAATGAAAGGAGCTGGCATCTCACTCTCTTTGAATCTTCTTTATCATGCTAGGATTAACAGGAAAAAGCAAAAAATTTCAGAATTGCACCTTGCAATGTGGAGATATTACTGTTTGTGCATTTACAATATTCATTGATTTTTGCCATTGAAAAACATGTTTTTCATATACCAGAAATGTTTGAAGCTACTGACTGAATGAAAGGAGCTGGCATCTCACTCTCTTTGAATCTTCTTTATCATGCTAGGATTAGCAGGAAAAAGCAAAAAATTTCAGAATTGCACCTTGCAATGTGGAGATATTACTGTTTGTGCATTTACAATATTCATTGATTTTTGCCATTGAAAAACATGTTTTTCATATACCAGAAATGTTTGAAGCTACTGACTGAATGAAAGGAGCTGGCATCTCACTCTCTTTGAATCTTCTTTATCATGCTAGGATTAGCAGGAAAAAGCAAAAAATTTCAGAATTGCACCTTGCAATGTGGAGATATTACTGTTTGTGCATTTACAATATTCATTGATTTTTGCCAGTGAAAAACATGTTTTTCATATACCAGAAATGTTTGAAGCTACTGACTGAATGAAAGGAGCTGGCATCTCACTCTCTTTGAATCTTCTTTATCATGCTAGGATTAACAGGAAAAAGCAAAAAATTTCAGAATTGCACCTTGCAATGTGGAGATATTACTGTTTGTGCATTTACAATATTCATTGATTTTTGCCATTGAAAAACATGTTTTTCATATACCAGAAATGTTTGAAGCTACTGACTGAATGAAAGGAGCTGGCATCTCACTCTCTTTGAATCTTCTTTATCATGCTAGGATTAGCAGGAAAAAGCAAAAAATTTCAGAATTGCACCTTGCAATGTGGAGATATTACTGTTTGTGCATTTACAATATTCATTGATTTTTGCCATTGAAAAACATGTTTTTCATATACCAGAAATGTTTGAAGCTACTGACTGAATGAAAGGAGCTGGCATCTCACTCTCTTTGAATCTTCTTTATCATGCTAGGATTAGCAGGAAAAAGCAAAAAATTTCAGAATTGCACCTTGCAATGTGGAGATATTACTGTTTGTGCATTTACAATATTCATTGATTTTTGCCAGTGAAAAACATGTTTTTCATATACCAGAAATGTTTGAAGCTACTGACTGAATGAAAGGAGCTGGCATCTCACTCTCTTTGAATCTTCTTTATCATGCTAGGATTAGCAGGAAAAAGCAAAAAATTTCAGAATTGCACCTTGCAATGTGGAGATATTACTGTTTGTGCATTTACAATATTCATTGATTTTTGCCATTGAAAAACGTCCAGAAATGTTTGAAGCTACTGACTGAATGAAAGGAGCTGGCATCTCACTCTCTTTGAATCTTCTTTATCATGCTAGGATTAGCAGGAAAAAGCAAAAAATTTCAGAATTGCATCTTGCAATGTGGAGATATTACTGTTTGTGCATTTACAATATTCATTGATTTTTGCCATTGAAAAACATTTTATTCATATACCAGAAATGTTTGAAGCTACTGACTGAATGAAAGGAGCTGGCATCTCACTCTCTTTGAATCTTCTTTATCATGGTAGGATTAACAGGAAAAAGCAAAAAATTTCAGAATTGCACCTTGCAATGTGGAGATATTACTGTTTGTGCATTTACAATATTCATTGATTTTTGCCATTGAAAAACGTCCAGAAATGTTTGAAGCTACTGACTGAATGAAAGGAGCTGGCATCTCACTCTCTTTGAATCTTCTTTATCATGCTAGGATTAGCAGGAAAAAGCAAAAAATTTCAGAATTGCATCTTGCAATGTGGAGATATTACTGTTTGTGCATTTACAATATTCATTGATTTTTGCCATTGAAAAACATGTTATTCATATACCAGAAATGTTTGAAGCTACTGACTGAATGAAAGGAGCTGGCATCTCACTCTCTTTGAATCTTCTTTATCATGCTAGGATTAACAGGAAAAAGCAAAAAATTTCAGAATTGCACCTTGCAATGTGGAGATATTACTGTTTGTGCATTTACAATATTCATTGATTTTTGCCATTGAAAAACGTCCAGAAATGTTTGAAGCTACTGACTGAATGAAAGGAGCTGGCATCTCACTCTCTTTGAATCTTCTTTATCATGCTAGGATTAGCAGGAAAAAGCAAAAAATTTCAGAATTGCACCTTGCAATGTGGAGATATTACTGTTTGTGCATTTACAATATTCATTGATTTTTGCCATTGAAAAACATGTTTTTCATATACCAGAAATGTTTGAAGCTACTGACTGAATGAAAGGAGCTGGCATCTCACTCTCTTTGAATCTTCTTTATCATGCTAGGATTAGCAGGAAAAAGCAAAAAATTTCAGAATTGCACCTTGCAATGTGGAGATATTACTGTTTGTGCATTTACAATATTCATTGATTTTTGCCAGTGAAAAACATGTTTTTCATATACCAGAAATGTTTGAAGCTACTGACTGAATGAAAGGAGCTGGCATCTCACTCTCTTTGAATCTTCTTTATCATGCTAGGATTAACAGGAAAAAGCAAAAAATTTCAGAATTGCACCTTGCAATGTGGAGATATTACTGTTTGTGCATTTACAATATTCATTGATTTTTGCCATTGAAAAACATGTTTTTCATATACCAGAAATGTTTGAAGCTACTGACTGAATGAAAGGAGCTGGCATCTCACTCTCTTTGAATCTTCTTTATCATGCTAGGATTAGCAGGAAAAAGCAAAAAATTTCAGAATTGCACCTTGCAATGTGGAGATATTACTGTTTGTGCATTTACAATATTCATTGATTTTTGCCATTGAAAAACGTCCAGAAATGTTTGAAGCTACTGACTGAATGAAAGGAGCTGGCATCTCACTCTCTTTGAATCTTCTTTATCATGCTAGGATTAGCAGGAAAAAGCAAAAAATTTCAGAATTGCATCTTGCAATGTGGAGATATTACTGTTTGTGCATTTACAATATTCATTGATTTTTGCCATTGAAAAACATGTTATTCATATACCAGAAATGTTTGAAGCTACTGACTGAATGAAAGGAGCTGGCATCTCACTCTCTTTGAATCTTCTTTATCATGCTAGGATTAACAGGAAAAAGCAAAAAATTTCAGAATTGCACCTTGCAATGTGGAGATATTACTGTTTGTGCATTTACAATATTCATTGATTTTTGCCATTGAAAAACGTCCAGAAATGTTTGAAGCTACTGACTGAATGAAAGGAGCTGGCATCTCACTCTCTTTGAATCTTCTTTATCATGCTAGGATTAGCAGGAAAAAGCAAAAAATTTCAGAATTGCATCTTGCAATGTGGAGATATTACTGTTTGTGCATTTACAATATTCATTGATTTTTGCCATTGAAAAACATGTTATTCATATACCAGAAATGTTTGAAGCTACTGACTGAATGAAAGGAGCTGGCATCTCACTCTCTTTGAATCTTCTTTATCATGCTAGGATTAACAGGAAAAAGCAAAAAATTTCAGAATTGCACCTTGCAATGTGGAGATATTACTGTTTGTGCATTTACAATATTCATTGATTTTTGCCAGTGAAAAACATGTTTTTCATATACCAGAAATGTTTGAAGCTACTGACTGAATGAAAGGAGCTGGCATCTCACTCTCTTTGAATCTTCTTTATCATGCTAGGATTAACAGGAAAAAGCAAAAAATTTCAGAATTGCACCTTGCAATGTGGAGATATTACTGTTTGTGCATTTACAATATTCATTGATTTTTGCCATTGAAAAACATGTTTTTCATATACCAGAAATGTTTGAAGCTACTGACTGAATGAAAGGAGCTGGCATCTCACTCTCTTTGAATCTTCTTTATCATGCTAGGATTAGCAGGAAAAAGCAAAAAATTTCAGAATTGCACCTTGCATTGTGGAGATATTACTGTTTGTGCATTTACAATATTCATTGATTTTTGCCATTGAAAAACGTCCAGAAATGTTTGAAGCTACTGACTGAATGAAAGGAGCTGGCATCTCTCTCTCTTTGAATCTTCTTTATCATGCTAGGATTAGCAGGAAAAAGCAAAAAATTTCAGAATTGCATCTTGCAATTTGGAGATATTACTGTTTGTGCATTTACAATATTCATTGATTTTTGCCATTGAAAAACATGTTATTCATATACCAGAAATGTTTGAAGCTACTGACTGAATGAAAGGAGCTGGCATCTCACTCTCTTTGAATCTTCTTTATCATGCTAGGATTAGCAGGAAAAAGCAAAAAATTTCAGAATTGCACCTTGCAATATGGAGATATTACTGTTTGTGCATTTACAATATTCATTGATTTTTGCCATTGAAAAACATGTTTTTCATATACCAGAAATGTTTGAAGCTACTGACTGAATGAAAGGAGCTGGCATCTCACTCTCTTTGAATCTTCTTTATCATGCTAGGATTAACAGGAAAAAGCAAAAAATTTCAGAATTGCACCTTGCAATGTGGAGATATTACTGTTTGTGCATTTACAATATTCATTGATTTTTGCCATTGAAAAACATGTTTTTCATATACCAGAAATGTTTGAAGCTACTGACTGAATGAAAGGAGCTGGCATCTCACTCTCTTTGAATCTTCTTTATCATGCTAGGATTAACAGGAAAAAGCAAAAAATTTCAGAATTGCACCTTGCAATGTGGAGATATTACTGTTTGTGCATTTACAATATTCATTGATTTTTGCCATTGAAAAACATGTTTTTCATATACCAGAAATGTTTGAAGCTACTGACTGAATGAAAGGAGCTGGCATCTCACTCTCTTTGAATCTTCTTTATCATGCTAGGATTAGCAGGAAAAAGCAAAAAATTTCAGAATTGCACCTTGCAATGTGGAGATATTACTGTTTGTGCATTTACAATATTCATTGATTTTTGCCATTGAAAAACATGTTTTTCATATACCAGAAATGTTTGAAGCTACTGACTGAATGAAAGGAGCTGGCATCTCACTCTCTTTGAATCTTCTTTATCATGCTAGGATTAGCAGGAAAAAGCAAAAAATTTCAGAATTGCACCTTGCAATGTGGAGATATTACTGTTTGTGCATTTACAATATTCATTGATTTTTGCCAGTGAAAAACATGTTTTTCATATACCAGAAATGTTTGAAGCTACTGACTGAATGAAAGGAGCTGGCATCTCACTCTCTTTGAATCTTCTTTATCATGCTAGGATTAACAGGAAAAAGCAAAAAATTTCAGAATTGCACCTTGCAATGTGGAGATATTACTGTTTGTGCATTTACAATATTCATTGATTTTTGCCATTGAAAAACATGTTTTTCATATACCAGAAATGTTTGAAGCTACTGACTGAATGAAAGGAGCTGGCATCTCACTCTCTTTGAATCTTCTTTATCATGCTAAGATTAGCAGGAAAAAGCAAAAAATTTCAGAATTGCACCTTGCATTGTGGAGATATTACTGTTTGTGCATTTACAATATTCATTGATTTTTGCCATTGAAAAACGTCCAGAAATGTTTGAAGCTACTGACTGAATGAAAGGAGCTGGCATCTCTCTCTCTTTGAATCTTCTTTATCATGCTAGGATTAGCAGGAAAAAGCAAAAAATTTCAGAATTGCATCTTGCAATTTGGAGATATTACTGTTTGTGCATTTACAATATTCATTGATTTTTGCCATTGAAAAACATGTTATTCATATACCAGAAATGTTTGAAGCTACTGACTGAATGAAAGGAGCTGGCATCTCACTCTCTTTGAATCTTCTTTATCATGCTAGGATTAGCAGGAAAAAGCAAAAAATTTCAGAATTGCACCTTGCAATATGGAGATATTACTGTTTGTGCATTTACAATATTCATTGATTTTTGCCATTGAAAAACATGTTTTTCATATACCAGAAATGTTTGAAGCTACTGACTGAATGAAAGGAGCTGGCATCTCACTCTCTTTGAATCTTCTTTATCATGCTAGGATTAACAGGAAAAAGCAAAAAATTTCAGAATTGCACCTTGCAATGTGGAGATATTACTGTTTGTGCATTTACAATATTCATTGATTTTTGCCATTGAAAAACATGTTTTTCATATACCAGAAATGTTTGAAGCTACTGACTGAATGAAAGGAGCTGGCATCTCACTCTCTTTGAATCTTCTTTATCATGCTAGGATTAACAGGAAAAAGCAAAAAATTTCAGAATTGCACCTTGCAATGTGGAGATATTACTGTTTGTGCATTTACAATATTCATTGATTTTTGCCATTGAAAAACATGTTTTTCATATACCAGAAATGTTTGAAGCTACTGACTGAATGAAAGGAGCTGGCATCTCACTCTCTTTGAATCTTCTTTATCATGCTAGGATTAGCAGGAAAAAGCAAAAAATTTCAGAATTGCACCTTGCAATGTGGAGATATTACTGTTTGTGCATTTACAATATTCATTGATTTTTGCCATTGAAAAACATGTTTTTCATATACCAGAAATGTTTGAAGCTACTGACTGAATGAAAGGAGCTGGCATCTCACTCTCTTTGAATCTTCTTTATCATGCTAGGATTAGCAGGAAAAAGCAAAAAATTTCAGAATTGCACCTTGCAATGTGGAGATATTACTGTTTGTGCATTTACAATATTCATTGATTTTTGCCAGTGAAAAACATGTTTTTCATATACCAGAAATGTTTGAAGCTACTGACTGAATGAAAGGAGCTGGCATCTCACTCTCTTTGAATCTTCTTTATCATGCTAGGATTAACAGGAAAAAGCAAAAAATTTCAGAATTGCACCTTGCAATGTGGAGATATTACTGTTTGTGCATTTACAATATTCATTGATTTTTGCCATTGAAAAACATGTTTTTCATATACCAGAAATGTTTGAAGCTACTGACTGAATGAAAGGAGCTGGCATCTCACTCTCTTTGAATCTTTTTTATCATGCTAGGATTAGCAGGAAAAAGCAAAAAATTTCAGAATTGCACCTTGCAATGTGGAGATATTACTGTTTGTGCATTTACAATATTCATTGATTTTTGCCATTGAAAAACGTCAAGAAATGTTTGAAGCTACTGACTGAATGAAAGGAGCTGGCATCTCACTCTCTTTGAATCTTCTTTATCATGCTAGGATTAACAGGAAAAAGCAAAAAATTTCAGAATTGCACCTTGCAATGTGGAGATATTACTGTTTGTGCATTTACAATATTCATTGATTTTTGCCATTGAAAAACGTCCAGAAATGTTTGAAGCTACAGACTGAATGAAAGGAGCTGGCATCTCACTCTCTTTGAATCTTCTTTATCATGCTAGGATTAGCAGGAAAAAGCAAAAAATTTCAGAATTGCACCTTGCAATGTGGAGATATTACTGTTTGTGCATTTACAATATTCATTGATTTTTGCCATTGAAAAACATGTTTTTCATATACCAGAAATGTTTGAAGCTACTGACTGAATGAAAGGAGCTTGCATCTCACTCTCTTTGAATCTTCTTTATCATGCTAGGATTAGCAGGAAAAAGCAAAACATTTCAGAATTGCACCTTGCAATGTGGAGATATTACTGTTTGTGCATTTACAATATTCATTGATTTTTGCCAGTGAAAAACATGTTTTTCATATACCAGAAATGTTTGAAGCTACTGACTGAAAGGAGCTGGCATCTCACTCTCTTTGAATCTTCTTTATCATGCTAGGATTAACAGGAAAAAGCAAAAAATTTCAGAATTGCACCTTGCAATGTGGAGATATTACTGTTTGTGCATTTACAATATTCATTGATTTTTGCCATTGAAAAACGACCAGAAATGTTTGAAGCTACTGACTGAATGAAAGGAGCTGGCATCTCACTCTCTTTGAATCTTCTTTATCATGCTAGGATTAACAGGAAAAAGCAAAAAATTTCAGAATTGCACCTTGCAATGTGGAGATATTACTGTTTGTGCATTTACAATATTCATTGATTTTTGCCATTGAAAAACATGTTTTTCATATACCAGAAATGTTTGAAGCTACTGACTGAATGAAAGGAGCTGGCATCTCACTCTCTTTGAATCTTCTTTATCATGCTAGGATTAGCAGGAAAAAGCAAAAAATTTCAGAATTGCACCTTGCAATGTGGAGATATTACTGTTTGTGCATTTACAATATTCATTGATTTTTGCCAGTGAAAAACATGTTTTTCATATACCAGAAATGTTTGAAGCTACTGACTGAATGAAAGGAGCTGGCATCTCACTCTCTTTGAATCTTCTTTATCATGCTAGGATTAACAGGAAAAAGCAAAAAATTTCAGAATTGCACCTTGCAATGTGGAGATATTACTGTTTGTGCATTTACAATATTCATTGATTTTTGCCATTGAAAAACATGTTTTTCATATACCAGAAATGTTTGAAGCTACTGACTGAATGAAAGGAGCTGGCATCTCACTCTCTTTGAATCTTCTTTATCATGCTAGGATTAGCAGGAAAAAGCAAAAAATTTCAGAATTGCACCTTGCATTGTGGAGATATTACTGTTTGTGCATTTACAATATTCATTGATTTTTGCCATTGAAAAACGTCCAGAAATGTTTGAAGCTACTGACTGAATGAAAGGAGCTGGCATCTCTCTCTCTTTGAATCTTCTTTATCATGCTAGGATTAGCAGGAAAAAGCAAAAAATTTCAGAATTGCATCTTGCAATTTGGAGATATTACTGTTTGTGCATTTACAATATTCATTGATTTTTGCCATTGAAAAACATGTTATTCATATACCAGAAATGTTTGAAGCTACTGACTGAATGAAAGGAGCTGGCATCTCACTCTCTTTGAATCTTCTTTATCATGCTAGGATTAGCAGGAAAAAGCAAAAAATTTCAGAATTGCACCTTGCAATATGGAGATATTACTGTTTGTGCATTTACAATATTCATTGATTTTTGCCATTGAAAAACATGTTTTTCATATACCAGAAATGTTTGAAGCTACTGACTGAATGAAAGGAGCTGGCATCTCACTCTCTTTGAATCTTCTTTATCATGCTAGGATTAACAGGAAAAAGCAAAAAATTTCAGAATTGCACCTTGCAATGTGGAGATATTACTGTTTGTGCATTTACAATATTCATTGATTTTTGCCATTGAAAAACATGTTTTTCATATACCAGAAATGTTTGAAGCTACTGACTGAATGAAAGGAGCTGGCATCTCACTCTCTTTGAATCTTCTTTATCATGCTAGGATTAGCAGGAAAAAGCAAAAAATTTCAGAATTGCACCTTGCAATGTGGAGATATTACTGTTTGTGCATTTACAATATTCATTGATTTTTGCCATTGAAAAACATGTTTTTCATATACCATAAATGTTTGAAGCTACTGACTGAATGAAAGGAGCTGGCATCTCACTCTCTTTGAATCTTCTTTATCATGCTAGGATTAGCAGGAAAAAGCAAAAAATTTCAGAATTGCACCTTGCAATGTGGAGATATTACTGTTTGTGCATTTACAATATTCATTGATTTTTGCCAGTGAAAAACATGTTTTTCATATACCAGAAATGTTTGAAGCTACTGACTGAATGAAAGGAGCTGGCATCTCACTCTCTTTGAATCTTCTTTATCATGCTAGGATTAACAGGAAAAAGCAAAAAATTTCAGAATTGCACCTTGCAATGTGGAGATATTACTGTTTGTGCATTTACAATATTCATTGATTTTTGCCATTGAAAAACATGTTTTTCATATACCAGAAATGTTTGAAGCTACTGACTGAATGAAAGGAGCTGGCATCTCACTCTCTTTGAATCTTCTTTATCATGCTAGGATTAGCAGGAAAAAGCAAAAAATTTCAGAATTGCACCTTGCAATGTGGAGATATTACTGTTTGTGCATTTACAATATTCATTGATTTTTGCCATTGAAAAACGTCCAGAAATGTTTGAAGCTACTGACTGAATGAAAGGAGCTGGCATCTCACTCTCTTTGAATCTTCTTTATCATGCTAGGATTAGCAGGAAAAAGCAAAAAATTTCAGAATTGCACCTTGCAATGTGGAGATATTACTGTTTGTGCATTTACAATATTCATTGATTTTTGCCATTGAAAAACATGTTTTTCATATACCAGAAATGTTTGAAGCTACTGACTGAATGAAAGGAGCTGGCATCTCACTCTCTTTGAATCTTCTTTATCATGCTAGGATTAGCAGGAAAAAGCAAAAAATTTCAGAATTGCACCTTGCAATGTGGAGATATTACTGTTTGTGCATTTACAATATTCATTGATTTTTGCCAGTGAAAAACATGTTTTTCATATACCAGAAATGTTTGAAGCTACTGACTGAATGAAAGGAGCTGGCATCTCACTCTCTTTGAATCTTCTTTATCATGCTAGGATTAACAGGAAAAAGCAAAAAATTTCAGAATTGCACCTTGCAATGTGGAGATATTACTGTTTGTGCATTTACAATATTCATTGATTTTTGCCATTGAAAAACATGTTTTTCATATACCAGAAATGTTTGAAGCTACTGACTGAATGAAAGGAGCTGGCATCTCACCCTCTTTGAATCTTTTTTATCATGCTAGGATTAGCAGGAAAAAGCAAAAAATTTCAGAATTGCACCTTGCAATGTGGAGATATTACTGTTTGTGCATTTACAATATTCATTGATTTTTGCCATTGAAAAACGTCAAGAAATGTTTGAAGCTACTGACTGAATGAAAGGAGCTGGCATCTCACTCTCTTTGAATCTTCTTTATCATGCTAGGATTAACAGGAAAAAGCAAAAAATTTCAGAATTGCACCTTGCAATGTGGAGATATTACTGTTTGTGCATTTACAATATTCATTGATTTTTGCCATTGAAAAACGTCCAGAAATGTTTGAAGCTACAGACTGAATGAAAGGAGCTGGCATCTCACTCTCTTTGAATCTTCTTTATCATGCTAGGATTAGCAGGAAAAAGCAAAAAATTTCAGAATTGCACCTTGCAATGTGGAGATATTACTGTTTGTGCATTTACAATATTCATTGATTTTTGCCATTGAAAAACATGTTTTTCATATACCAGAAATGTTTGAAGCTACTGACTGAATGAAAGGAGCTTGCATCTCACTCTCTTTGAATCTTCTTTATCATGCTAGGATTAGCAGGAAAAAGCAAAACATTTCAGAATTGCACCTTGCAATGTGGAGATATTACTGTTTGTGCATTTACAATATTCATTGATTTTTGCCAGTGAAAAACATGTTTTTCATATACCAGAAATGTTTGAAGCTACTGACTGAATGAAAGGAGCTGGCATCTCACTCTCTTTGAATCTTCTTTATCATGCTAGGATTAACAGGAAAAAGCAAAAAATTTCAGAATTGCACCTTGCAATGTGGAGATATTACTGTTTGTGCATTTACAATATTCATTGATTTTTGCCATTGAAAAACATGTTTTTCATATACCAGAAATGTTTGAAGCTACTGACTGAATGAAAGGAGCTGGCATCTCACTCTCTTTGAATCTTCTTTATCATGCTAGGATTAGCAGGAAAAAGCAAAAAATTTCAGAATTGCACCTTGCATTGTGGAGATATTACTGTTTGTGCATTTACAATATTCATTGATTTTTGCCATTGAAAAACGTCCAGAAATGTTTGAAGCTACTGACTGAATGAAAGGAGCTGGCATCTCTCTCTCTTTGAATCTTCTTTATCATGCTAGGATTAGCAGGAAAAAGCAAAAAATTTCAGAATTGCATCTTGCAATTTGGAGATATTACTGTTTGTGCATTTACAATATTCATTGATTTTTGCCATTGAAAAACATGTTATTCATATACCAGAAATGTTTGAAGCTACTGACTGAATGAAAGGAGCTGGCATCTCACTCTCTTTGAATCTTCTTTATCATGCTAGGATTAGCAGGAAAAAGCAAAAAATTTCAGAATTGCACCTTGCAATATGGAGATATTACTGTTTGTGCATTTACAATATTCATTGATTTTTGCCATTGAAAAACATGTTTTTCATATACCAGAAATGTTTGAAGCTACTGACTGAATGAAAGGAGCTGGCATCTCACTCTCTTTGAATCTTCTTTATCATGCTAGGATTAACAGGAAAAAGCAAAAAATTTCAGAATTGCACCTTGCAATGTGGAGATATTACTGTTTGTGCATTTACAATATTCATTGATTTTTGCCATTGAAAAACATGTTTTTCATATACCAGAAATGTTTGAAGCTACTGACTGAATGAAAGGAGCTGGCATCTCACTCTCTTTGAATCTTCTTTATCATGCTAGGATTAACAGGAAAAAGCAAAAAATTTCAGAATTGCACCTTGCAATGTGGAGATATTACTGTTTGTGCATTTACAATATTCATTGATTTTTGCCATTGAAAAACATGTTTTTCATATACCAGAAATGTTTGAAGCTACTGACTGAATGAAAGGAGCTGGCATCTCACTCTCTTTGAATCTTCTTTATCATGCTAGGATTAGCAGGAAAAAGCAAAAAATTTCAGAATTGCACCTTGCAATGTGGAGATATTACTGTTTGTGCATTTACAATATTCATTGATTTTTGCCATTGAAAAACATGTTTTTCATATACCATAAATGTTTGAAGCTACTGACTGAATGAAAGGAGCTGGCATCTCACTCTCTTTGAATCTTCTTTATCATGCTAGGATTAGCAGGAAAAAGCAAAAAATTTCAGAATTGCACCTTGCAATGTGGAGATATTACTGTTTGTGCATTTACAATATTCATTGATTTTTGCCAGTGAAAAACATGTTTTTCATATACCAGAAATGTTTGAAGCTACTGACTGAATGAAAGGAGCTGGCATCTCACTCTCTTTGAATCTTCTTTATCATGCTAGGATTAACAGGAAAAAGCAAAAAATTTCAGAATTGCACCTTGCAATGTGGAGATATTACTGTTTGTGCATTTACAATATTCATTGATTTTTGCCATTGAAAAACATGTTTTTCATATACCAGAAATGTTTGAAGCTACTGACTGAATGAAAGGAGCTGGCATCTCACTCTCTTTGAATCTTCTTTATCATGCTAGGATTAGCAGGAAAAAGCAAAAAATTTCAGAATTGCACCTTGCAATGTGGAGACATTACTGTTTGTGCATTTACAATATTCATTGATTTTTGCCATTGAAAAACGTCCAGAAATGTTTGAAGCTACTGACTGAATGAAAGGAGCTGGCATCTCACTCTCTTTGAATCTTCTTTATCATGCTAGGATTAGCAGGAAAAAGCAAAAAATTTCAGAATTGCACCTTGCAATGTGGAGATATTACTGTTTGTGCATTTACAATATTCATTGATTTTTGCCATTGAAAAACATGTTTTTCATATACCAGAAATGTTTGAAGCTACTGACTGAATGAAAGGAGCTGGCATCTCACTCTCTTTGAATCTTCTTTATCATGCTAGGATTAGCAGGAAAAAGCAAAAAATTTCAGAATTGCACCTTGCAATGTGGAGATATTACTGTTTGTGCATTTACAATATTCATTGATTTTTGCCAGTGAAAAACATGTTTTTCATATACCAGAAATGTTTGAAGCTACTGACTGAATGAAAGGAGCTGGCATCTCACTCTCTTTGAATCTTCTTTATCATGCTAGGATTAACAGGAAAAAGCAAAAAATTTCAGAATTGCACCTTGCAATGTGGAGATATTACTGTTTGTGCATTTACAATATTCATTGATTTTTGCCATTGAAAAACATGTTTTTCATATACCAGAAATGTTTGAAGCTACTGACTGAATGAAAGGAGCTGGCATCTCACTCTCTTTGAATCTTTTTTATCATGCTAGGATTAGCAGGAAAAAGCAAAAAATTTCAGAATTGCACCTTGCAATGTGGAGATATTACTGTTTGTGCATTTACAATATTCATTGATTTTTGCCATTGAAAAACGTCAAGAAATGTTTGAAGCTACTGACTGAATGAAAGGAGCTGGCATCTCACTCTCTTTGAATCTTCTTTATCATGCTAGGATTAACAGGAAAAAGCAAAAAATTTCAGAATTGCACCTTGCAATGTGGAGATATTACTGTTTGTGCATTTACAATATTCATTGATTTTTGCCATTGAAAAACGTCCAGAAATGTTTGAAGCTACAGACTGAATGAAAGGAGCTGGCATCTCACTCTCTTTGAATCTTCTTTATCATGCTAGGATTAGCAGGAAAAAGCAAAAAATTTCAGAATTGCACCTTGCAATGTGGAGATATTACTGTTTGTGCATTTACAATATTCATTGATTTTTGCCATTGAAAAACATGTTTTTCATATACCAGAAATGTTTGAAGCTACTGACTGAATGAAAGGAGCTTGCATCTCACTCTCTTTGAATCTTCTTTATCATGCTAGGATTAGCAGGAAAAAGCAAAAAATTTCAGAATTGCACCTTGCAATGTGGAGATATTACTGTTTGTGCATTTACAATATTCATTGATTTTTGCCAGTGAAAAACATGTTTTTCATATACCAGAAATGTTTGAAGCTACTGACTGAAAGGAGCTGGCATCTCACTCTCTTTGAATCTTCTTTATCATGCTAGGATTAACAGGAAAAAGCAAAAAATTTCAGAATTGCACCTTGCAATGTGGAGATATTACTGTTTGTGCATTTACAATATTCATTGATTTTTGCCATTGAAAAACGACCAGAAATGTTTGAAGCTACTGACTGAATGAAAGGAGCTGGCATCTCACTCTCTTTGAATCTTCTTTATCATGCTAGGATTAACAGGAAAAAGCAAAAAATTTCAGAATTGCACCTTGCAATGTGGAGATATTACTGTTTGTGCATTTACAATATTCATTGATTTTTGCCATTGAAAAACATGTTTTTCATATACCAGAAATGTTTGAAGCTACTGACTGAATGAAAGGAGCTGGCATCTCACTCTCTTTGAATCTTCTTTATCATGCTAGGATTAGCAGGAAAAAGCAAAAAATTTCAGAATTGCACCTTGCAATGTGGAGATATTACTGTTTGTGCATTTACAATATTCATTGATTTTTGCCATTGAAAAACGTCCAGAAATGTTTGAAGCTATTGACTGAATGAAAGGAGCTGGCATCTCACTCTCTTTGAATCTTCTTTATCATGCTAGGATTAGCAGGAAAAAGCAAAAAATTTCAGAATTGCATCTTGCAATGTGGAGATATTACTGTTTGTGCATTTACAATATTCATTGATTTTTGCCATTGAAAAACATTTTATTCATATACCAGAAATGTTTGAAGCTACTGACTGAATGAAAGGAGCTGGCATCTCACTCTCTTTGAATCTTCTTTATCATGCTAGGATTAACAGGAAAAAGCAAAAAATTTCAGAATTGCACCTTGCAATGTGGAGATATTACTGTTTGTGCATTTACAATATTCATTGATTTTTGCCATTGAAAAACGTCCAGAAATGTTTGAAGCTACAGACTGAATGAAAGGAGCTGGCATCTCACTCTCTTTGAATCTTCTTTATCATGCTAGGATTAGCAGGAAAAAGCAAAAAATTTCAGAATTGCACCTTGCAATGTGGAGATATTACTGTTTGTGCATTTACAATATTCATTGATTTTTGCCATTGAAAAACATGTTTTTCATATACCAGAAATGTTTGAAGCTACTGACTGAATGAAAGGAGCTGGCATCTCACTCTCTTTGAATCTTCTTTATCATGCTAGGATTAGCAGGAAAAAGCAAAAAATTTCAGAATTGCACCTTGCAATGTGGAGATATTACTGTTTGTGCATTTACAATATTCATTGATTTTTGCCAGTGAAAAACATGTTTTTCATATACCAGAAATGTTTGAAGCTACTGACTGAAAGGAGCTGGCATCTCACTCTCTTTGAATCTTCTTTTTCATGCTAGGATTAACAGGAAAAAGCAAAAAATTTCAGAATTGCACCTTGCAATGTGGAGATATTACTGTTTGTGCATTTACAATATTCATTGATTTTTGCCATTGAAAAACATGTTTTTCATATACCAGAAATGTTTGAAGCTACTGACTGAATGAAAGGAGCTGGCATCTCACTCTCTTTGAATCTTCTCTATCATGCTAGGATTAGCAGGAAAAAGCAAAAAATTTCAGAATTGCACCTTGCAATGTGGAGATATTACTGTTTGTGCATTTACAATATTCATTGATTTTTGCCATTGAAAAACGTCCAGAAATGTTTGAAGCTACTGACTGAATGAAAGGAGCTGGCATCTCACTCTCTTTGAATCTTCTTTATCATGCTAGGATTAGCAGGAAAAAGCAAAAAATTTCAGAATTGCACCTTGCAATATGGAGATATTACTGTTTGTGCATTTACAATATTCATTGATTTTTGCCATTGAAAAACATGTTATTCATATACCAGAAATGTTTGAAGCTACTGACTGAATGAAAGGAGCTGGCATCTCACTCTCTTTGAATCTTCTTTATCATGCTAGGATTAGCAGGAAAAAGCAAAAAATTTCAGAATTGCACCTTGCAATATGGAGATATTACTGTTTGTGCATTTACAATATTCATTGATTTTTGCCATTGAAAAACATGTTATTCATATACCAGAAATGTTTGAAGCTACTGACTGAATGAAAGGAGCTGGCATCTCACTCTCTTTGAATCTTCTTTATCATGCTAGGATTAACAGGAAAAAGCAAAAAATTTCAGAATTGCACCTTGCAATGTGGAGATATTACTGTTTGTGCATTTACAATATTCATTGATTTTTGCCATTGAAAAACGTCCAGAAATGTTTGAAGCTACTGACTGAATGAAAGGAGCTGGCATCTCACTCTCTTTGAATCTTCTTTATCATGCTAGGATTAGCAGGAAAAAGCAAAAAATTTCAGAATTGCACCTTGCAATGTGGAGATATTACTGTTTGTGCATTTACAATATTCATTGATTTTTGCCATTGAAAAACATGTTATTCATATACCAGAAATGTTTGAAGCTACTGACTGAATGAAAGGAGCTGGCATCTCACTCTCTTTGAATCTTCTTTATCATGCTAGGATTAACAGGAAAAAGCAAAAAATTTCAGAATTGCACCTTGCAATGTGGAGATATTACTGTTTGTGCATTTACAATATTCATTGATTTTTGCCATTGAAAAACATGTTTTTCATATACCAGAAATGTTTGAAGCTACTGACTGAATGAAAGGAGCTGGCATCTCACTCTCTTTGAATCTTCTTTATCATGCTAGGATTAGCAGGAAAAAGCAAAAAATTTCAGAATTGCACCTTGCAATGTGGAGATATTACTGTTTGTGCATTTACAATATTCATTGATTTTTGCCATTGAAAAACATGTTATTCATATACCAGAAATGTTTGAAGCTACTGACTGAATGAAAGGAGCTGGCATCTCACTCTCTTTGAATCTTCTTTATCATGCTAGGATTAACAGGAAAAAGCAAAACATTTCAGAATTGCACCTTGCAATGTGGAGATATTACTGTTTGTGCATTTACAATATTCATTGATTTTTGCCATTGAAAAACATGTTTTTCATATACCAGAAATGTTTGAAGCTACTGACTGAATGAAAGGAGCTGGCATCTCACTCTCTTTGAATCTTCTTTATCATGCTAGGATTAGCAGGAAAAAGCAAAAAATTTCAGAATTGCACCTTGCAATGTGGAGATATTACTGTTTGTGCATTTACAATATTCATTGATTTTTGCCAGTGAAAAACATGTTTTTCATATACCAGAAATGTTTGAAGCTACTGACTGAATGAAAGGAGCTGGCATCTCACTCTCTTTGAATCTTCTTTATCATGCTAGGATTAACAGGAAAAAGCAAAAAATTTCAGAATTGCACCTTGCAATGTGGAGATATTACTGTTTGTGCATTTACAATATTCATTGATTTTTGCCATTGAAAAACATGTTTTTCATATACCAGAAATGTTTGAAGCTACTGACTGAATGAAAGGAGCTGGCATCTCACTCTCTTTGAATCTTCTTTATCATGCTAGGATTAGCAGGAAAAAGCAAAAAATTTCAGAATTGCACCTTGCAATGTGGAGATATTACTGTTTGTGCATTTACAATATTCATTGATTTTTGCCATTGAAAAACGTCCAGAAATGTTTGAAGCTACTGACTGAATGAAAGGAGCTGGCATCTCACTCTCTTTGAATCTTCTTTATCATGCTAGGATTAGCAGGAAAAAGCAAAAAATTTCAGAATTGCATCTTGCAATGTGGAGATATTACTGTTTGTGCATTTACAATATTCATTGATTTTTGCCATTGAAAAACATTTTATTCATATACCAGAAATGTTTGAAGCTACTGACTGAATGAAAGGAGCTGGCATCTCACTCTCTTTGAATCTTCTTTATCATGCTAGGATTAACAGGAAAAAGCAAAAAATTTCAGAATTGCACCTTGCAATGTGGAGATATTACTGTTTGTGCATTTACAATATTCATTGATTTTTGCCATTGAAAAACGTCCAGAAATGTTTGAAGCTACAGACTGAATGAAAGGAGCTGGCATCTCACTCTCTTTGAATCTTCTTTATCATGCTAGGATTAGCAGGAAAAAGCAAAAAATTTCAGAATTGCACCTTGCAATGTGGAGATATTACTGTTTGTGCATTTACAATATTCATTGATTTTTGCCATTGAAAAACATGTTTTTCATATACCAGAAATGTTTGAAGCTACTGAATGAATGAAAGGAGCTGGCATCTCACTCTCTTTGAATCTTCTTTATCATGCTAGGATTAGCAGGAAAAAAGCAAAAAATTTCAGAATTGCACCTTGCAATGTGGAGATATTACTGTTTGTGCATTTACAATATTCATTGATTTTTGCCAGTGAAAAACATGTTTTTCATATACCAGAAATGTTTGAAGCTACTGACTGAAAGGAGCTGGCATCTCACTCTCTTTGAATCTTCTTTATCATGCTAGGATTAACAGGAAAAAGCAAAAAATTTCAGAATTGCACCTTGCAATGTGGAGATATTACTGTTTGTGCATTTACAATATTCATTGATTTTTGCCATTGAAAAACATGTTTTTCATATACCAGAAATGTTTGAAGCTACTGACTGAATGAAAGGAGCTGGCATCTCACTCTCTTTGAATCTTCTTTATCATGCTAGGATTAGCAGGAAAAAGCAAAAAATTTCAGAATTGCACCTTGCAATGTGGAGATATTACTGTTTGTGCATTTACAATATTCATTGATTTTTGCCATTGAAAAACGTCCAGAAATGTTTGAAGCTACTGACTGAATGAAAGGAGCTGGCATCTCACTCTCTTTGAATCTTCTTTATCATGCTAGGATTAGCAGGAAAAAGCAAAAAATTTCAGAATTGCATCTTGCAATATTGAGATATTACTGTTTGTGCATTTACAATATTCATTGATTTTTGCCATTGAAAAACATGTTATTCATATACCAGAAATGTTTGAAGCTACTGACTGAATGAAAGGAGCTGGCATCTCACTCTCTTTGAATCTTCTTTATCATGCTAGGATTAGCAGGAAAAAGCAAAAAATTTCAGAATTGCACCTTGCAATATGGAGATATTACTGTTTGTGCATTTACAATATTCATTGATTTTTGCCATTGAAAAACATGTTATTCATATACCAGAAATGTTTGAAGCTACTGACTGAATGAAAGGAGCTGGCATCTCACTCTCTTTGAATCTTCTTTATCATGCTAGGATTAACAGGAAAAAGCAAAAAATTTCAGAATTGCACCTTGCAATGTGGAGATATTACTGTTTGTGCATTTACAATATTCATTGATTTTTGCCATTGAAAAACGTCCAGAAATGTTTGAAGCTACTGACTGAATGAAAGGAGCTGGCATCTCACTCTCTTTGAATCTTCTTTATCATGCTAGGATTAGCAGGAAAAAGCAAAAAATTTCAGAATTGCACCTTGCAATGTGGAGATATTACTGTTTGTGCATTTACAATATTCATTGATTTTTGCCATTGAAAAACATGTTATTCATATACCAGAAATGTTTGAAGCTACTGACTGAATGAAAGGAGCTGGCATCTCACTCTCTTTGAATCTTCTTTATCATGCTAGGATTAACAGGAAAAAGCAAAAAATTTCAGAATTGCACCTTGCAATGTGGAGATATTACTGTTTGTGCATTTACAATATTCATTGATTTTTGCCATTGAAAAACATGTTTTTCATATACCAGAAATGTTTGAAGCTACTGACTGAATGAAAGGAGCTGGCATCTCACTCTCTTTGAATCTTCTTTATCATGCTAGGATTAACAGGAAAAAGCAAAACATTTCAGAATTGCACCTTGCAATGTGGAGATATTACTGTTTGTGCATTTACAATATTCATTGATTTTTGCCATTGAAAAACATGTTTTTCATATACCAGAAATGTTTGAAGCTACTGACTGAATGAAAGGAGCTGGCATCTCACTCTCTTTGAATCTTCTTTATCATGCTAGGATTAGCAGGAAAAAGCAAAAAATTTCAGAATTGCACCTTGCAATGTGGAGATATTACTGTTTGTGCATTTACAATATTCATTGATTTTTGCCAGTGAAAAACATGTTTTTCATATACCAGAAATGTTTGAAGCTACTGACTGAATGAAAGGAGCTGGCATCTCACTCTCTTTGAATCTTCTTTATCATGCTAGGATTAACAGGAAAAAGCAAAAAATTTCAGAATTGCACCTTGCAATGTGGAGATATTACTGTTTGTGCATTTACAATATTCATTGATTTTTGCCATTGAAAAACATGTTTTTCATATACCAGAAATGTTTGAAGCTACTGACTGAATGAAAGGAGCTGGCATCTCACTCTCTTTGAATCTTCTTTATCATGCTAGGATTAGCAGGAAAAAGCAAAAAATTTCAGAATTGCACCTTGCAATGTGGAGATATTACTGTTTGTGCATTTACAATATTCATTGATTTTTGCCATTGAAAAACGTCCAGAAATGTTTGAAGCTACTGACTGAATGAAAGGAGCTGGCATCTCACTCTCTTTGAATCTTCTTTATCATGCTAGGATTAGCAGGAAAAAGCAAAAAATTTCAGAATTGCATCTTGCAATGTGGAGATATTACTGTTTGTGCATTTACAATATTCATTGATTTTTGCCATTGAAAAACATTTTATTCATATACCAGAAATGTTTGAAGCTACTGACTGAATGAAAGGAGCTGGCATCTCACTCTCTTTGAATCTTCTTTATCATGCTAGGATTAACAGGAAAAAGCAAAAAATTTCAGAATTGCACCTTGCAATGTGGAGATATTACTGTTTGTGCATTTACAATATTCATTGATTTTTGCCATTGAAAAACGTCCAGAAATGTTTGAAGCTACAGACTGAATGAAAGGAGCTGGCATCTCACTCTCTTTGAATCTTCTTTATCATGCTAGGATTAGCAGGAAAAAGCAAAAAATTTCAGAATTGCACCTTGCAATGTGGAGATATTACTGTTTGTGCATTTACAATATTCATTGATTTTTGCCATTGAAAAACATGTTTTTCATATACCAGAAATGTTTGAAGCTACTGAATGAATGAAAGGAGCTGGCATCTCACTCTCTTTGAATCTTCTTTATCATGCTAGGATTAGCAGGAAAAAAGCAAAAAATTTCAGAATTGCACCTTGCAATGTGGAGATATTACTGTTTGTGCATTTACAATATTCATTGATTTTTGCCAGTGAAAAACATGTTTTTCATATACCAGAAATGTTTGAAGCTACTGACTGAAAGGAGCTGGCATCTCACTCTCTTTGAATCTTCTTTATCATGCTAGGATTAACAGGAAAAAGCAAAAAATTTCAGAATTGCACCTTGCAATGTGGAGATATTACTGTTTGTGCATTTACAATATTCATTGATTTTTGCCATTGAAAAACATGTTTTTCATATACCAGAAATGTTTGAAGCTACTGACTGAATGAAAGGAGCTGGCATCTCACTCTCTTTGAATCTTCTTTATCATGCTAGGATTAGCAGGAAAAAGCAAAAAATTTCAGAATTGCACCTTGCAATGTGGAGATATTACTGTTTGTGCATTTACAATATTCATTGATTTTTGCCATTGAAAAACGTCCAGAAATGTTTGAAGCTACTGACTGAATGAAAGGAGCTGGCATCTCACTCTCTTTGAATCTTCTTTATCATGCTAGGATTAGCAGGAAAAAGCAAAAAATTTCAGAATTGCATCTTGCAATATTGAGATATTACTGTTTGTGCATTTACAATATTCATTGATTTTTGCCATTGAAAAACATGTTATTCATATACCAGAAATGTTTGAAGCTACTGACTGAATGAAAGGAGCTGGCATCTCACTCTCTTTGAATCTTCTTTATCATGCTAGGATTAGCAGGAAAAAGCAAAAAATTTCAGAATTGCACCTTGCAATATGGAGATATTACTGTTTGTGCATTTACAATATTCATTGATTTTTGCCATTGAAAAACATGTTATTCATATACCAGAAATGTTTGAAGCTACTGACTGAATGAAAGGAGCTGGCATCTCACTCTCTTTGAATCTTCTTTATCATGCTAGGATTAACAGGAAAAAGCAAAAAATTTCAGAATTGCACCTTGCAATGTGGAGATATTACTGTTTGTGCATTTACAATATTCATTGATTTTTGCCATTGAAAAACGTCCAGAAATGTTTGAAGCTACTGACTGAATGAAAGGAGCTGGCATCTCACTCTCTTTGAATCTTCTTTATCATGCTAGGATTAGCAGGAAAAAGCAAAAAATTTCAGAATTGCACCTTGCAATGTGGAGATATTACTGTTTGTGCATTTACAATATTCATTGATTTTTGCCATTGAAAAACATGTTATTCATATACCAGAAATGTTTGAAGCTACTGACTGAATGAAAGGAGCTGGCATCTCACTCTCTTTGAATCTTCTTTATCATGCTAGGATTAACAGGAAAAAGCAAAAAATTTCAGAATTGCACCTTGCAATGTGGAGATATTACTGTTTGTGCATTTACAATATTCATTGATTTTTGCCATTGAAAAACATGTTTTTCATATACCAGAAATGTTTGAAGCTACTGACTGAATGAAAGGAGCTGGCATCTCACTCTCTTTGAATCTTCTTTATCATGCTAGGATTAGCAGGAAAAAGCAAAAAATTTCAGAATTGCACCTTCCAATGTGGAGATATTACTGTTTGTGCATTTACAATATTCATTGATTTTTGCCATTGAAAAACATGTTATTCATATACCAGAAATGTTTGAAGCTACTGACTGAATGAAAGGAGCTGGCATCTCACTCTCTTTGAATCTTCTTTATCATGCTAGGATTAACATTAAAAAGCAAAACATTTCAGAATTGCACCTTGCAATGTGGAGATATTACTGTTTGTGCATTTACAATATTCATTGATTTTTGCCATTGAAAAACATGTTTTTCATATACCAGAAATGTTTGAAGCTACTGACTGAATGAAAGGAGCTGGCATCTCACTCTCTTTGAATCTTCTTTATCATGCTAGGATTAGCAGGAAAAAGCAAAAAATTTCAGAATTGCACCTTGCAATGTGGAGATATTACTGTTTGTGCATTTACAATATTCATTGATTTTTGCCATTGAAAAACATGTTTTTCATATACCAGAAATGTTTGAAGCTACTGACTGAATGAAAGGAGCTGGCATCTCACTCTCTTTGAATCTTCTTTATCATGCTAGGATTAGCAGGAAAAAGCAAAAAATTTCAGAATTGCACCTTGCAATGTGGAGATATTACTGTTTGTGCATTTACAATATTCATTGATTTTTGCCATTGAAAAACGTCCAGAAATGTTTGAAGCTACTGACTGAATGAAAGGAGCTGGCATCTCACTCTCTTTGAATCTTCTTTATCATGCTAGGATTAGCAGGAAAAAGCAAAAAATTTCAGAATTGCATCTTGCAATGTGGAGATATTACTGTTTGTGCATTTACAATATTCATTGATTTTTGCCATTGAAAAACATGTTATTCATATACCAGAAATGTTTGAAGCTACTGACTGAATGAAAGGAGCTGGCATCTCACTCTCCTTGGATCTGCTTTATCATGCTAGGATTAGCAGGAAAAAGCAAAAAATTTCAGAATTGCACCTTGCAATATGGAGATATTACTGTTTGTGCATTTACAATATTCATTGATTTTTGCCATTGAAAAACATATTTTTCATATACCAGAAATGTTTGAAGCTACTGACTGAATGAAAGGAGCTGGCATCTCACTCTCTTTGAATCTTCTTTATCATGCTAGGATTAACAGGAAAAAGCAAAAAATTTCAGAATTGCACCTTGCAATGTGGAGATATTACTGTTTGTGCATTTACAATATTCATTGATTTTTGCGATTGAAAAACATGTTTTTCATATACCAGAAATGTTTGAAGCTACTGACTGAATGAAAGGAGCTGGCATCTCACTCTCTTTGAATCTTCTTTATCATGCTAGGATTAACAGGAAAAAGCAAAAAATTTCAGAATTGCACCTTGCAATGTGGAGATATTACTGTTTGTGCATTTACAATATTCATTGATTTTTGCCATTGAAAAACATGTTTTTCATATACCAGAAATGTTTGAAGCTACTGACTGAATGAAAGGAGCTGGCATCTCACTCTCTTTGAATCTTCTTTATCATGCTAGGATTAACAGGAAAAAGCAAAAAATTTCAGAATTGCACCTTGCAATGTGGAGATATTACTGTTTGTGCATTTACAATATTCATTGATTTTTGCCATTGAAAAACATGTTTTTCATATACCAGAAATGTTTGAAGCTACTGACTGAATGAAAGGAGCTGGCATCTCACTCTCTTTGAATCTTCTTTATCATGCTAGGATTAGCAGGAAAAAGCAAAAAATTTCAGAATTGCACCTTGCAATGTGGAGATATTACTGTTTGTGCATTTACAATATTCATTGATTTTTGCCATTGAAAAACGTCCAGAAATGTTTGAAGCTACTGACTGAATGAAAGGAGCTGGCATCTCACTCTCTTTGAATCTTCTTTATCATGCTAGGATTAGCAGGAAAAAGCAAAAAATTTCAGAATTGCACCTTGCAATGTGGAGATATTACTGTTTGTGCATTTACAATATTCATTGATTTTTGCCATTGAAAAACGTCCAGAAATGTTTGAAGCTACTGACTGAATGAAAGGAGCTGGCATCTCACTCTCTTTGAATCTTCTTTATCATGCTAGGATTAGCAGGAAAAAGCAAAAAATTTCAGAATTGCACCTTGCAATATTGAGATATTACTGTTTGTGCATTTACAATATTCATTGATTTTTGCCATTGAAAAACATGTTATTCATATACCAGAAATGTTTGAAGCTACTGACTGAATGAAAGGAGCTGGCATCTCACTCTCTTTGAATCTTCTTTATCATGCTAGGATTAGCAGGAAAAAGCAAAAAATTTCAGAATTGCACCTTGCAATATGGAGATATTACTGTTTGTGCATTTACAATATTCATTGATTTTTGCCATTGAAAAACATGTTATTCATATACCAGAAATGTTTGAAGCTACTGACTGAATGAAAGGAGCTGGCATCTCACTCTCTTTGAATCTTCTTTATCATGCTAGGATTAACAGGAAAAAGCAAAAAATTTCAGAATTGCACCTTGCAATGTGGAGATATTACTGTTTGTGCATTTACAATATTCATTGATTTTTGCCATTGAAAAACGTCCAGAAATGTTTGAAGCTACTGACTGAATGAAAGGAGCTGGCATCTCACTCTCTTTGAATCTTCTTTATCATGCTAGGATTAACAGGAAAAAGCAAAAAATTTCAGAATTGCACCTTGCAATGTGGAGATATTACTGTTTGTGCATTTACAATATTCATTGATTTTTGCCATTGAAAAACATGTTTTTCATATACCAGAAATGTTTGAAGCTACTGACTGAATGAAAGGAGCTGGCATCTCACTCTCTTTGAATCTTCTTTATCATGCTAGGATTAGCAGGAAAAAGCAAAAAATTTCAGAATTGCACCTTCCAATGTGGAGATATTACTGTTTGTGCATTTACAATATTCATTGATTTTTGCCATTGAAAAACATGTTATTCATATACCAGAAATGTTTGAAGCTACTGACTGAATGAAAGGAGCTGGCATCTCACTCTCTTTGAATCTTCTTTATCATGCTAGGATTAACATTAAAAAGCAAAACATTTCAGAATTGCACCTTGCAATGTGGAGATATTACTGTTTGTGCATTTACAATATTCATTGATTTTTGCCATTGAAAAACATGTTTTTCATATACCAGAAATGTTTGAAGCTACTGACTGAATGAAAGGAGCTGGCATCTCACTCTCTTTGAATCTTCTTTATCATGCTAGGATTAGCAGGAAAAAGCAAAAAATTTCAGAATTGCACCTTGCAATGTGGAGATATTACTGTTTGTGCATTTACAATATTCATTGATTTTTGCCATTGAAAAACATGTTTTTCATATACCAGAAATGTTTGAAGCTACTGACTGAATGAAAGGAGCTGGCATCTCACTCTCTTTGAATCTTCTTTATCATGCTAGGATTAGCAGGAAAAAGCAAAAAATTTCAGAATTGCACCTTGCAATGTGGAGATATTACTGTTTGTGCATTTACAATATTCATTGATTTTTGCCATTGAAAAACGTCCAGAAATGTTTGAAGCTACTGACTGAATGAAAGGAGCTGGCATCTCACTCTCTTTGAATCTTCTTTATCATGCTAGGATTAGCAGGAAAAAGCAAAAAATTTCAGAATTGCATCTTGCAATGTGGAGATATTACTGTTTGTGCATTTACAATATTCATTGATTTTTGCCATTGAAAAACATGTTATTCATATACCAGAAATGTTTGAAGCTACTGACTGAATGAAAGGAGCTGGCATCTCACTCTCCTTGGATCTGCTTTATCATGCTAGGATTAGCAGGAAAAAGCAAAAAATTTCAGAATTGCACCTTGCAATATGGAGATATTACTGTTTGTGCATTTACAATATTCATTGATTTTTGCCATTGAAAAACATATTTTTCATATACCAGAAATGTTTGAAGCTACTGACTGAATGAAAGGAGCTGGCATCTCACTCTCTTTGAATCTTCTTTATCATGCTAGGATTAACAGGAAAAAGCAAAAAATTTCAGAATTGCACCTTGCAATGTGGAGATATTACTGTTTGTGCATTTACAATATTCATTGATTTTTGCGATTGAAAAACATGTTTTTCATATACCAGAAATGTTTGAAGCTACTGACTGAATGAAAGGAGCTGGCATCTCACTCTCTTTGAATCTTCTTTATCATGCTAGGATTAACAGGAAAAAGCAAAAAATTTCAGAATTGCACCTTGCAATGTGGAGATATTACTGTTTGTGCATTTACAATATTCATTGATTTTTGCCATTGAAAAACATGTTTTTCATATACCAGAAATGTTTGAAGCTACTGACTGAATGAAAGGAGCTGGCATCTCACTCTCTTTGAATCTTCTTTATCATGCTAGGATTAACAGGAAAAAGCAAAAAATTTCAGAATTGCACCTTGCAATGTGGAGATATTACTGTTTGTGCATTTACAATATTCATTGATTTTTGCCATTGAAAAACATGTTTTTCATATACCAGAAATGTTTGAAGCTACTGACTGAATGAAAGGAGCTGGCATCTCACTCTCTTTGAATCTTCTTTATCATGCTAGGATTAGCAGGAAAAAGCAAAAAATTTCAGAATTGCACCTTGCAATGTGGAGATATTACTGTTTGTGCATTTACAATATTCATTGATTTTTGCCATTGAAAAACGTCCAGAAATGTTTGAAGCTACTGACTGAATGAAAGGAGCTGGCATCTCACTCTCTTTGAATCTTCTTTATCATGCTAGGATTAGCAGGAAAAAGCAAAAAATTTCAGAATTGCACCTTGCAATGTGGAGATATTACTGTTTGTGCATTTACAATATTCATTGATTTTTGCCATTGAAAAACATGTTTTTCATATACCAGAAATGTTTGAAGCTACTGACTGAATGAAAGGAGCTGGCATCTCACTCTCTTTGAATCTTCTTTATCATGCTAGTATTAGCAGGAAAAAGCAAAAAATTTCAGAATTGCACCTTGCAATGTGGAGATATTACTGTTTGTGCATTTACAATATTCATTGATTTTTGCCAGTGAAAAACATGTTTTTCATATACCAGAAATGTTTGAAGCTACTGACTGAATGAAAGGAGCTGGCATCTCACTCTCTTTGAATCTTCTTTATCATGCTAGGATTAACAGGAAAAAGCAAAAAATTTCAGAATTGCACCTTGCAATGTGGAGATATTACTGTTTGTGCATTTACAATATTCATTGATTTTTGCCATTGAAAAACATGTTTTTCATATACCAGAAATGTTTGAAGCTACTGACTGAATGAAAGGAGCTGGCATCTCACTCTCTTTGAATCTTCTTTATCATGCTAGGATTAGCAGGAAAAAGCAAAAAATTTCAGAATTGCACCTTGCAATGTGGAGATATTACTGTTTGTGCATTTACAATATTCATTGATTTTTGCCATTGAAAAACGTCCAGAAATGTTTGAAGCTACTGACTGAATGAAAGGAGCTGGCATCTCACTCTCTTTGAATCTTCTTTATCATGCTAGGATTAGCAGGAAAAAGCAAAAAATTTCAGAATTGCATCTTGCAATGTGGAGATATTACTGTTTGTGCATTTACAATATTCATTGATTTTTGCCATTGAAAAACATTTTATTCATATACCAGAAATGTTTGAAGCTACTGACTGAATGAAAGGAGCTGGCATCTCACTCTCTTTGAATCTTCTTTATCATGCTAGGATTAACAGGAAAAAGCAAAAAATTTCAGAATTGCACCTTGCAATGTGGAGATATTACTGTTTGTGCATTTACAATATTCATTGATTTTTGCCATTGAAAAACGTCCAGAACTGTTTGAAGCTACAGACTGAATGAAAGGAGCTGGCATCTCACTCTCTTTGAATCTTCTTTATCATGCTAGGATTAGCAGGAAAAAGCAAAAAATTTCAGAATTGCACCTTGCAATGTGGAGATATTACTGTTTGTGCATTTACAATATTCATTGATTTTTGCCATTGAAAAACATGTTTTTCATATACCAGAAATGTTTGAAGCTACTGACTGAATGAAAGGAGCTGGCATCTCACTCTCTTTGAATCTTCGTTATCATGCTAGGATTAGCAGGAAAAAGCAAAAAATTTCAGAATTGCACCTTGCAATGTGGAGATATTACTGTTTGTGCATTTACAATATTCATTGATTTTTGCCAGTGAAAAACATGTTTTTCATATACCAGAAATGTTTGAAGCTACTGACTGAAAGGAGCTGGCATCTCACTCTCTTTGAATCTTCTTTATCATGCTAGGATTAACAGGAAAAAGCAAAAAATTTCAGAATTGCACCTTGCAATGTGGAGATATTACTGTTTGTGCATTTACAATATTCATTGATTTTTGCCATTGAAAAACATGTTTTTCATATACCAGAAATGTTTGAAGCTACTGACTGAATGAAAGGAGCTGGCATCTCACTCTCTTTGAATCTTCTTTATCATGCTAGGATTAGCAGGAAAAAGCAAAAAATTTCAGAATTGCACCTTGCAATGTGGAGATATTACTGTTTGTGCATTTACAATATTCATTGATTTTTGCCAGTGAAAAACATGTTTTTCATATACCAGAAATGTTTGAAGCTACTGACTGAAAGGAGCTGGCATCTCACTCTCTTTGAATCTTCTTTATCATGCTAGGATTAACAGGAAAAAGCAAAAAATTTCAGAATTGCACCTTGCAATGTGGAGATATTACTGTTTGTGCATTTACAATATTCATTGATTTTTGCCATTGAAAAACATGTTTTTCATATACCAGAAATGTTTGAAGCTACTGACTGAATGAAAGGAGCTGGCATCTCACTCTCTTTGAATCTTCTTTATCATGCTAGGATTAACAGGAAAAAGCAAAAAATTTCAGAATTGCACCTTGCAATGTGGAGATATTACTGTTTGTGCATTTACAATATTCATTGATTTTTGCGATTGAAAAACATGTTTTTCATATACCAGAAATGTTTGAAGCTACTGACTGAATGAAAGGAGCTGGCATCTCACTCTCTTTGAATCTTCTTTATCATGCTAGGATTAACAGGAAAAAGCAAAAAATTTCAGAATTGCACCTTGCAATGTGGAGATATTACTGTTTGTGCATTTACAATATTCATTGATTTTTGCCATTGAAAAACATGTTTTTCATATACCAGAAATGTTTGAAGCTACTGACTGAATGAAAGGAGCTGGCATCTCACTCTCTTTGAATCTTCTTTATCATGCTAGGATTAACAGGAAAAAGCAAAAAATTTCAGAATTGCACCTTGCAATGTGGAGATATTACTGTTTGTGCATTTACAATATTCATTGATTTTTGCCATTGAAAAACATGTTTTTCATATACCAGAAATGTTTGAAGCTACTGACTGAATGAAAGGAGCTGGCATCTCACTCTCTTTGAATCTTCTTTATCATGCTAGGATTAGCAGGAAAAAGCAAAAAATTTCAGAATTGCACCTTGCAATGTGGAGATATTACTGTTTGTGCATTTACAATATTCATTGATTTTTGCCATTGAAAAACGTCCAGAAATGTTTGAAGCTACTGACTGAATGAAAGGAGCTGGCATCTCACTCTCTTTGAATCTTCTTTATCATGCTAGGATTAGCAGGAAAAAGCAAAAAATTTCAGAATTGCACCTTGCAATGTGGAGATATTACTGTTTGTGCATTTACAATATTCATTGATTTTTGCCATTGAAAAACGTCCAGAAATGTTTGAAGCTACTGACTGAATGAAAGGAGCTGGCATCTCACTCTCTTTGAATCTTCTTTATCATGCTAGGATTAGCAGGAAAAAGCAAAAAATTTCAGAATTGCACCTTGCAATATTGAGATATTACTGTTTGTGCATTTACAATATTCATTGATTTTTGCCATTGAAAAACATGTTATTCATATACCAGAAATGTTTGAAGCTACTGACTGAATGAAAGGAGCTGGCATCTCACTCTCTTTGAATCTTCTTTATCATGCTAGGATTAGCAGGAAAAAGCAAAAAATTTCAGAATTGCACCTTGCAATATGGAGATATTACTGTTTGTGCATTTACAATATTCATTGATTTTTGCCATTGAAAAACATGTTATTCATATACCAGAAATGTTTGAAGCTACTGACTGAATGAAAGGAGCTGGCATCTCACTCTCTTTGAATCTTCTTTATCATGCTAGGATTAACAGGAAAAAGCAAAAAATTTCAGAATTGCACCTTGCAATGTGGAGATATTACTGTTTGTGCATTTACAATATTCATTGATTTTTGCCATTGAAAAACGTCCAGAAATGTTTGAAGCTACTGACTGAATGAAAGGAGCTGGCATCTCACTCTCTTTGAATCTTCTTTATCATGCTAGGATTAACAGGAAAAAGCAAAAAATTTCAGAATTGCACCTTGCAATGTGGAGATATTACTGTTTGTGCATTTACAATATTCATTGATTTTTGCCATTGAAAAACATGTTTTTCATATACCAGAAATGTTTGAAGCTACTGACTGAATGAAAGGAGCTGGCATCTCACTCTCTTTGAATCTTCTTTATCATGCTAGGATTAGCAGGAAAAAGCAAAAAATTTCAGAATTGCACCTTCCAATGTGGAGATATTACTGTTTGTGCATTTACAATATTCATTGATTTTTGCCATTGAAAAACATGTTATTCATATACCAGAAATGTTTGAAGCTACTGACTGAATGAAAGGAGCTGGCATCTCACTCTCTTTGAATCTTCTTTATCATGCTAGGATTAACATTAAAAAGCAAAACATTTCAGAATTGCACCTTGCAATGTGGAGATATTACTGTTTGTGCATTTACAATATTCATTGATTTTTGCCATTGAAAAACATGTTTTTCATATACCAGAAATGTTTGAAGCTACTGACTGAATGAAAGGAGCTGGCATCTCACTCTCTTTGAATCTTCTTTATCATGCTAGGATTAGCAGGAAAAAGCAAAAAATTTCAGAATTGCACCTTGCAATGTGGAGATATTACTGTTTGTGCATTTACAATATTCATTGATTTTTGCCATTGAAAAACATGTTTTTCATATACCAGAAATGTTTGAAGCTACTGACTGAATGAAAGGAGCTGGCATCTCACTCTCTTTGAATCTTCTTTATCATGCTAGGATTAGCAGGAAAAAGCAAAAAATTTCAGAATTGCACCTTGCAATGTGGAGATATTACTGTTTGTGCATTTACAATATTCATTGATTTTTGCCATTGAAAAACGTCCAGAAATGTTTGAAGCTACTGACTGAATGAAAGGAGCTGGCATCTCACTCTCTTTGAATCTTCTTTATCATGCTAGGATTAGCAGGAAAAAGCAAAAAATTTCAGAATTGCATCTTGCAATGTGGAGATATTACTGTTTGTGCATTTACAATATTCATTGATTTTTGCCATTGAAAAACATGTTATTCATATACCAGAAATGTTTGAAGCTACTGACTGAATGAAAGGAGCTGGCATCTCACTCTCCTTGGATCTGCTTTATCATGCTAGGATTAGCAGGAAAAAGCAAAAAATTTCAGAATTGCACCTTGCAATATGGAGATATTACTGTTTGTGCATTTACAATATTCATTGATTTTTGCCATTGAAAAACATATTTTTCATATACCAGAAATGTTTGAAGCTACTGACTGAATGAAAGGAGCTGGCATCTCACTCTCTTTGAATCTTCTTTATCATGCTAGGATTAACAGGAAAAAGCAAAAAATTTCAGAATTGCACCTTGCAATGTGGAGATATTACTGTTTGTGCATTTACAATATTCATTGATTTTTGCGATTGAAAAACATGTTTTTCATATACCAGAAATGTTTGAAGCTACTGACTGAATGAAAGGAGCTGGCATCTCACTCTCTTTGAATCTTCTTTATCATGCTAGGATTAACAGGAAAAAGCAAAAAATTTCAGAATTGCACCTTGCAATGTGGAGATATTACTGTTTGTGCATTTACAATATTCATTGATTTTTGCCATTGAAAAACATGTTTTTCATATACCAGAAATGTTTGAAGCTACTGACTGAATGAAAGGAGCTGGCATCTCACTCTCTTTGAATCTTCTTTATCATGCTAGGATTAACAGGAAAAAGCAAAAAATTTCAGAATTGCACCTTGCAATGTGGAGATATTACTGTTTGTGCATTTACAATATTCATTGATTTTTGCCATTGAAAAACATGTTTTTCATATACCAGAAATGTTTGAAGCTACTGACTGAATGAAAGGAGCTGGCATCTCACTCTCTTTGAATCTTCTTTATCATGCTAGGATTAGCAGGAAAAAGCAAAAAATTTCAGAATTGCACCTTGCAATGTGGAGATATTACTGTTTGTGCATTTACAATATTCATTGATTTTTGCCATTGAAAAACGTCCAGAAATGTTTGAAGCTACTGACTGAATGAAAGGAGCTGGCATCTCACTCTCTTTGAATCTTCTTTATCATGCTAGGATTAGCAGGAAAAAGCAAAAAATTTCAGAATTGCACCTTGCAATGTGGAGATATTACTGTTTGTGCATTTACAATATTCATTGATTTTTGCCATTGAAAAACATGTTTTTCATATACCAGAAATGTTTGAAGCTACTGACTGAATGAAAGGAGCTGGCATCTCACTCTCTTTGAATCTTCTTTATCATGCTAGTATTAGCAGGAAAAAGCAAAAAATTTCAGAATTGCACCTTGCAATGTGGAGATATTACTGTTTGTGCATTTACAATATTCATTGATTTTTGCCAGTGAAAAACATGTTTTTCATATACCAGAAATGTTTGAAGCTACTGACTGAATGAAAGGAGCTGGCATCTCACTCTCTTTGAATCTTCTTTATCATGCTAGGATTAACAGGAAAAAGCAAAAAATTTCAGAATTGCACCTTGCAATGTGGAGATATTACTGTTTGTGCATTTACAATATTCATTGATTTTTGCCATTGAAAAACATGTTTTTCATATACCAGAAATGTTTGAAGCTACTGACTGAATGAAAGGAGCTGGCATCTCACTCTCTTTGAATCTTCTTTATCATGCTAGGATTAGCAGGAAAAAGCAAAAAATTTCAGAATTGCACCTTGCAATGTGGAGATATTACTGTTTGTGCATTTACAATATTCATTGATTTTTGCCATTGAAAAACGTCCAGAAATGTTTGAAGCTACTGACTGAATGAAAGGAGCTGGCATCTCACTCTCTTTGAATCTTCTTTATCATGCTAGGATTAGCAGGAAAAAGCAAAAAATTTCAGAATTGCATCTTGCAATGTGGAGATATTACTGTTTGTGCATTTACAATATTCATTGATTTTTGCCATTGAAAAACATTTTATTCATATACCAGAAATGTTTGAAGCTACTGACTGAATGAAAGGAGCTGGCATCTCACTCTCTTTGAATCTTCTTTATCATGCTAGGATTAACAGGAAAAAGCAAAAAATTTCAGAATTGCACCTTGCAATGTGGAGATATTACTGTTTGTGCATTTACAATATTCATTGATTTTTGCCATTGAAAAACGTCCAGAACTGTTTGAAGCTACAGACTGAATGAAAGGAGCTGGCATCTCACTCTCTTTGAATCTTCTTTATCATGCTAGGATTAGCAGGAAAAAGCAAAAAATTTCAGAATTGCACCTTGCAATGTGGAGATATTACTGTTTGTGCATTTACAATATTCATTGATTTTTGCCATTGAAAAACATGTTTTTCATATACCAGAAATGTTTGAAGCTACTGACTGAATGAAAGGAGCTGGCATCTCACTCTCTTTGAATCTTCGTTATCATGCTAGGATTAGCAGGAAAAAGCAAAAAATTTCAGAATTGCACCTTGCAATGTGGAGATATTACTGTTTGTGCATTTACAATATTCATTGATTTTTGCCAGTGAAAAACATGTTTTTCATATACCAGAAATGTTTGAAGCTACTGACTGAAAGGAGCTGGCATCTCACTCTCTTTGAATCTTCTTTATCATGCTAGGATTAACAGGAAAAAGCAAAAAATTTCAGAATTGCACCTTGCAATGTGGAGATATTACTGTTTGTGCATTTACAATATTCATTGATTTTTGCCATTGAAAAACATGTTTTTCATATACCAGAAATGTTTGAAGCTACTGACTGAATGAAAGGAGCTGGCATCTCACTCTCTTTGAATCTTCTTTATCATGCTAGGATTAGCAGGAAAAAGCAAAAAATTTCAGAATTGCACCTTGCAATGTGGAGATATTACTGTTTGTGCATTTACAATATTCATTGATTTTTGCCATTGAAAAACGTCCAGAAATGTTTGAAGCTACTGACTGAATGAAAGGAGCTGGCATCTCACTCTCTTTGAATCTTCTTTATCATGCTAGGATTAGCAGGAAAAAGCAAAAAATTTCAGAATTGCACCTTGCAATATGGAGATATTACTGTTTGTGCATTTACAATATTCATTGATTTTTGCCATTGAAAAACATGTTATTCATATACCAGAAATGTTTGAAGCTACTGACTGAATGAAAGGAGCTGGCATCTCACTCTCTTTGAATCTTCTTTATCATGCTAGGATTAGCAGGAAAAAGCAAAACATTTCAGAATTGCACCTTGCAATATGGAGATATTACTGTTTGTGCATTTACAATATTCATTGATTTTTGCCATTGAAAAACATGTTTTTCATATACCAGAAATGTTTGAAGCTACTGACTGAATGAAAGGAGCTGGCATCTCACTCTCTTTGAATCTTCTTTATCATGCTAGGATTAACAGGAAAAAGCAAAAAATTTCAGAATTGCACCTTGCAATGTGGAGATATTACTGTTTGTGCATTTACAATATTCATTGATTTTTGCCATTGAAAAACATGTTTTTCATATACCAGAAATGTTTGAAGCTACTGACTGAATGAAAGGAGCTGGCATCTCACTCTCTTTGAATCTTCTTTATCAAGCTAGGATTAACAGGAAAAAGCAAAAAATTTCAGAATTGCACCTTGCAATGTGGAGATATTACTGTTTGTGCATTAACAATATTCATTGATTTTTTCCATTGAAAAACGTCCAGAAATGTTTGAAGCTACTGACTGAATGAAAGGAGCTGGCATATCACTCTCTTTGAATCTTCTTTATCATGCTAGGATTAGCAGGAAAAAGCAAAAAATTTCAGAATTGCACCTTGCAATGTGGAGATATTACTGTTTGTGCATTTACAATATTCATTGATTTTTGCCAGTGAAAAACATGTTTTTCATATACCAGAAATGTTTGAAGCTACTGACTGAATGAAAGGAGCTGGCATCTCACTCTCTTTGAATCTTCTTTATCATGCTAGGATTAACAGGAAAAAGCAAAAAATTTCAGAATTGCACCTTGCAATGTGGAGATATTACTGTTTGTGCATTTACAATATTCATTGATTTTTGCCATTGAAAAACATGTTTTTCATATACCAGAAATGTTTGAAGCTACTGACTGAATGAAAGGAGCTGGCATCTCACTCTCTTTGAATCTTCTTTATCATGCTAGGATTAGCAGGAAAAAGCAAAAAATTTCAGAATTGCACCTTGCAATGTGGAGATATTACTGTTTTTGCATTTACAATATTCATTGATTTTTGCCATTGAAAAACGTCCAGAAATGTTTGAAGCTACTGACTGAATGAAAGGAGCTGGCATCTCACTCTCTTTGAATCTTCTTTATCATGCTAGGATTAGCAGGAAAAAGCAAAAAATTTCAGAATTGCATCTTGCAATGTGGAGATATTACTGTTTGTGCATTTACAATATTCATTGATTTTTGCCATTGAAAAACATGTTATTCATATACCAGAAATGTTTGAAGCTACTGACTGAATGAAAGGAGCTGGCATCTCACTCTCTTTGAATCTTCTTTATCATGCTAGGATTAGCAGGAAAAAGCAAAAAATTTCAGAATTGCATCTTGCAATATGGAGATATTACTGTTTGTGCATTTACAATATTCATTGATTTTTGCCATTGAAAAACATATTTTTCATATACCAGAAATGTTTGAAGCTACTGACTGAATGAAAGGAGCTGGCAGCTCACTCTCTTTGAATCTTCTTTATCATGCTAGGATTAACAGGAAAAAGCAAAAAATTTCAGAATTGCACCTTGCAATGTGGAGATATTACTGTTTGTGCATTTACAATATTCATTGATTTTTGCCATTGAAAAACATGTTTTTCATATACCAGAAATGTTTGAAGCTACTGACTGAATGAAAGGAGCTGGCATCTCACTCTCTTTGAATCTTCTTTATCATGCTAGGATTAGCAGGAAAAAGCAAAAAATTTCAGAATTGCACCTTGCAATGTGGAGATATTACTGTTTGTGCATTTACAATATTCATTGATTTTTGCCATTAAAAAACGTCCAGAAATGTTTGAAGCTACTGACTGAATGAAAGGAGCTGGCATCTCACTCTCTTTGAATCTTCTTTATCATGCTAGGATTAGCAGGAAAAAGCAAAAAATTTCAGAATTGCACCTTGCAATATGGAGATATTACTGTTTGTGCATTTACAATATTCATTGATTTTTGCCATTGAAAAACATGTTATTCATATACCAGAAATGTTTGAAGCTACTGACTGAATGAAAGGAGCTGGCATCTCACTCTCTTTGAATCTTCTTTATCATGCTAGGATTAGCAGGAAAAAGCAAAACATTTCAGAATTGCACCTTGCAATATGGAGATATTACTGTTTGTGCATTTACAATATTCATTGATTTTTGCCATTGAAAAACATGTTTTTCATATACCAGAAATGTTTGAAGCTACTGACTGAATGAAAGGAGCTGGCATCTCACTCTCTTTGAATCTTCTTTATCATGCTAGGATTAACAGGAAAAAGCAAAAAATTTCAGAACTGCACCTTGCAATGTGGAGATATTACTGTTTGTGCATTTACAATATTCATTGATTTTTGCCATTGAAAAACATGTTTTTCATATACCAGAAATGTTTGAAGCTACTGACTGAATGAAAGGAGCTGGCATCTCACTCTCTTTGAATCTTCTTTATCATGCTAGGATTAACAGGAAAAAGCAAAAAATTTCAGAATTGCACCTTGCAATGTGGAGATATTACTGTTTGTGCATTTACAATATTCATTGATTTTTGCCATTGAAAAACGTCCAGAAATGTTTGAAGCTACTGACTGAATGAAAGGAGCTGGCATATCACTCTCTTTGAATCTTCTTTATCATGCTAGGATTAGCAGGAAAAAGCAAAAAATTTCAGAATTGCACCTTGCAATGTGGAGATATTACTGTTTGTGCATTTACAATATTCATTGATTTTTGCCAGTGAAAAACATGTTTTTCATATACCAGAAATGTTTGAAGCTACTGACTGAATGAAAGGAGCTGGCATCTCACTCTCTTTGAATCTTCTTTATCATGCTAGGATTAACAGGAAAAAGCAAAAAATTTCAGAATTGCACCTTGCAATGTGGAGATATTACTGTTTGTGCATTTACAATATTCATTGATTTTTGCCATTGAAAAACATGTTTTTCATATACCAGAAATGTTTGAAGCTACTGACTGAATGAAAGGAGCTGGCATCTCACTCTCTTTGAATCTTCTTTATCATGCTAGGATTAGCAGGAAAAAGCAAAAAATTTCAGAATTGCACCTTGCAATGTGGAGATATTACTGTTTGTGCATTTACAATATTCATTGATTTTTGCCATTGAAAAACGTCCAGAAATGTTTGAAGCTACTGACTGAATGAAAGGAGCTGGCATCTCACTCTCTTTGAATCTTCTTTATCATGCTAGGATTAGCAGGAAAAAGCAAAAAATTTCAGAATTGCACCTTGCAATGTGGAGATATTACTGTTTGTGCATTTACAATATTCATTGATTTTTGCCATTGAAAAACATGTTTTTCATATACCAGAAATGTTTGAAGCTACTGACTGAATGAAAGGAGCTGGCATCTCACTCTCTTTGAATCTTCGTTATCATGCTAGGATTAGCAGGAAAAAGCAAAAAATTTCAGAATTGCACCTTGCAATGTGGAGATATTACTGTTTGTGCATTTACAATATTCATTGATTTTTGCCATTGAAAAACATTTTATTCATATACCAGAAATGTTTGAAGCTACTGACTGAATGAAAGGAGCTGGCATCTCACTCTCTTTGAATCTTCTTTATCATGCTAGGATTAACAGGAAAAAGCAAAAAATTTCAGAATTGCACCTTGCAATGTGGAGATATTACTGTTTGTGCATTTACAATATTCATTGATTTTTGCCATTGAAAAACGTCCAGAACTGTTTGAAGCTACAGACTGAATGAAAGGAGCTGGCATCTCACTCTCTTTGAATCTTCTTTATCATGCTAGGATTAGCAGGAAAAAGCAAAAAATTTCAGAATTGCACCTTGCAATGTGGAGATATTACTGTTTGTGCATTTACAATATTCATTGATTTTTGCCATTGAAAAACATGTTTTTCATATACCAGAAATGTTTGAAGCTACTGACTGAATGAAAGGAGCTGGCATCTCACTCTCTTTGAATCTTCGTTATCATGCTAGGATTAGCAGGAAAAAGCAAAAAATTTCAGAATTGCACCTTGCAATGTGGAGATATTACTGTTTGTGCATTTACAATATTCATTGATTTTTGCCAGTGAAAAACATGTTTTTCATATACCAGAAATGTTTGAAGCTACTGACTGAAAGGAGCTGGCATCTCACTCTCTTTGAATCTTCTTTATCATGCTAGGATTAACAGGAAAAAGCAAAAAATTTCAGAATTGCACCTTGCAATGTGGAGATATTACTGTTTGTGCATTTACAATATTCATTGATTTTTGCCATTGAAAAACATGTTTTTCATATACCAGAAATGTTTGAAGCTACTGACTGAATGAAAGGAGCTGGCATCTCACTCTCTTTGAATCTTCTTTATCATGCTAGGATTAGCAGGAAAAAGCAAAAAATTTCAGAATTGCACCTTGCAATGTGGAGATATTACTGTTTGTGCATTTACAATATTCATTGATTTTTGCCATTGAAAAACGTCCAGAAATGTTTGAAGCTACTGACTGAATGAAAGGAGCTGGCATCTCACTCTCTTTGAATCTTCTTTATCATGCTAGGATTAGCAGGAAAAAGCAAAAAATTTCAGAATTGCACCTTGCAATATGGAGATATTACTGTTTGTGCATTTACAATATTCATTGATTTTTGCCATTGAAAAACATGTTATTCATATACCAGAAATGTTTGAAGCTACTGACTGAATGAAAGGAGCTGGCATCTCACTCTCTTTGAATCTTCTTTATCATGCTAGGATTAGCAGGAAAAAGCAAAACATTTCAGAATTGCACCTTGCAATATGGAGATATTACTGTTTGTGCATTTACAATATTCATTGATTTTTGCCATTGAAAAACATGTTTTTCATATACCAGAAATGTTTGAAGCTACTGACTGAATGAAAGGAGCTGGCATCTCACTCTCTTTGAATCTTCTTTATCATGCTAGGATTAACAGGAAAAAGCAAAAAATTTCAGAATTGCACCTTGCAATGTGGAGATATTACTGTTTGTGCATTTACAATATTCATTGATTTTTGCCATTGAAAAACATGTTTTTCATATACCAGAAATGTTTGAAGCTACTGACTGAATGAAAGGAGCTGGCATCTCACTCTCTTTGAATCTTCTTTATCATGCTAGGATTAACAGGAAAAAGCAAAAAATTTCAGAATTGCACCTTGCAATGTGGAGATATTACTGTTTGTGCATTAACAATATTCATTGATTTTTTCCATTGAAAAACGTCCAGAAATGTTTGAAGCTACTGACTGAATGAAAGGAGCTGGCATATCACTCTCTTTGAATCTTCTTTATCATGCTAGGATTAGCAGGAAAAAGCAAAAAATTTCAGAATTGCACCTTGCAATGTGGAGATATTACTGTTTGTGCATTTACAATATTCATTGATTTTTGCCAGTGAAAAACATGTTTTTCATATACCAGAAATGTTTGAAGCTACTGACTGAATGAAAGGAGCTGGCATCTCACTCTCTTTGAATCTTCTTTATCATGCTAGGATTAACAGGAAAAAGCAAAAAATTTCAGAATTGCACCTTGCAATGTGGAGATATTACTGTTTGTGCATTTACAATATTCATTGATTTTTGCCATTGAAAAACATGTTTTTCATATACCAGAAATGTTTGAAGCTACTGACTGAATGAAAGGAGCTGGCATCTCACTCTCTTTGAATCTTCTTTATCATGCTAGGATTAGCAGGAAAAAGCAAAAAATTTCAGAATTGCACCTTGCAATGTGGAGATATTACTGTTTTTGCATTTACAATATTCATTGATTTTTGCCATTGAAAAACGTCCAGAAATGTTTGAAGCTACTGACTGAATGAAAGGAGCTGGCATCTCACTCTCTTTGAATCTTCTTTATCATGCTAGGATTAGCAGGAAAAAGCAAAAAATTTCAGAATTGCATCTTGCAATGTGGAGATATTACTGTTTGTGCATTTACAATATTCATTGATTTTTGCCATTGAAAAACATGTTATTCATATACCAGAAATGTTTGAAGCTACTGACTGAATGAAAGGAGCTGGCATCTCACTCTCTTTGAATCTTCTTTATCATGCTAGGATTAGCAGGAAAAAGCAAAAAATTTCAGAATTGCACCTTGCAATATGGAGATATTACTGTTTGTGCATTTACAATATTCATTGATTTTTGCCATTGAAAAACATATTTTTCATATACCAGAAATGTTTGAAGCTACTGACTGAATGAAAGGAGCTGGCAGCTCACTCTCTTTGAATCTTCTTTATCATGCTAGGATTAACAGGAAAAAGCAAAAAATTTCAGAATTGCACCTTGCAATGTGGAGATATTACTGTTTGTGCATTTACAATATTCATTGATTTTTGCCATTGAAAAACATGTTTTTCATATACCAGAAATGTTTGAAGCTACTGACTGAATGAAAGGAGCTGGCATCTCACTCTCTTTGAATCTTCTTTATCATGCTAGGATTAGCAGGAAAAAGCAAAAAATTTCAGAATTGCACCTTGCAATGTGGAGATATTACTGTTTGTGCATTTACAATATTCATTGATTTTTGCCATTAAAAAACGTCCAGAAATGTTTGAAGCTACTGACTGAATGAAAGGAGCTGGCATCTCACTCTCTTTGAATCTTCTTTATCATGCTAGGATTAGCAGGAAAAAGCAAAAAATTTCAGAATTGCACCTTGCAATATGGAGATATTACTGTTTGTGCATTTACAATATTCATTGATTTTTGCCATTGAAAAACATGTTATTCATATACCAGAAATGTTTGAAGCTACTGACTGAATGAAAGGAGCTGGCATCTCACTCTCTTTGAATCTTCTTTATCATGCTAGGATTAGCAGGAAAAAGCAAAACATTTCAGAATTGCACCTTGCAATATGGAGATATTACTGTTTGTGCATTTACAATATTCATTGATTTTTGCCATTGAAAAACATGTTTTTCATATACCAGAAATGTTTGAAGCTACTGACTGAATGAAAGGAGCTGGCATCTCACTCTCTTTGAATCTTCTTTATCATGCTAGGATTAACAGGAAAAAGCAAAAAATTTCAGAACTGCACCTTGCAATGTGGAGATATTACTGTTTGTGCATTTACAATATTCATTGATTTTTGCCATTGAAAAACATGTTTTTCATATACCAGAAATGTTTGAAGCTACTGACTGAATGAAAGGAGCTGGCATCTCACTCTCTTTGAATCTTCTTTATCATGCTAGGATTAACAGGAAAAAGCAAAAAATTTCAGAATTGCACCTTGCAATGTGGAGATATTACTGTTTGTGCATTTACAATATTCATTGATTTTTGCCATTGAAAAACGTCCAGAAATGTTTGAAGCTACTGACTGAATGAAAGGAGCTGGCATATCACTCTCTTTGAATCTTCTTTATCATGCTAGGATTAGCAGGAAAAAGCAAAAAATTTCAGAATTGCACCTTGCAATGTGGAGATATTACTGTTTGTGCATTTACAATATTCATTGATTTTTGCCAGTGAAAAACATGTTTTTCATATACCAGAAATGTTTGAAGCTACTGACTGAATGAAAGGAGCTGGCATCTCACTCTCTTTGAATCTTCTTTATCATGCTAGGATTAACAGGAAAAAGCAAAAAATTTCAGAATTGCACCTTGCAATGTGGAGATATTACTGTTTGTGCATTTACAATATTCATTGATTTTTGCCATTGAAAAACATGTTTTTCATATACCAGAAATGTTTGAAGCTACTGACTGAATGAAAGGAGCTGGCATCTCACTCTCTTTGAATCTTCTTTATCATGCTAGGATTAGCAGGAAAAAGCAAAAAATTTCAGAATTGCACCTTGCAATGTGGAGATATTACTGTTTTTGCATTTACAATATTCATTGATTTTTGCCATTGAAAAACGTCCAGAAATGTTTGAAGCTACTGACTGAATGAAAGGAGCTGGCATCTCACTCTCTTTGAATCTTCTTTATCATGCTAGGATTAGCAGGAAAAAGCAAAAAATTTCAGAATTGCATCTTGCAATGTGGAGATATTACTGTTTGTGCATTTACAATATTCATTGATTTTTGCCATTGAAAAACATGTTATTCATATACCAGAAATGTTTGAAGCTACTGACTGAATGAAAGGAGCTGGCATCTCACTCTCTTTGAATCTTCTTTATCATGCTAGGATTAGCAGGAAAAAGCAAAAAATTTCAGAATTGCACCTTGCAATATGGAGATATTACTGTTTGTGCATTTACAATATTCATTGATTTTTGCCATTGAAAAACATATTTTTCATATACCAGAAATGTTTGAAGCTACTGACTGAATGAAAGGAGCTGGCAGCTCACTCTCTTTGAATCTTCTTTATCATGCTAGGATTAACAGGAAAAAGCAAAAAATTTCAGAATTGCACCTTGCAATGTGGAGATATTACTGTTTGTGCATTTACAATATTCATTGATTTTTGCCATTGAAAAACATGTTTTTCATATACCAGAAATGTTTGAAGCTACTGACTGAATGAAAGGAGCTGGCATCTCACTCTCTTTGAATCTTCTTTATCATGCTAGGATTAGCAGGAAAAAGCAAAAAATTTCAGAATTGCACCTTGCAATGTGGAGATATTACTGTTTGTGCATTTACAATATTCATTGATTTTTGCCATTGAAAAACGTCCAGAAATGTTTGAAGCTACTGACTGAATGAAAGGAGCTGGCATCTCACTCTCTTTGAATCTTCTTTATCATGCTAGGATTAGCAGGAAAAAGCAAAAAATTTCAGAAATGCACCTTGCAATGTGGAGATATTACTGTTTTTGCATTTACAATATTCATTGATTTTTGCCATTGAAAAACGTCCAGAAATGTTTGAAGCTACTGACTGAATGAAAGGAGCTGGCATCTCACTCTCTTTGAATCTTCTTTATCATGCTAGGATTAGCAGGAAAAAGCAAAAAATTTCAGAATTGCATCTTGCAATGTGGAGATATTACTGTTTGTGCATTTACAATATTCATTGATTTTTGCCATTGAAAAACATGTTATTCATATACCAGAAATGTTTGAAGCTACTGACTGAATGAAAGGAGCTGGCATCTCACTCTCTTTGAATCTTCTTTATCATGCTAGGATTAGCAGGAAAAAGCAAAAAATTTCAGAATTGCATCTTGCAATGTGGAGATATTACTGTTTGTGCATTTACAATATTCATTGATTTTTGCCATTGAAAAACATGTTATTCATATACCAGAAATGTTTGAAGCTACTGACTGAATGAAAGGAGCTGGCATCTCACTCTCTTTGAATCTTCTTTATCATGCTAGGATTAGCAGGAAAAAGCAAAAAATTTCAGAATTGCACCTTGCAATATGGAGATATTACTGTTTGTGCATTTACAATATTCATTGATTTTTGCCATTGAAATACATGTTTTTCATATACCAGAAATGTTTGAAGCTACTGACTGAATGAAAGGAGCTGGCATCTCACTCTCTTTGAATCTTCTTTATCATGCTAGGATTAACTGGAAAAAGCAAAAAATTTCAGAATTGCACCTTGCAATGTGGAGATATTACTGTTTGTGCATTTACAATATTCATTGATTTTTGCCATTGAAAAACATGTTTTTCATATACCAGAAATGTTTGAAGCTACTGACTGAATGAAAGGAGCTGGCATCTCACTCTCTTTGAATCTTCTTTATCATGCTAGGATTAACAGGAAAAAGCAAAAAATTTCAGAATTGCACCTTGCAATGTGGAGATATTACTGTTTGTGCATTTACAATATTCATTGATTTTTGCCAGTGAAAAACATGTTTTTCATATACCAGAAATGTTTGAAGCTACTGACTGAATGAAAGGAGCTGGCATCTCACTCTCTTTGAATCTTCTTTATCATGCTAGGATTAACAGGAAAAAGCAAAAAATTTCAGAATTGCACCTTGGAATGTGGAGATATTACTGTTTGTGCATTTACAATATTCATTGATTTTTGCCATTGAAAAACATGTTTTTCATATACCAGAAATGTTTGAAGCTACTGACTGAATGAAAGGAGCTGGCATCTCACTCTCTTTGAATCTTCTTTATCATGCTAGGATTAGCAGGAAAAAGCAAAAAATTTCAGAATTGCATCTTGCAATGTGGAGATATTACTGTTTGTGCATTTACAATATTCATTGATTTTTGCCATTGAAAAACATGTTATTCATATACCAGAAATGTTTGAAGCTACTGACTGAATGAAAGGAGCTGGCATCTCACTCTCTTTGAATCTTCTTTATCATGCTAGGATTAGCAGGAAAAAGCAAAAAAATTCAGAATTGCACCTTGCAATATGGAGATATTACTGTTTGTGCATTTACAATATTCATTGATTTTTGCCATTGAAAAACATATTTTTCATATACCAGAAATGTTTGAAACTACTGACTGAATGAAAGGAGCTGGCAGCTCACTCTCTTTGAATCTTCTTTATCATGCTAGGATTAACAGGAAAAAGCAAAAAATTTCAGAATTGCACCTTGCAATGTGGAGATATTACTGTTTGTGCATTTACAATATTCATTGATTTTTGCCATTGAAAAACATGTTTTTCATATACCAGAAATGTTTGAAGCTACTGACTGAATGAAAGGAGCTGGCATCTCACTCTCTTTGAATCTTCTTTATCATGCTAGGATTAACAGGAAAAAGCAAAAAATTTCAGAATTGCACCTTGCAATGTGGAGATATTACTGTTTGTGCATTTACAATATTCATTGATTTTTGCCATTGAAAAACATGTTTTTCATATACCAGAAATGTTTGAAGCTACTGACTGAATGAAAGGAGCTGGCATCTCACTCTCTTTGAATCTTCTTTATCATGCTAGGATTAGCAGGAAAAAGCAAAAAATTTCAGAATTGCACCTTGCAATGTGGAGATATTACTGTTTGTGCATTTACAATATTCATTGATTTTTGCCATTGAAAAACATCATGTTACTCATATACCAGAAATGTTTGAAGCTACTGACTGAATGAAAGGAGCTGGCATCTCACTCTCTTTGAATCTTCTTTATCATGCTAGGATTAGCAGGAAAAATTAAAAAATTTCAGAATTGCACCTTGCAATGTGGAGATATTACTGTTTGTGCATTTACAATATTCATTGATTTTTGCCAGTGAAAAACATGTTTTTCATATACCAGAAATGTTTGAAGCTACTGACTGAATGAAAGGAGCTGGCATCTCACTCTCTTTGAATCTTCTTTATCATGCTAGGATTAACAGGAAAAAGCAAAAAATTTCAGAATTGCACCTTGCAATGTGGAGATATTACTGTTTGTGCATTTACAATATTCATTGATTTTTGCCATTGAAAAACATGTTTTTCATATACCAGAAATGTTTGAAGCTACTGACTGAATGAAAGGAGCTGGCAGCTCACTCTCTTTGAATCTTCTTTATCATGCTAGGATTAACAGGAAAAAGCAAAAAATTTCAGAATTGCACCTTGCAATGTGGAGATATTACTGTTTGTGCATTTACAATATTCATTGATTTTTGCCATTGAAAAACATGTTTTTCATATACCAGAAATGTTTGAAGCTACTGACTGAATGAAAGGAGCTGGCATCTCACTCTCTTTGAATCTTCTTTATCATGCTAGGATTAGCAGGAAAAAGCAAAAAATTTCAGAATTGCACCTTGCAATGTGGAGATATTACTGTTTGTGCATTTACAATATTCATTGATTTTTGCCATTGAAAAACATGTTATTCATATACCAGAAATGTTTGAAGCTACTGACTGAATGAAAGGAGCTGGCATCTCACTCTCTTTGAATCTTCTTTATCATGCTAGGATTAGCAGGAAAAAGCAAAAAATTTCAGAATTGCACCTTGCAATATGGAGATATTACTGTTTGTGCATTTACAATATTCATTGATTTTTGCCATTGAAATACATGTTTTTCATATACCAGAAATGTTTGAAGCTACTGACTGAATGAAAGGAGCTGGCATCTCACTCTCTTTGAATCTTCTTTATCATGCTAGGATTAACAGGAAAAAGCAAAAAATTTCAGAATTGCACCTTGCAATGTGGAGATATTACTGTTTGTGCATTTACAATATTCATTGATTTTTGCCATTGAAAAACATGTTTTTCATATACCAGAAATGTTTGAAGCTACTGACTGAATGAAAGGAGCTGGCATCTCACTCTCTTTGAATCTTCTTTATCATGCTAGGATTAACAGGAAAAAGCAAAAAATTTCAGAATTGCACCTTGCAATGTGGAGATATTACTGTTTGTGCATTTACAATATTCATTGATTTTTGCCATTGAAAAACGTCCAGAAATGTTTGAAGCTACTGACTGAATGAAAGGAGCTGGCATCTCACTCTCTTTGAATCTTCTTTATCATGCTAGGATTAGCAGGAAAAAGCAAAAAATTTCAGAATTGCATCTTGCAATGTGGAGATATTACTGTTTGTGCATTTACAATATTCATTGATTTTTGCCATTGAAAAACATGTTATTCATATACCAGAAATGTTTGAAGCTACTGACTGAATGAAAGGAGCTGGCATCTCACTCTCTTTGAATCTTCTTTATCATGCTAGGATTAGCAGGAAAAAGCAAAAAATTTCAGAATTGCACCTTGCAATATGGAGATATTACTGTTTGTGCATTTACAATATTCATTGATTTTTGCCATTGAAAAACATATTTTTCATATACCAGAAATGTTTGAAGCTACTGACTGAATGAAAGGAGCTGGCAGCTCACTCTCTTTGAATCTTCTTTATCATGCTAGGATTAACAGGAAAAAGCAAAAAATTTCAGAATTGCACCGTGCAATGTGGAGATATTACTGTTTGTGCATTTACAATATTCATTGATTTTTGCCATTGAAAAACATGTTTTTCATATACCAGAAATGTTTGAAGCTACTGACTGAATGAAAGGAGCTGGCATCTCACTCTCTTTGAATCTTCTTTATCATGCTAGGATTAACAGGAAAAAGCAAAAAATTTCAGAATTGCACCTTGCAATGTGGAGATATTACTGTTTGTGCATTTACAATATTCATTGATTTTTGCCATTGAAAAACATGTTTTTCATATACCAGAAATGTTTGAAGCTACTGACTGAATGAAAGGAGCTGGCATCTCACTCTCTTTGAATCTTCTTTATCATGCTAGGATTAGCAGGAAAAAGCAAAAAAATTCAGAATTGCACCTTGCAATGTGGAGATATTACTGTTTGTGCATTTACAATATTCATTGATTTTTGCCATTGAAAAACATCATGTTATTCATATACCAGAAATGTTTGAAGCTACTGACTGAATGAAAGGAGCTGGCATCTCACTCTCTTTGAATCTTCTTTATCATGCTAGGATTAGCAGGAAAAAGCAAAAAATTTCAGAATTGCACCTTGCAATGTGGAGATATTACTGTTTGTGCATTTACAATATTCATTGATTTTTGCCATTGAAAAACATGTTTTTCATATACCAGAAATGTTTGAAGCTACTGACTGAATGAAAGGAGCTGGCATCTCACTCTCTTTGAATCTTCTTTATCATGCTAGGATTAACAGGAAAAAGCAAAAAATTTCAGAATTGCACCTTGCAATGTGGAGATATTACTGTTTGTGCATTTACAATATTCATTGATTTTTGCCATTGAAAAACGTCCAGAAATGTTTGAAGCTACTGACTGAATGAAAGGAGCTGGCATCTCACTCTCTTTGAATCTTCTTTATCATGCTAGGATTAGCAGGAAAAAGCAAAAAATTTCAGAATTGCACCTTGCAATGTGGAGATATTACTGTTTGTGCATTTACAATATTCATTGATTTTTGCCATTGAAAAACGTCATGTTATTCATATACCAGAAATGTTTGAAGCTACTGACTGAATGAAAGGAGCTGGCATCTCACTCTCTTTGAATCTTCTTTATCATGCTAGGATTAGCAGGAAAAAGCAAAAAATTTCAGAATTGCACCTTGCAATGTGGAGATATTACTGTTTGTGCATTTACAATATTCATTGATTTTTGCCATTGAAAAACGTCCAGAAATGTTTGAAGCTACTGACTGAATGAAAGGAGCTGGCATCTCACTCTCTTTGAATCTTCTTTATCATGCTAGGATTAGCAGGAAAAAGCAAAAAATTTCAGAATTGCATCTTGCAATGTGGAGATATTACTGTTTGTGCATTTACAATATTCATTGATTTTTGCCATTGAAAAACATGTTATTCATATACCAGAAATGTTTGAAGCTACTGACTGAATGAAAGGAGCTGGCATCTCACTCTCTTTGAATCTTCTTTATCATGCTAGGATTAGCAGGAAAAAGCAAAAAATTTCAGAATTGCACCTTGCAATATGGAGATATTACTGTTTGTGCATTTACAATATTCATTGATTTTTGCCATTGAAAAACATATTTTTCATATACCAGAAATGTTTGAAGCTACTGACTGAATGAAAGGAGCTGGCAGCTCACTCTCTTTGAATCTTCTTTATCATGCTAGGATTAACAGGAAAAAGCAAAAAATTTCAGAATTGCACCGTGCAATGTGGAGATATTACTGTTTGTGCATTTACAATATTCATTGATTTTTGCCATTGAAAAACATGTTTTTCATATACCAGAAATGTTTGAAGCTACTGACTGAATGAAAGGAGCTGGCATCTCACTCTCTTTGAATCTTCTTTATCATGCTAGGATTAACAGGAAAAAGCAAAAAATTTCAGAATTGCACCTTGCAATGTGGAGATATTACTGTTTGTGCATTTACAATATTCATTGATTTTTGCCATTGAAAAACATGTTTTTCATATACCAGAAATGTTTGAAGCTACTGACTGAATGAAAGGAGCTGGCATCTCACTCTCTTTGAATCTTCTTTATCATGCTAGGATTAGCAGGAAAAAGCAAAAAAATTCAGAATTGCACCTTGCAATGTGGAGATATTACTGTTTGTGCATTTACAATATTCATTGATTTTTGCCATTGAAAAACATCATGTTATTCATATACCAGAAATGTTTGAAGCTACTGACTGAATGAAAGGAGCTGGCATCTCACTCTCTTTGAATCTTCTTTATCATGCTAGGATTAGCAGGAAAAAGCAAAAAATTTCAGAATTGCACCTTGCAATGTGGAGATATTACTGTTTGTGCATTTACAATATTCATTGATTTTTGCCATTGAAAAACATGTTTTTCATATACCAGAAATGTTTGAAGCTACTGACTGAATGAAAGGAGCTGGCATCTCACTCTCTTTGAATCTTCTTTATCATGCTAGGATTAACAGGAAAAAGCAAAAAATTTCAGAATTGCACCTTGCAATGTGGAGATATTACTGTTTGTGCATTTACAATATTCATTGATTTTTGCCATTGAAAAACGTCCAGAAATGTTTGAAGCTACTGACTGAATGAAAGGAGCTGGCATCTCACTCTCTTTGAATCTTCTTTATCATGCTAGGATTAGCAGGAAAAAGCAAAAAATTTCAGAATTGCACCTTGCAATGTGGAGATATTACTGTTTGTGCATTTACAATATTCATTGATTTTTGCCATTGAAAAACGTCATGTTATTCATATACCAGAAATGTTTGAAGCTACTGACTGAATGAAAGGAGCTGGCATCTCACTCTCTTTGAATCTTCTTTATCATGCTAGGATTAGCAGGAAAAAGCAAAAAATTTCAGAATTGCACCTTGCAATGTGGAGATATTACTGTTTGTGCATTTACAATATTCATTGATTTTTGCCAGTGAAAAACATGTTTTTCATATACCAGAAATGTTTGAAGCTACTGACTGAATGAAAGGAGCTGGCATCTCACTCTCTTTGAATCTTCTTTATCATGCTAGGATTAACAGGAAAAAGCAAAAAATTTAGGAATTGCACCTTGCAATGTGGAGATATTACTGTTTGTGCATTTACAATATTCATTGATTTTTGCCATTGAAAAACATGTTTTTCATATACCAGAAATGTTTGAAGCTACTGACTGAATGAAAGGAGCTGGCATCTCACTCTCTTTGAATCTTCTTTATCATGCTAGGATTAGCAGGAAAAAGCAAAAAATTTCAGAATTGCACCTTGCAATGTGGAGATATTACTGTTTGTGCATTTACAATATTCATTGATTTTTGCCATTGAAAAATGTCCAGAAATGTTTGAAGCTACTGACTGAATGAAAGGAGCTGGCATCTCACTCTCTTTGAATCTTCTTTATCATGCTAGGATTAGCAGGAAAAAGCAAAAAATTTCAGAATTGCATCTTGCAATGTGGAGATATTACTGTTTGTGCATTTACAATATTCATTGATTTTTGCCATTGAAAAACATGTTATTCATATACCAGAAATGTTTGAAGCTACTGACTGAATGAAAGGAGCTGGCATCTCACTCTCTTTGAATCTTCTATATCATGCTAGGATTAGCAGGAAAAAGCAAAAAATTTCAGAATTGCACCTTGCAATATGGAGATATTACTGTTTGTGCATTTACAATATTCATTGATTTTTGCCATTGAAAAACATGTTTTTCATATACCAGAAATGTTTGAAGCTACTGACTGAATGAAAGGAGCTGGCATCTCACTCTCTTTGAATCTTCTTTATCATGCTAGGATTAACAGGAAAAAGCAAAAAATTTCAGAATTGCACCTTGCAATGTGGAGATATTACTGTTTGTGCATTTACAATATTCATTGATTTTTGCCATTGGAAAACATGTTTTTCATATACCAGAAATGTTTGAAGCTACTGACTGAATGAAAGGAGCTGGCATCTCACTCTCTTTGAATCTTCTTTATCATGCTAGGATTAACAGGAAAAAGCAAAAAATTTCAGAATTGCACCTTGCAATGTGGAGATATTACTGTTTGTGCATTTACAATATTCATTGATTTTTGCCATTGAAAAACGTCCAGAAATGTTTGAAGCTACTGACTGAATGAAAGGAGCTGGCATCTCACTCTCTTTGAATCTTCTTTATCATGCTAGGATTAGCAGGAAAAATTAAAAAATTTCAGAATTGCACCTTGCAATGTGGAGATATTACTGTTTGTGCATTTACAATATTCATTGATTTTTGCCAGTGAAAAACATGTTTTTCATATACCAGAAATGTTTGAAGCTACTGACTGAATGAAAGGAGCTGGCATCTCACTCTCTTTGAATCTTCTTTATCATGCTAGGATTAACAGGAAAAAGCAAAAAATTTCAGAATTGCACCTTGCAATGTGGAGATATTACTGTTTGTGCATTTACAATATTCATTGATTTTTGCCATTGAAAAACATGTTTTTCATATACCAGAAATGTTTGAAGCTACTGACTGAATGAAAGGAGCTGGCATCTCACTCTCTTTGAATCTTCTTTATCATGCTAGGATTAGCAGGAAAAAGCAAAAAATTTCAGAATTGCACCTTGCAATGTGGAGATATTACTGTTTTTGCATTTACAATATTCATTGATTTTTGCCATTGAAAAACGTCCAGTAATGTTTGAAGCTACTGACTGAATGAAAGGAGCTGGCATCTCACTCTCTTTGAATCTTCTTTATCATGCTAGGATTAGCAGGAAAAAGCAAAAAATTTCAGAATTGCATCTTGCAATGTGGAGATATTACTGTTTGTGCATTTACAATATTCATTGATTTTTGCCATTGAAAAACATGTTATTCATATACCAGAAATGTTTGAAGCTACTGACTGAATGAAAGGAGCTGGCATCTCACTCTCTTTGAATCTTCTTTATCATGCTAGGATTAGCAGGAAAAAGCAAAAAATTTCAGAATTGCACCTTGCAATATGGAGATATTACTGTTTGTGCATTTACAATATTCATTGATTTTTGCCATTGAAAAACATATTTTTCATATACCAGAAATGTTTGAAGCTACTGACTGAATGAAAGGAGCTGGCATCTCACTCTCTTTGAATCTTCTTTATCATGCTAGGATTAACAGGAAAAAGCAAAAAATTTCAGAATTGCACCTTGGAATGTGGAGATATTACTGTTTGTGCATTTACAATATTCATTGATTTTTGCCATTGAAAAACATGTTTTTCATATACCAGAAATGTTTGAAGCTACTGACTGAATGAAATGAGCTGGCATCTCACTCTCTTTGAATCTTCTTTATCATGCTAGGATTAACAGGAAAGAGCAAAAAATTTCAGAATTGCACCTTGCAATGTGGAGATATTACTGTTTGTGCATTTACAATATTCATTGATTTTTGCCATTGAAAAACATGTTTTTCATATACCAGAAATGTTTGAAGCTTCTGACTGAATGAAAGGAGCTGGCATCTCACTCTCTTTGAATCTTCTTTATCATGCTAGGATTAGCAGGAAAAAGCAAAAAATTTCAGAATTGCACCTTGCAATGTGGAGATATTACTGTTTGTGCATTTACAATATTCATTGATTTTTGCCATTGAAAAACGTCATGTTATTCATATACCAGAAATGTTTGAAGCTACTGACTGAATGAAAGGAGCTGGCATCTCACTCTCTTTGAATCTTCTTTATCATGCTAGGATTAGCAGGAAAAAGCAAAAAATTTCAGAATTGCACCTTGCAATGTGGAGATATTACTGTTTGTGCATTTACAATATTCATTGATTTTTGCCATTGAAAAACATGTTTTTCATATACCAGAAATGTTTGAAGCTACTGACTGAATGAAAGGAGCTGGCATCTCACTCTCTTTGAATCTTCTTTATCATGCTAGGATTAACAGGAAAAAGCAAAAAATTTCAGAATTGCACCTTGCAATGTGGAGATATTACTGTTTGTGCATTTACAATATTCATTGATTTTTGCCATTGAAAAACGTCCAGAAATGTTTGAAGCTACTGACTGAATGAAAGGAGCTGGCATCTCACTCTCTTTGAATCTTCTTTATCATGCTAGGATTAGCAGGAAAAAGCAAAAAATTTCAGAATTGCACCTTGCAATGTGGAGATATTACTGTTTGTGCATTTACAATATTCATTGATTTTTGCAATTGAAAAACGTCCAGAAATGTTTGAAGCTACTGACTGAATGAAAGGAGCTTGGCATCTCACTCTCTTTGAATCTTCTTTATCATGCTAGGATTAGCAGGAAAAAGCAAAAAATTTCAGAATTGCACCTTGCAATGTGGAGATATTACTGTTTGTGCATTTACAATATTCATTGATTTTTGCCATTGAAAAACATCATGTTATTCATATACCAGAAATGTTTGAAGCTACTGACTGAATGAAAGGAGCTGGCATCTCACTCTCTTTGAATCTTCTTTATCATGCTAGGATTAGCAGGAAAAAGCAAAAAATTTCAGAATTGCACCTTGCAATGTGGAGATATTACTGTTTGTGCATTTACAATATTCATTGATTTTTGCCATTGAAAAACATGTTTTTCATATACCAGAAATGTTTGAAGCTACTGACTGAATGAAAGGAGCTGGCATCTCACTCTCTTTGAATCTTCTTTATCATGCTAGGATTAGCAGTAAAAAGCAAAAAATTTCAGAATTGCACCTTGCAATGTGGAGATATTACTGTTTGTGCATTTACAATATTCATTGATTTTTGCCATTGAAAAACATGTTTTTCATATACCAGAAATGTTTGAAGCTACTGACTGAATGAAAGGAGCTGGCATCTCACTCTCTTTGAATCTTCCTTTTCATGCTAGGATTAACAGGAAAAAGCAAAAAATTTCAGAATTGCACCTTGCAATGTGGAGATATTACTGTTTGTGCATTTACAATATTCATTGATTTTTGCCATTGAAAAACGTCCAGAAATGTTTGAAGCTACTGACTGAATGAAAGGAGCTGGCATCTCACTCTCTTTGAATCTTCTTTATCATGCTAGGATTAGCAGGAAAAAGCAAAAAATTTCAGAATTGCACCTTGCAATGTGGAGATATTACTGTTTGTGCATTTACAATATTCATTGATTTTTGCCATTGAAAAACATGTTTTTCATATACCAGAAATGTTTGAAGCTACTGACTGAATGAAAGGAGCTGGCATCTCACTCTCTTTGAATCTTCTTTATCATGCTAGGATTAGCAGGAAAAAGCAAAAAATTTCAGAATTGCACCTTGCAATGTGGAGATATTACTGTTTGTGCATTTACAATATTCATTGATTTTTGCCATTGAAAAACATGTTTTTCATATACCAGAAATGTTTGAAGCTACTGACTGAATGAAAGGAGCTGGCATCTCACTCTCTTTGAATCTTCTTTATCATGCTAGGATTAACAGGAAAAAGCAAAAAATTTCAGAATTGCACCTTGCAATGTGGAGATATTACTGTTTGTGCATTTACAATATTCATTAATTTTTGCCATTGAAAAACGTCCAGAAATGTTTGAAGCTACTGACTGAATGAAAGGAGCTGGCATCTCACTCTCTTTGAATCTTCTTTATCATGCTAGGATTAGCAGGAAAAAGCAAAAAATTTCAGAATTGCACCTTGCAATGTGGAGATATTACTGTTTGTGCATTTACAATATTCATTGATTTTTGCCATTGAAAAACATGTTTTTCATATACCAGAAATGTTTGAAGCTACTGACTGAATGAAAGGAGCTGGCATCTCACTCTCTTTGAATCTTCTTTATCATGCTAGGATTAGCAGGAAAAAGCAAAAAATTTCAGAATTGCACCTTGCAATGTGGAGATATTGCTGTTTGTGCATTTACAATATTCATTGATTTTTGCCAGTGAAAAACATGTTTTTCATATACCAGAAATGTTTGAAGCTACTGACTGAATGAAAGGAGCTGGCATCTCACTCTCTTTGAATCTTCTTTATCATGCTAGGATTAACAGGAAAAAGCAAAAAATTTCAGAATTGCAACTTGCAATGTGGAGATATTACGGTTTGTGCATTTACAATATTCATTGATTTTTGCCATTGAAAAACATGTTTTTCATATACCAGAAATGTTTGAAGCTACTGACTGAATGAAAGGAGCTGACATCTCACTCTCTTTGAATCTTCTTTATCATGCTAGGATTAGCAGGAAAAAGCAAAAAATTTCAGAATTGCACCTTGCAATGTGGAGATATTACTGTTTGTGCATTTACAATATTCATTGATTTTTGCCATTGAAAAAGATGTTTTTCATATACCAGAAATGTTTGAAGCTACTGACTGAATGAAAGGAGCTGGCATCTCACTCTCTTTGAATCTTCTTTATCATGCTAGGATTAACAGGAAAAAGCAAAAAATTTCAGAATTGCACCTTGCAATGTGGAGATATTACTGTTTGTGCATTTACAATATTCATTGATTTTTGCCATTGAAAAACGTCCAGAAATGTTTGAAGCTACTGACTGAATGAAAGGAGCTGGCATATCACTCTCTGAATCTTCTTTATCATGCTAGGATTAGCAGGAAAAAGCAAAAAATTTCAGAATTGCACCTTGCAATGTGGAGATATTACTGTTTGTGCATTTACAATATTCATTGATTTTTGCCATTGAAAAACATGTTTTTCATATACCAGAAATGTTTGAAGCTACTGACTGAATGAAAGGAGCTGGCATCTCACTCTCTTTGAATCTTCTTTATCATGCTAGGATTAGCAGGAAAAAGCAAAAAATTTCAGAATTGCACCTTGCAATGTGGAGATATTACTGTTTGTGCATTTACAATATTCATTGATTTTTGCCATTGAAAAACATGTTTTTCATATACCAGAAATGTTTGAAGCTACTGACTGAATGAAAGGAGCTGGCATCTCACTCTCTTTGAATCTTCTTTATCATGCTAGGATTAACAGGAAAAAGTAAAAAATTTCAGAATTGCACCTTGCAATGTGGAGATATTACTGTTTGTGCATTTACAATATTCATTGATTTTTGCCATTGAAAAACGTCCAGAAATGTTTGAAGCTACTGACTGAATGAAAGGAGCTGGCATCTCACTCTCTTTGAATCTTCTTTATCATGCTAGGATTAGCAGGAAAAAGCAAAAAATTTCAGAATTGCACCTTGCAATGTGGAGATATTACTGTTTGTGCATTTACAATATTCATTGATTTTTGCCAGTGAAAAACATGTTTTTCATATACCAGAAATGTTTGAAGCTACTGACTGAATGAAAGGAGCTGGCATCTCACTCTCTTTGAATCTTCTTTATCATGCTAGGATTAAGAGGAAAAAGCAAAAAATTTCAGAATTGCACCTTGCAATGTGGAGATATTACTGTTTGTGCATTTACATTATTCATTGATTTTTGCCATTGAAAAACATGTTTTTCATATACCAGAAATGTTTGAAGCTACTGACTGAATGAAAGGAGCTGGCATCTCACTCTCTTTGAATCTTTATCATGCTAGGATTAGCAGGAAAAAGCAAAAAAATTCAGAATTGCACCTTGCAATGTGGAGATATTACTGTTTGTGCATTTACAATATTCATTGATTTTTGCCATTGAAAAACGTCCAGAAATGTTTGAAGCTACTGACTGAATGAAAGGAGCTGGCATCTCACTCTCTTTGAATCTTCTTTATCATGCTAGGATTAGCAGGAAAAAGCAAAAAATTTCAGAATTGCACCTTGCAATGTGGAGATATTACTGTTTGTGCATTTACAATATTCATTGATTTTTGCCATTGAAAAACATGTTTTTCATATACCAGAAATGTTTGAAGCTACTGACTGAATGAAAGGAGCTGGCATCTCACTCTCTTTGAGTCTTCTTTATCATGCTAGGATTAGCAGGAAAAAGCAAAAAATTTCAGAATTGCACCTTGCAATGTGGAGATATTGCTGTTTGTGCATTTACAATATTCATTGATTTTTGCCAGTGAAAAACATGTTTTTCATATACCAGAAATGTTTGAAGCTACTGACTGAATGAAAGGAGCTGGCATCTCACTCTCTTTGAATCTTCTTTATCATGCTAGGATTAACAGGAAAAAGCAAAAAATTTCAGAATTGCAACTTGCAATGTGGAGATATTACGGTTTGTGCATTTACAATATTCATTGATTTTTGCCATTGAAAAACATGTTTTTCATATACCAGAAATGTTTGAAGCTACTGACTGAATGAAAGGAGCTGACATCTCACTCTCTTTGAATCTTCTTTATCATGCTAGGATTAGCAGGAAAAAGCAAAAAATTTCAGAATTGCACCTTGCAATGTGGAGATATTACTGTTTGTGCATTTACAATATTCATTGATTTTTGCCATTGAAAAAGATGTTTTTCATATACCAGAAATGTTTGAAGCTACTGACTGAATGAAAGGAGCTGGCATCTCACTCTCTTTGAATCTTCTTTATCATGCTAGGATTAACAGGAAAAAGCAAAAAATTTCAGAATTGCACCTTGCAATGTGGAGATATTACTGTTTGTGCATTTACAATATTCATTGATTTTTGCCATTGAAAAACGTCCAGAAATGTTTGAAGCTACTGACTGAATGAAAGGAGCTGGCATATCACTCTCTGAATCTTCTTTATCATGCTAGGATTAGCAGGAAAAAGCAAAAAATTTCAGAATTGCACCTTGCAATGTGGAGATATTACTGTTTGTGCATTTACAATATTCATTGATTTTTGCCATTGAAAAACATGTTTTTCATATACCAGAAATGTTTGAAGCTACTGACTGAATGAAAGGAGCTGGCATCTCACTCTCTTTGAATCTTCTTTATCATGCTAGGATTAGCAGGAAAAAGCAAAAAATTTCAGAATTGCACCTTGCAATGTGGAGATATTACTGTTTGTGCATTTACAATATTCATTGATTTTTGCCATTGAAAAACATGTTTTTCATATACCAGAAATGTTTGAAGCTACTGACTGAATGAAAGGAGCTGGCATCTCACTCTCTTTGAATCTTCTTTATCATGCTAGGATTAACAGGAAAAAGTAAAAAATTTCAGAATTGCACCTTGCAATGTGGAGATATTACTGTTTGTGCATTTACAATATTCATTGATTTTTGCCATTGAAAAACGTCCAGAAATGTTTGAAGCTACTGACTGAATGAAAGGAGCTGGCATCTCACTCTCTTTGAATCTTCTTTATCATGCTAGGATTAGCAGGAAAAAGCAAAAAATTTCAGAATTGCACCTTGCAATGTGGAGATATTACTGTTTGTGCATTTACAATATTCATTGATTTTTGCCAGTGAAAAACATGTTTTTCATATACCAGAAATGTTTGAAGCTACTGACTGAATGAAAGGAGCTGGCATCTCACTCTCTTTGAATCTTCTTTATCATGCTAGGATTAAGAGGAAAAAGCAAAAAATTTCAGAATTGCACCTTGCAATGTGGAGATATTACTGTTTGTGCATTTACATTATTCATTGATTTTTGCCATTGAAAAACATGTTTTTCATATACCAGAAATGTTTGAAGCTACTGACTGAATGAAAGGAGCTGGCATCTCACTCTCTTTGAATCTTTATCATGCTAGGATTAGCAGGAAAAAGCAAAAAAATTCAGAATTGCACCTTGCAATGTGGAGATATTACTGTTTGTGCATTTACAATATTCATTGATTTTTGCCATTGAAAAACGTCCAGAAATGTTTGAAGCTACTGACTGAATGAAAGGAGCTGGCATCTCACTCTCTTTGAATCTTCTTTATCATGCTAGGATTAGCAGGAAAAAGCAAAAAATTTCAGAATTGCACCTTGCAATGTGGAGATATTACTGTTTGTGCATTTACAATATTCATTGATTTTTGCCATTGAAAAACATGTTTTTCATATACCAGAAATGTTTGAAGCTACTGACTGAATGAAAGGAGCTGGCATCTCACTCTCTTTGAGTCTTCTTTATCATGCTAGGATTAGCAGGAAAAAGCAAAAAATTTCAGAATTGCACCTTGCAATGTGGAGATATTACTGTTTGTGCATTTACAATATTCATTGATTTTTGCCATTGAAAAACATGTTTTTCATACACCAGAAATGTTTGAAGCTACTGACTGAATGAAAGGAGCTGGCATCTCACTCTCTTTGAATCTTCTTTATCATGCTAGGATTAGCAGGAAAAAGCAAAAAATTTCAGAATTGCACCTTGCAATGTGGAGATATTACTGTTTGTGCATTTACAATATTCATTGATTTTTGCCATTGAAAAACATGTTTTTCATATACCAGAAATGTTTGAAGCTACTGACTGAATGAAAGGAGCTGGCATCTCACTCTCTTTGAATCTTCTTTATCATGCTAGGATTAACATTAAAAAGCAAAAAATTTCAGAATTGCACCTTGCAATGTGGAGATATTACTGTTTGTGCATTTACAATATTCATTGATTTTTGCCATTGAAAAACGTCCAGAAATGTTTGAAGCTACTGACTGAATGAAAGGAGCTGGCATCTCACTCTCTTTGAATCTTCTTTATCATGCTAGGATTAGCAGGAAAAAGCAAAAAATTTCAGAATTGCACCTTGCAATGTGGAGATATTACTGTTTGTGCATTTACAATATTCATTGATTTTTGCCATTGAAAAACATGTTTTTCATATACCAGAAATGTTTGAAGCTACTGACTGAATGAAAGGAGCTGGCATCTCACTCTCTTTGAATCTTCTTTATCATGCTAGGATTAACAGGAAAAAGCAAAATATTTCAGAATTGCACCTTGCAATGTGGAGATATTACTGTTTGTGCATTTACAATATTCATTGATTTTTGCCATTGAAAAACGTCCAGAAATGTTTGAAGCTACTGACTGAATGAAAGGAGCTGGCATCTCACTCTCTTTGAATCTTCTTTATCATGCTAGGATTAGCAGGAAAAAGCAAAAAATTTCAGAATTGCACCTTGCAATGTGGAGATATTACTGTTTGTGCATTTACAATATTCATTGATTTTTGCCATTGAAAAACATCATGTTATTCATATACCAGAAATGTTTGAAGCTACTGACTGAATGAAAGGAGCTGGCATCTCACTCTCTTTGAATCTTCTTTATCATGCTAGGATTAGCAGGAAAAAGCAAAAAATTTCAGAATTGCACCTTGCAATGTGGAGATATTACTGTTTGTGCATTTACAATATTCATTGATTTTTGCCATTGAAAAACATGTTTTTCATATACCAGAAATGTTTGAAGCTACTGACTGAATGAAAGGAGCTGGCATCTCACTCTCTTTGAATCTTCTTTATCATGCTAGGATTAACAGGAAAAAGCAAAAAATTTCAGAATTGCACCTTGCAATGTGGAGATATTACTGTTTGTGCATTTACAATATTCATTGATTTTTGCCATTGAAAAACGTCCAGAAATGTTTGAAGCTACTGACTGAATGAAAGGAGCTGGCATCTCACTCTCTTTGAATCTTCTTTATCATGCTAGGATTAGCAGGAAAAAGCAAAAAATTTCAGAATTGCACCTTGCAATGTGGAGATATTACTGTTTGTGCATTTACAATATTCATTGATTTTTGCCATTGAAAAACGTCCAGAAATGTTTGAAGCTACTGACTGAATGAAAGGAGCTTGGCATCTCACTCTCTTTGAATCTTCTTTATCATGCTAGGATTAGCAGGAAAAAGCAAAAAATTTCAGAATTGCACCTTGCAATGTGGAGATATTACTGTTTGTGCATTTACAATATTCATTGATTTTTGCCATTGAAAAACATCATGTTATTCATATACCAGAAATGTTTGAAGCTACTGACTGAATGAAAGGAGCTGGCATCTCACTCTCTTTGAATCTTCTTTATCATGCTAGGATTAGCAGGAAAAAGCAAAAAATTTCAGAATTGCACCTTGCAATGTGTAGATATTACTGTTTGTGCATTTACAATATTCATTGATTTTTGCCATTGAAAAACATGTTTTTCATATACCAGAAATGTTTGAAGCTACTGACTGAATGAAAGGAGCTGGCATCTCACTCTCTTTGAATCTTCTTTATCATGCTAGGATTAGCAGTAAAAAGCAAAAAATTTCAGAATTGCACCTTGCAATGTGGAGATATTACTGTTTGTGCATTTACAATATTCATTGATTTTTGCCATTGAAAAACATGTTTTTCATATACCAGAAATGTTTGAAGCTACTGACTGAATGAAAGAAGCTGGCATCTCACTCTCTTTGAATCTTCTTTTTCATGCTAGGATTAACAGGAAAAAGCAAAAAATTTCAGAATTGCACCTTGCAATGTGGAGATATTACTGTTTGTGCATTTACAATATTCATTGATTTTTGCCATTGAAAAACGTCCAGAAATGTTTGAAGCTACTGACTGAATGAAAGGAGCTGGCATCTCACTCTCTTTGAATCTTCTTTATCATGCTAGGATTAGCAGGAAAAAGCAAAAAAATTCAGAATTGCACCTTGCAATGTGGAGATATTACTGTTTGTGCATTTACAATATTCATTGATTTTTGCCATTGAAAAACGTCCAGAAATGTTTGAAGCTACTGACTGAATGAAAGGAGCTGGCATCTCACTCTCTTTGAATCTTCTTTATCATGCTAGGATTAGCAGGAAAAAGCAAAAAATTTCAGAATTGCATCTTGCAATGTGGAGATATTACTGTTTGTGCATTTACAATATTCATTGATTTTTGCCATTGAAAAACATGTTATTCATATACCAGAAATGTTTGAAGCTACTGACTGAAAGAAAGGAGCTGGCATCTCACTCTCTTTGAATCTTCTTTATCATGCTAGGATTAGCAGGAAAAAGCAAAAAATTTCAGAATTGCACCTTGCAACATGGAGATATTACTGTTTGTGCATTTACAATATTCATTGATTTTTGCCATTGAAAAACATGTTTTTCATATACCAGAAATGTTTGAAGCTACTGACTGAATGAAAGGAGCTGGCATCTCACTCTCTTTGAATCTTCTTTATCATGCTAGGATTAACAGGAAAAAGCAAAAAATTTCAGAATTGCACCTTGCAATGTGGAGATATTACTGTTTGTGCATTTACAATATTCATTGATTTTTGCCATTGAAAAACGTCCAGAAATGTTTGAAGCTACTGACTGAATGAAAGGAGCTGGCATCTCACTCTCTTTGAATCTTCTTTATCATGCTAGGATTAGCAGGAAAAAGCAAAAAAATTCAGAATTGCACCTTGCAATGTGGAGATATTACTGTTTGTGCATTTACAATATTCATTGATTTTTGCCATTGAAACACATGTTTTTCATGTACCAGAAATGTTTGAAGCTACTGACTGAATGAAAGGAGCTGGCATCTCACTCTCTTTGAATCTTCTTTATCATGCTAGGATTAGCAGGAAAAAACAAAAAATTTCAGAATTGCACCTTGCAATGTGGAGATATTACGGTTTGTGCATTTACAATATTCATTGATTTTTGCCATTGAAAAACATGTTTTTCATATACCAGAAATGTTTGAAGCTACTGACTGAATGAAAGGAGCTGACATCTCACTCTCTTTGAATCTTCTTTATCATGCTAGGATTAGCAGGAAAAAGCAAAAAATTTCAGAATTGCACCTTGCAATGTGGAGATATTACTGTTTGTGCATTTACAATATTCATTGATTTTTGCCATTGAAAAACATGTTTTTCATATACCAGAAATGTTTGAAGCTACTGACTGAATGAAAGGAGCTGGCATCTCACTCTCTTTGAATCTTCTTTATCATGCTAGGATTAACAGGAAAAAGCAAAAAATTTCAGAATTGCACCTTGCAATGTGGAGATATTACTGTTTGTGCATTTACAATATTCATTGATTTTTGCCATTGAAAAACGTCCAGAAATGTTTGAAGCTACTGACTGAATGAAAGGAGCTGGCATATCACTCTCTGAATCTTCTTTATCATGCTAGGATTAGCAGGAAAAAGCAAAAAATTTCAGAATTGCACCTTGCAATGTGGAGATATTACTGTTTGTGCATTTACAATATTCATTGATTTTTGCCATTGAAAAACATGTTTTTCATATACCAGAAATGTTTGAAGCTACTGACTGAATGAAAGGAGCTGGCATCTCACTCTCTTTGAATCTTCTTTATCATGCTAGGATTAGCAGGAATAAGCAAAAAAATTCAGAATTGCACCTTGCAATGTGGAGATATTACTGTTTGTGCATTTACAATATTCATTGATTTTTGCCATTGAAAAACATGTTTTTCATATACCAGAAATGTTTGAAGCTACTGACTGAATGAAAGGAGCTGGCATCTCACTCTCTTTGAATCTTCTTTATCATGCTAGGATTAACAGGAAAAAGTAAAAAATTTCAGAATTGCACCTTGCAATGTGGAGATATTACTGTTTGTGCATTTACAATATTCATTGATTTTTGCCATTGAAAAACGTCCAGAAATGTTTGAAGCTACTGACTGAATGAAAGGAGCTGGCATCTCACTCTCTTTGAATCTTCTTTATCATGCTAGGATTAGCAGGAAAAAGCAAAAAATTTCAGAATTGTACCTTGCAATGTGGAGATATTACTGTTTGTGCATTTACAATATTCATTGATTTTTGCCATTGAAAAACATGTTTTTCATATACCAGAAATGTTTGAAGCTACTGACTGAATGAAAGGAGCTGGCATCTCACTCTCTTTGAATCTTCTTTATCATGCTAGGATTAGCAGGAAAAAGCAAAAAATTTCAGAATTGCACCTTGCAATGTGGAGATATTACTGTTTGTGCATTTACAATATTCATTGATTTTTGCCAGTGAAAAACATGTTTTTCATATACCAGAAATGTTTGAAGCTACTGACTGAATGAAAGGAGCTGGCATCTCACTCTCTTTGAATCTTCTTTATCATGCTAGGATTAACAGGAAAAAGCAAAAAATTTCAGAATTGCACCTTGCAATGTGGAGATATTACTGTTTGTGCATTTACAATATTCATTGATTTTTGCCATTGAAAAACATGTTTTTCATATGCCAGAAATGTTTGAAGCTACTGACTGAATGAAAGGAGCTGGCATCTCACTCTCTTTGAATCTTCTTTATCATGCTAGGATTAGCAGGAAAAAGCAAAAAATTTCAGAATTGCACCTTGCAATGTGGAGATATTACTGTTTGTGCATTTACAATATTCATTGATTTTTGCCATTGAAAAACGTCCAGAAATGTTTGAAGCTACTGACTGAATGAAAGGAGCTGGCATCTCACTCTCTTTGAATCTTCTTTATCATGCTAGGATTAGCAGGAAAAAGCAAAAAATTTCAGAATTGCACCTTGCAATGTGGAGATATTACTGTTTGTGAATTTACAATATTCATTGATTTTTGCCATTGAAAAACATGTTTTTCATATACCAGAAATGTTTGAAGCTACTGACTGAATGAAAGGAGCTGGCATCTCACTCTCTTTGAATCTTCTTTATCATGCTAGGATTAGCAGGAAAAAGCAAAAAATTTCAGAATTGCACCTTGCAATGTGGAGATATTACTGTTTGTGCATTTACAATATTCATTGATTTTTGCCATTGAAAAACATGTTTTTCATATACCAGAAATGTTTGAAGCTACTGACTGAATGAAAGGAGCTGGCATCTCACTCTCTTTGAATCTTCTTTATCATGCTAGGATTAACAGGAAAAAGCAAAAAATTTCAGAATTGCACCTTGCAATGTGGAGATATTACTGTTTGTGCATTTACAATATTCATTGATTTTTGCCATTGAAAAACGTCCAGAAATGTTTGAAGCTACTGACTGAATGAAAGGAGCTGGCATCTCACTCTCTTTGAATCTTCTTTATCATGCTAGGATTAGCAGGAAAAAGCAAAACATTTCAGAATTGCACCTTGCAATGTGGAGATATTACTGTTTGTGCATTTACAATATTCATTGATTTTTGCCATTGAAAAACATGTTTTTCATATACCAGAAATGTTTGAAGCTACTGACTGAATGAAAGGAGCTGGCATCTCACTCTCTTTGAATCTTCTTTATCATGCTAGGATTAGCAGGAAAAAGCAAAAAATTTCAGAATTGCACCATGCAATGTGGAGATATTACTGTTTGTGCATTTACAATATTCATTGATTTTTGCCAGTGAAAAACATGTTTTTCATATACCAGAAATGTTTGAAGCTACTGACTGAATGAAAGGAGCTGGCATCTCACTCTCTTTGAATCTTCTTTATCATGCTAGGATTAACAGGAAACACAAAAAATTTCAGAATTGCACCTTGCAATGTGGAGATATTACTGTTTGTGCATTTACAATATTCATTGATTTTTGCCATTGAAAAACATGTTTTTCATATACCAGAAATGTTTGAAGCTACTGACTGAATGAAAGGAGCTGGCATCTCACTCTCTTTGAATCTTCTTTATCATGCTAGGATTAGCAGGAAAAAGCAAAAAATTTCAGAATTGCACCTTGCAATGTGGAGATATTACTGTTTGTGCATTTACAATATCCATTGATTTTTGCCATTGAAAAACGTCCAGAAATGTTTGAAGCTACTGACTGAATGAAAGGAGCTGGCATCTCACTCTCTTTGAATCTTCTTTATCATGCTAGGATTAGCAGGAAAAAGCAAAAAATTTCAGAATTGCATCTTGCAATGTGGAGATATTACTGTTTGTGCATTTACAATATTCATTGATTTTTGCCATTGAAAAACATGTTATTCATATACCAGAAATGTTTGAAGCTACTGACTGAATGAAAGGAGCTGGCATCTCACTCTCTTTGAATCTTCTTTATCATGCTAGGATTAGCAGGAAAAAGCAAAAAATTTCAGAATTGCACCTTGCAATATGGAGATATTACTGTTTGTGCATTTACAATATTCATTGATTTTTGCCATTGAAAAACATGTTTTTCATATACCAGAAATGTTTGAAGCTACTGACTGAATGAAAGGAGCTGGCATCTCACTCTCTTTGAATCTTCTTTATCATGCTAGGATTAACAGGAAAAAGCAAAAAATTTCAGAATTGCACCTTGCAATGTGGAGATATTACTGTTTGTGCATTTACAATATTCATTGATTTTTGCCATTGAAAAACGTCCAGAAATGTTTGAAGCTACTGACTGAATGAAAGGAGCTGGCATCTCACTCTCTTTGAATCTTCTTTATCATGCTAGGATTAGCAGGAAAAAGCAAAAAATTTCAGAATTGCACCTTGCAATGTGGAGATATTACTGTTTGTGCATTTACAATATTCATTGATTTTTGCCAGTGAAAAACATGTTTTTCATATACCAGAAATGTTTGAAGCTACTGACTGAATGAAAGGAGCTGGCATCTCACTCTCTTTGAATCTTCTTTATCATGCTAGGATTAACAGGAAAAAGCAAAAAATTTCAGAATTGCACCTTGCAATGTGGAGATATTACTGTTTGTGCATTTACAATATTCATTGATTTTTGCCATTGAAAAACATGTTTTTCATATACCAGAAATGTTTGAAGCTACTGACTGAATGAAAGGAGCTGGCATCTCACTCTCTTTGAATCTTTATCATGCTAGGATTAGCAGGAAAAAGCAAAAAATTTCAGAATTGCACCTTGCAATGTGGAGATATTACTGTTTGTGCATTTACAATATTCATTGATTTTTGCCATTGAAAAACGTCCAGAAATGTTTGAAGCTACTGACTGAATGAAAGGAGCTGGCATCTCACTCTCTTTGAATCTTCTTTATCATGCTAGGATTAGCAGGAAAAAGCAAAAAATTTCAGAATTGCACCTTGCAATGTGGAGATATTACTGTTTGTGCATTTACAATATTCATTGATTTTTGCCATTGAAAAACATGTTTTTCATATACCAGAAATGTTTGAAGCTACTGACTGAATGAAAGGAGCTGGCATCTCACTCTCTTTGAGTCTTCTTTATCATGCTAGGATTAGCAGGAAAAAGCAAAAAATTTCAGAATTGCACCTTGCAATGTGGAGATATTACTGTTTGTGCATTTACAATATTCATTGATTTTTGCCATTGAAAAACATGTTTTTCATACACCAGAAATGTTTGAAGCTACTGACTGAATGAAAGGAGCTGGCATCTCACTCTCTTTGAATCTTCTTTATCATGCTAGGATTAACAGGAAAAAGCAAAAAATTTCAGAATTGCACCTTGCAATGTGGAGATATTACTGTTTGTGCATTTACAATATTCATTGATTTTTGCCATTGAAAAACATGTTTTTCATATACCAGAAATGTTTGAAGCTACTGACTGAATGAAAGGAGCTGGCATCTCACTCTCTTTGAATCTTCTTTATCATGCTAGGATTAGCAGGAAAAAGCAAAAAATTTCAGAATTGCACCTTGCAATGTGGAGATATTACTGTTTGTGCATTTACAATATTCATTGATTTTTGCCATTGAAAAACATGTTTTTCATATACCAGAAATGTTTGAAGCTACTGACTGAATGAAAGGAGCTGGCATCTCACTCTCTTTGAATCTTCTTTATCATGCTAGGATTAACAGGAAAAAGCAAAAAATTTCAGAATTGCACCTTGCAATGTGGAGATATTACTGTTTGTGCATTTACAATATTCATTGATTTTTGCCATTGAAAAACGTCCAGAAATGTTTGAAGCTACTGACTGAATGAAAGGAGCTGGCATCTCACTCTCTTTGAATCTTCTTTATCATGCTAGGATTAGCAGGAAAAAGCAAAAAATTTCAGAATTGCACCTTGCAATGTGGAGATATTACTGTTTGTGCATTTACAATATTCATTGATTTTTGCCATTGAAAAACATCATGTTATTCATATACCAGAAATGTTTGAAGCTACTGACTGAATGAAAGGAGCTGGCATCTCACTCTCTTTGAATCTTCTTTATCATGCTAGGATTAGCAGGAAAAAGCAAAAAATTTCAGAATTGCACCTTGCAATGTGGAGATATTACTGTTTGTGCATTTACAATATTCATTGATTTTTGCCATTGAAAAACATGTTTTTCATATACCAGAAATGTTTGAAGCTACTGACTGAATGAAAGGAGCTGGCATCTCACTCTCTTTGAATCTTCTTTATCATGCTAGGATTAACAGGAAAAAGCAAAAAATTTCAGAATTGCACCTTGCAATGTGGAGATATTACTGTTTGTGCATTTACAATATTCATTGATTTTTGCCATTGAAAAACGTCCAGAAATGTTTGAAGCTACTGACTGAATGAAAGGAGCTGGCATCTCCCTCTCTTTGAATCTTCTTTATCATGCTAGGATTAGCAGGAAAAAGCAAAAAATTTCAGAATTGCACCTTGCAATGTGGAGATATTACTGTTTGTGCATTTACAATATTCATTGATTTTTGCCATTGAAAAACGTCCAGAAATGTTTGAAGCTACTGACTGAATGAAAGGAGCTTGGCATCTCACTCTCTTTGAATCTTCTTTATCATGCTAGGATTAGCAGGAAAAAGCAAAAAATTTCAGAATTGCACCTTGCAATGTGGAGATATTACTGTTTGTGCATTTACAATATTCATTGATTTTTGCCATTGAAAAACATCATGTTATTCATATACCAGAAATGTTTGAAGCTACTGACTGAATGAAAGGAGCTGGCATCTCACTCTCTTTGAATCTTCTTTATCATGCTAGGATTAGCAGGAAAAAGCAAAAAATTTCAGAATTGCACCTTGCAATGTGGAGATATTACTGTTTGTGCATTTACAATATTCATTGATTTTTGCCATTGAAAAACATGTTTTTCATATACCAGAAATGTTTGAAGCTACTGACTGAATGAAAGGAGCTGGCATCTCACTCTCTTTGAATCTTCTTTATCATGCTAGGATTAGCAGTAAAAAGCAAAAAATTTCAGAATTGCACTTTGCAATGTGGAGATATTACTGTTTGTGCATTTACAATATTCATTGATTTTTGCCATTGAAAAACATATTTTTCATATACCAGAAATGTTTGAAGCTACTGACTGAATGAAAGGAGCTGGCATCTCACTCTCTTTGAATCTTCTTTTTCATGCTAGGATTAACAGGAAAAAGCAAAAAATTTCAGAATTGCACCTTGCAATGTGGAGATATTACTGTTTGTGCATTTACAATATTCATTGATTTTTGCCATTGAAAAACGTCCAGAAATGTTTGAAGCTACTGACTAAATGAAAGGAGCTGGCATCTCACTCTCTTTGAATCTTCTTTATCATGCTAGGATTAGCAGGAAAAAGCAAAAAAATTCAGAATTGCACCTTGCAATGTGGAGATATTACTGTTTGTGCATTTACAATATTCATTGATTTTTGCCATTGTAAAACGTCCAGAAATGTTTGAAGCTACTGACTGAATGAAAGGAGCTGGCATCTCACTCTCTTTGAATCTTCTTTATCATGCTAGGATTAGCAGGAAAAAGCAAAAAATTTCAGAATTGCATCTTGCAATGTGGAGATATTACTGTTTGTGCATTTACAATATTCATTGATTTTTGCCATTGAAAAACATGTTATTCATATACCAGAAATGTTTGAAGCTACTGACTGAATGAAAGGAGCTGGCATCTCACTCTCTTTGAATCTTCTTTATCATGCTAGGATTAGCAGGAAAAAGCAAAAAATTTCAGAATTGCACCTTGCAATATGGAGATATTACTGTTTGTGCATTTACAATATTCATTGATTTTTGCCATTGAAAAACATGTTTTTCATATACCAGAAATGTTTGAAGCTACTGACTGAATGAAAGGAGCTGGCATCTCACTCTCTTTGAATCTTCTTTATCATGCTAGGATTAACAGGAAAAAGCAAAAAATTTCAGAATTGCACCTTGCAATGTGGAGATATTACTGTTTGTGCATTTACAATATTCATTGATTTTTGCCATTGAAAAACATCCAGAAATGTTTGAAGCTACTGACTGAATGAAAGGAGCTGGCATCTCACTCTCTTTGAATCTTCTTTATCATGCTAGGATTAGCAGGAAAAAGCAAAAAAATTCAGAATTGCACCTTGCAATGTGGAGATATTACTGTTTGTGCATTTACAATATTCATTGATTTTTGCCATTGAAACACATGTTTTTCATATACCAGAAATGTTTGAAGCTACTGACTGAATGAAAGGAGCTGGCATCTCACTCTCTTTGAATCTTCTTTATCATGCTAGGATTAGCAGGAAAAAGCAAAAAATTTCAGAATTGCACCTTGCAATGTGGAGATATTACTGTTTGTGCATTTACAATATTCATTGATTTTTGCCATTGAAAAACATGTTTTTCATATACCAGAAATGTTTGAAGCTACTGACTGAATGAAAGGAGCTGGCATCTCACTCTCTTTGAATCTTCTTTATCATGCTAGGATTAGCAGGAAAAAGCAAAAAATTTCAGAATTGCACCTTGCAATGTGGAGATATTACGGTTTGTGCATTTACAATATTCATTGATTTTTGCCATTGAAAAACATGTTTTTCATATACCAGAAATGTTTGAAGCTACTGACTGAATGAAAGGAGCTGACATCTCACTCTCTTTGAATCTTCTTTATCATGCTAGGATTAGCAGGAAAAAGCAAAAAATTTCAGAATTGCACCTTGCAATGTGGAGATATTACTGTTTGTGCATTTACAATATTCATTGATTTTTGCCATTGAAAAACATGTTTTTCATATACCAGAAATGTTTGAAGCTACTGACTGAATGAAAGGAGCTGGCATCTCACTCTCTTTGAATCTTCTTTATCATGCTAGGATTAACAGGAAAAAGCAAAAAATTTCAGAATTGCACCTTGCAATGTGGAGATATTACTGTTTGTGCATTTACAATATTCATTGATTTTTGCCATTGAAAAACGTCCAGAAATGTTTGAAGCTACTGACTGAATGAAAGGAGCTGGCATATCACTCTCTGAATCTTCTTTATCATGCTAGGATTAGCAGGAAAAAGCAAAAAATTTCAGAATTGCACCTTGCAATGTGGAGATATTACTGTTTGTGCATTTACAATATTCATTGATTTTTGCCATTGAAAAACATGTTTTTCATATACCAGAAATGTTTGAAGCTACTGACTGAATGAAAGGAGCTGGCATCTCACTCTCTTTGAATCTTCTTTATCATGCTAGGATTAGCAGGAAAAAGCAAAAAAATTCAGAATTGCACCTTGCAATGTGGAGATATTACTGTTTGTGCATTTACAATATTCATTGATTTTTGCCTTTGAAAAACATGTTTTTCATATACCAGAAATGTTTGAAGCTACTGACTGAATGAAAGGAGCTGGCATCTCACTCTCTTTGAATCTTCTTTATCATGCTAGGATTAACAGGAAAAAGTAAAAAATTTCAGAATTGCACCTTGCAATGTGGAGATATTACTGTTTGTGCATTTACAATATTCATTGATTTTTGCCATTGAAAAACGTCCAGAAATGTTTGAAGCTACTGACTGAATGAAAGGAGCTGGCATCTCACTCTCTTTGAATCTTCTTTATCATGCTAGGATTAGCAGGAAAAAGCAAAAAATTTCAGAATTGCACCTTGCAATGTGGAGATATTACTGTTTGTGCATTTACAATATTCATTGATTTTTGCCATTGAAAAACATGTTTTTCATATACCAGAAATGTTTGAAGCTACTGACTGAATGAAAGGAGCTGGCATCTCACTCTCTTTGAATCTTCTTTATCATGCTAGGATTAGCAGGAAAAAGCAAAAAATTTCAGAATTGCACCTTGCAATGTGGAGATATTACTGTTTGTGCATTTACAATATTCATTGATTTTTGCCAGTGAAAAACATGTTTTTCATAAACCAGAAATGTTTGAAGCTACTGACTGAATGAAAGGAGCTGGCATCTCACTCTCTTTGAATCTTCTTTATCATGCTAGGATTAACAGGAAAAAGCAAAAAATTTCAGAATTGCACCTTGCAATGTGGAGATATTACTGTTTGTGCATTTACAATATTCATTGATTTTTGCCATTGAAAAACGTCCAGAAATGTTTGAAGCTACTGACTGAATGAAAGGAGCTTGGCATCTCACTCTCTTTGAATCTTCTTTATCATGCTAGGATTAGCAGGAAAAAGCAAAAAATTTCAGAATTGCACCTTGCAATGTGGAGATATTACTGTTTGTGCATTTACAATATTCATTGATTTTTGCCATTGAAAAACATCATGTTATTCATATACCAGAAATGTTTGAAGCTACTGACTGAATGAAAGGAGCTGGCATCTCACTCTCTTTGAATCTTCTTTATCATGCTAGGATTAGCAGGAAAAAGCAAAAAATTTCAGAATTGCACCTTGCAATGTGGAGATATTACTGTTTGTGCATTTACAATATTCATTGATTTTTGCCATTGAAAAACATGTTTTTCATATACCAGAAATGTTTGAAGCTACTGACTGAATGAAAGGAGCTGGCATCTCACTCTCTTTGAATCTTCTTTATCATGCTAGGATTAGCAGTAAAAAGCAAAAAATTTCAGAATTGCACCTTGCAATGTGGAGATATTACTGTTTGTGCATTTACAATATTCATTGATTTTTGCCATTGAAAAACATATTTTTCATATACCAGAAATGTTTGAAGCTACTGACTGAATGAAAGGAGCTGGCATCTCACTCTCTTTGAATCTTCTTTTTCATGCTAGGATTAACAGGAAAAAGCAAAAAATTTCAGAATTGCACCTTGCAATGTGGAGATATTACTGTTTGTGCATTTACAATATTCATTGATTTTTGCCATTGAAAAACGTCCAGAAATGTTTGAAGCTACTGACTGAATGAAAGGAGCTGGCATCTCACTCTCTTTGAATCTTCTTTATCATGCTAGGATTAGCAGGAAAAAGCAAAAAAATTCAGAATTGCACCTTGCAATGTGGAGATATTACTGTTTGTGCATTTACAATATTCATTGATTTTTGCCATTGTAAAACGTCCAGAAATGTTTGAAGCTACTGACTGAATGAAAGGAGCTGGCATCTCACTCTCTTTGAATCTTCTTTATCATGCTAGGATTAGCAGGAAAAAGCAAAAAATTTCAGAATTGCACCTTGCAATATGGAGATATTACTGTTTGTGCATTTACAATATTCATTGATTTTTGCCATTGAAAAACATGTTTTTCATATACCAGAAATGTTTGAAGCTACTGACTGAATGAAAGGAGCTGGCATCTCACTCTCTTTGAATCTTCTTTATCATGCTAGGATTAACAGGAAAAAGCAAAAAATTTCAGAATTGCACCTTGCAATGTGGAGATATTACTGTTTGTGCATTTACAATATTCATTGATTTTTGCCATTGAAAAACGTCCAGAAATGTTTGAAGCTACTGACTGAATGAAAGGAGCTGGCATCTCACTCTCTTTGAATCTTCTTTATCATGCTAGGATTAGCAGGAAAAAGCAAAAAAATTCAGAATTGCACCTTGCAATGTGGAGATATTACTGTTTGTGCATTTAAAATATTCATTGATTTTTGCCATTGAAACACATGTTTTTCATATACCAGAAATGTTTGAAGCTACTGACTGAATGAAAGGAGCTGGCATCTCACTCTCTTTGAATCTTCTTTATCATGCTAGGATTAGCAGGAAAAAGCAAAAAATTTCAGAATTGCACCTTGCAATGTGGAGATATTACTGTTTGTGCATTTACAATATTCATTGATTTTTGCCATTGAAAAACATGTTTTTCATATACCAGAAATGTTTGAAGCTACTGACTGAATGAAAGGAGCTGGCATCTCACTCTCTTTGAATCTTCTTTATCATGCTAGGATTAGCAGGAAAAAGCAAAAAATTTCAGAATTGCACCTTGCAATGTGGAGATATTACGGTTTGTGCATTTACAATATTCATTGATTTTTGCCATTGAAAAACATGTTTTTCATATACCAGAAATGTTTGAAGCTACTGACTGAATGAAAGGAGCTGACATCTCACTCTCTTTGAATCTTCTTTATCATGCTAGGATTAGCAGGAAAAAGCAAAAAATTTCAGAATTGCACCTTGCAATGTGGAGATATTACTGTTTGTGCATTTACAATATTCATTGATTTTTGCCATTGAAAAACATGTTTTTCATATACCAGAAATGTTTGAAGCTACTGACTGAATGAAAGGAGCTGGCATCTCACTCTCTTTGAATCTTCTTTATCATGCTAGGATTAACAGGAAAAAGCAAAAAATTTCAGAATTGCACCTTGCAATGTGGAGATATTACTGTTTGTGCATTTACAATATTCATTGATTTTTGCCATTGAAAAACGTCCAGAAATGTTTGAAGCTACTGACTGAATGAAAGGAGCTGGCATATCACTCTCTGAATCTTCTTTATCATGCTAGGATTAGCAGGAAAAAGCAAAAAATTTCAGAATTGCACCTTGCAATGTGGAGATATTACTGTTTGTGCATTTACAATATTCATTGATTTTTGCCATTGAAAAACATGTTTTTCATATACCAGAAATGTTTGAAGCTACTGACTGAATGAAAGGAGCTGGCATCTCACTCTCTTTGAATCTTCTTTATCATGCTAGGATTAGCAGGAAAAAGCAAAAAAATTCAGAATTGCACCTTGCAATGTGGAGATATTACTGTTTGTGCATTTACAATATTCATTGATTTTTGCCTTTGAAAAACATGTTTTTCATATACCAGAAATGTTTGAAGCTACTGACTGAATGAAAGGAGCTGGCATCTCACTCTCTTTGAATCTTCTTTATCATGCTAGGATTAACAGGAAAAAGTAAAAAATTTCAGAATTGCACCTTGCAATGTGGAGATATTACTGTTTGTGCATTTACAATATTCATTGATTTTTGCCATTGAAAAACGTCCAGAAATGTTTGAAGCTACTGACTGAATGAAAGGAGCTGGCATCTCACTCTCTTTGAATCTTCTTTATCATGCTAGGATTAGCAGGAAAAAGCAAAAAATTTCAGAATTGCACCTTGCAATGTGGAGATATTACTGTTTGTGCATTTACAATATTCATTGATTTTTGCCATTGAAAAACATGTTTTTCATATACCAGAAATGTTTGAAGCTACTGACTGAATGAAAGGAGCTGGCATCTCACTCTCTTTGAATCTTCTTTATCATGCTAGGATTAGCAGGAAAAAGCAAAAAATTTCAGAATTGCACCTTGCAATGTGGAGATATTACTGTTTGTGCATTTACAATATTCATTGATTTTTGCCAGTGAAAAACATGTTTTTCATATACCAGAAATGTTTGAAGCTACTGACTGAATGAAAGGAGCTGGCATCTCACTCTCTTTGAATCTTCTTTATCATGCTAGGATTAACAGGAAAAAGCAAAAAATTTCAGAATTGCACCTTGCAATGTGGAGATATTACTGTTTGTGCATTTACAATATTCATTGATTTTTGCCATTGAAAAACATGTTTTTCATATGCCAGAAATGTTTGAAGCTACTGAGTGAATGAAAGGAGCTGGCATCTCACTCTCTTTGAATCTTCTTTATCATGCTAGGATTAGCAGGAAAAAGCAAAAAATTTCAGAATTGCACCTTGCAATGTGGAGATATTACTGTTTGTGCATTTACAATATTCATTGATTTTTGCCATTGAAAAAGGTCCAGAAATGTTTGAAGCTACTGACTGAATGAAAGGAGCTGGCAACTCACTCTCTTTGAATCTTCTTTATCATGCTAGGATTAGCAGGAAAAAGCAAAAAATTTCAGAATTGCACCTTGCAATGTGGAGATATTACTGTTTGTGCATTTACAATATTCATTGATTTTTGCCATTGAAAAACATGTTTTTCATATACCAGAAATGTTTGAAGCTACTGACTGAATGAAAGGAGCTGGCATCTCACTCTCTTTGAATCTTCTTTATCATGCTAGGATTAGCAGGAAAAAGCAAAAAATTTCAGAATTGCACCTTGCAATGTGGAGATATTACTGTTTGTGCATTTACAATATTCATTGATTTTTGCCATTGAAAAACATGTTTTTCATATACCAGAAATGTTTGAAGCTACTGACTGAATGAAAGGAGCTGGCATCTCACTCTCTTTGAATCTTCTTTATCATGCTAGGATTAACAGGAAAAAGCAAAAAATTTCAGAATTGCACCTTGCAATGTGGAGATATTACTGTTTGTGCATTTACAATATTCATTGATTTTTGCCATTGAAAAACGTCCAGAAATGTTTGAAGCTACTGACTGAATGAAAGGAGCTGGCATCTCACTCTCTTTGAATCTTCTTTATCATGCTAGGATTAGCAGGAAAAAGCAAAAAATTTCAGAATTGCACCTTGCAATGTGGAGATATTACTGTTTGTGCATTTACAATATTCATTGATTTTTGCCATTGAAAAACATGTTTTTCATATACCAGAAATGTTTGAAGCTACTGACTGAATGAAAGGAGCTGGCATCTCACTCTCTTTGAATCTTCTTTATCATGCTAGGATTAGCAGGAAAAAGCAAAAAATTTCAGAATTGCACCATGCAATGTGGAGATATTACTGTTTGTGCATTTACAATATTCATTGATTTTTGCCAGTGAAAAACATGTTTTTCATATACCAGAAATGTTTGAAGCTACTGACTGAATGAAAGGAGCTGGCATCTCACTCTCTTTGAATCTTCTTTATCATGCTAGGATTAACAGGAAACACAAAAAATTTCAGAATTGCACCTTGCAATGTGGAGATATTACTGTTTGTGCATTTACAATATTCATTGATTTTTGCCATTGAAAAACATGTTTTTCATATACCAGAAATGTTTGAAGCTACTGACTGAATGAAAGGAGCTGGCATCTCACTCTCTTTGAATCTTCTTTATCATGCTAGGATTAGCAGGAAAAACAAAAAAATTCAGAATTGCACCTTGCAATGTGGAGATATTACTGTTTGTGCATTTACAATATTCATTGATTTTTGCCATTGAAAAACGTCCAGAAATGTTTGAAGCTACTGACTGAATGAAAGGAGCTGGCATCTCACTCTCTTTGAATCTTCTTTATCATGCTAGGATTAGCAGGAAAAAGCAAAAAATTTCAGAATTGCATCTTGCAATGTGGAGATATTACTGTTTGTGCATTTACAATATTCATTGATTTTTGCCATTGAAAAACATGTTATTCATATACCAGAAATGTTTGAAGCTACTGACTGAATGAAAGGAGCTGGCATCTCACTCTCTTTGAATCTTCTTTATCATGCTAGGATTAGCAGGAAAAAGCAAAAAATTTCAGAATTGCACCTTGCAATATGGAGATATTACTGTTTGTGCATTTACAATATTCATTGATTTTTGCCATTGAAAAACATGTTTTTCATATACCAGAAATGTTTGAAGCTACTGACTGAATGAAAGGAGCTGGCATCTCACTCTCTTTGAATCTTCTTTATCATGCTAGGATTAACAGGAAAAAGCAAAAAATTTCAGAATTGCACCTTGCAATGTGGAGATATTACTGTTTGTGCATTTACAATATTCATTGATTTTTGCCATTGAAAAACGTCCAGAAATGTTTGAAGCTACTGACTGAATGAAAGGAGCTGGCATCTCACTCTCTTTGAATCTTCTTTATCATGCTAGGATTAGCAGGAAAAAGCAAAAAATTTCAGAATTGCACCTTGCAATGTGGAGATATTACTGTTTGTGCATTTACAATATTCATTGATTTTTGCCAGTGAAAAACATGTTTTTCATATACCAGAAATGTTTGAAGCTACTGACTGAATGAAAGGAGCTGGCATCTCACTCTCTTTGAATCTTCTTTATCATGCTAGGATTAACAGGAAAAAGCAAAAAATTTCAGAATTGCACCTTGCAATGTGGAGATATTACTGTTTGTGCATTTACAATATTCATTGATTTTTGCCATTGAAAAACATGTTTTTCATATACCAGAAATGTTTGAAGCTACTGACTGAATGAAAGGAGCTGGCATCTCACTCTCTTTGAATCTTCTTTATCATGCTAGGATTAGCAGGAAAAAGCAAAAAATTTCAGAATTGCACCTTGCAATGTGGAGATATTACTGTTTGTGCATTTACAATATTCATTGATTTTTGCCATTGAAAAACGTCCAGAAATGTTTGAAGCTACTGACTGAATGAAAGGAGCTGGCATCTCACTCTCTTTGAATCTTCTTTATCATGCTAGGATTAGCAGGAAAAAGCAAAAAATTTCAGAATTGCATCTTGCAATGTGGAGATATTACTGTTTGTGCATTTACAATATTCATTGATTTTTGCCATTGAAAAACATGTTATTCATATACCAGAAATGTTTGAAGCTACTGACTGAATGAAAGGAGCTGGCATCTCACTCTCTTTGAATCTTCTTTATCATGCTAGGATTAGCAGGAAAAAGCAAAAAATTTCAGAATTGCACCTTGCAATATGGAGATATTACTGTTTGTGCATTTACAATATTCATTGATTTTTGCCATTGAAAAACATATTTTTCATATACCAGAAATGTTTGAAGCTACTGACTGAATGAAAGGAGCTGGCATCTCACTCTCTTTGAATCTTCTTTATCATGCTAGGATTAACAGGAAAAAGCAAAAAATTTCAGAATTGCACCTTGCAATGTGGAGATATTACTGTTTGTGCATTTACAATATTCATTGATTTTTGCCATTGAAAAACATGTTTTTCATATACCAGAAATGTTTGAAGCTACTGACTGAATGAAAGGAGCTGGCATCTCACTCTCTTTGAATCTTCTTTATCATGCTAGGATTAACAGGAAAAAGCAAAAAATTTCAGAATTGCACCTTGCAATGTGGAGATATTACTGTTTGTGCATTTACAATATTCATTGATTTTTGCCATTGAAAAACATGTTTTTCATATACCAGAAATGTTTGAAGCTACTGACTGAATGAAAGGAGCTGGCATCTCACTCTCTTTGAATCTTCTTTATCATGCTAGGATTAGCAGGAAAAAGCAAAAAATTTCAGAATTGCACCTTGCAATGTGGAGATATTACTGTTTGTGCATTTACAATATTCATTGATTTTTGCCATTGAAAAACATGTTTTTCATATACCAGAAATGTTTGAAGCTACTGACTGAATGAAAGGAGCTGGCATCTCACTCTCTTTGAATCTTCTTTATCATGCTAGGATTAGCAGGAAAAAGCAAAAAATTTCAGAATTGCACCTTGCAATGTGGAGATATTACTGTTTGTGCATTTACAATATTCATTGATTTTTGCCAGTGAAAAACATGTTTTTCATATACCAGAAATGTTTGAAGCTACTGACTGAATGAAAGGAGCTGGCATCTCACTCTCTTTGAATCTTCTTTATCATGCTAGGATTAGCAGGAAAAAGCAAAAAATTTCAGAATTGCACCTTGCAATGTGGAGATATTACTGTTTGTGCATTTACAATATTCATTGATTTTTGCCATTGAAAAACATGTTTTTCATATACCAGAAATGTTTGAAGCTACTGACTGAATGAAAGGAGCTGGCATCTCACTCTCTTTGAATCTTCTTTATCATGCTAGGATTAACAGGAAAAAGCAAAAAATTTCAGAATTGCACCTTGCAATGTGGAGATATTACTGTTTGTGCATTTACAATATTCACTGATTTTTGCCAGTGAAAAACATGTTTTTCATATACCAGAAATGTTTGAAGCTACTGACTGAATGAAAGGAGCTGGCATCTCACTCTCTTTGAATCTTCTTTATCATGCTAGGATTAACAGGAAAAAGCAAAAAATTTCAGAATTGCACCTTGCAATGTGGAGATATTACTGTTTGTGCATTTACAATATTCATTGATTTTTGCCATTGAAAAACATGTTTTTCATATACCAGAAATGTTTGAAGCTACTGACTGAATGAAAGGAGCTGGCATCTCACTCTCTTTGAATCTTCTTTATCATGCTAGGATTAGCAGGAAAAAGCAAAAAATGTCAGAATTGCACCTTGAAATGTGGAGATATTACTGTTTGTGCATTTACAATATTCATTGATTTTTGCCATTGAAAAACGTCCAGAAATGTTTGAAGCTACTGACTGAATGAAAGGAGCTGGCATCTCACTCTCTTTGAATCTTCTTTATCATGCTAGGATTAGCAGGAAAAAGCAAAAAATTTCAGAATTGCATCTTGCAATGTGGAGATATTACTGTTTGTGCATTTACAATATTCATTGATTTTTGCCATTGAAAAACATGTTATTCATATACCAGAAATGTTTGAAGCTACTGACTGAATGAAAGGAGCTGGCATCTCACTCTCTTTGAATCTTCTTTATCATGCTAGGATTAACAGGAAAAAGCAAAAAATTTCAGAATTGCACCTTGCAATGTGGAGATATTACTGTTTGTGCATTTACAATATTCATTGATTTTTGCCATTGAAAAACGTCCAGAAATGTTTGAAGCTACTGACTGAATGAAAGGAGCTGGCATCTCACTCTCTTTGAATCTTCTTTATCATGCTAGGATTAGCAGGAAAAAGCAAAAAATTTCAGAATTGCACCTTGCAATGTGGAGATATTACTGTTTGTGCATTTACAATATTCATTGATTTTTGCCATTGAAAAACATGTTTTTCATATACCAGAAATGTTTGAAGCTACTGACTGAATGAAAGGAGCTGGCATCTCACTCTCTTTGAATCTTCTTTATCATGCTAGGATTAGCAGGAAAAAGCAAAAAATTTCAGAATTGCACCTTGCAATGTGGAGATATTACTGTTTGTGCATTTACAATATTCATTGATTTTTGCCAGTGAAAAACATGTTTTTCATATACCAGAAATGTTTGAAGCTACTGACTGAATGAAAGGAGCTGGCATCTCACTCTCTTTGAATCTTCTTTATCATGCTAGGATTAACAGGAAAAAGCAAAAAATTTCAGAATTGCACCTTGCAATGTGGAGATATTACTGTTTGTGCATTTACAATATTCATTGATTTTTGCCATTGAAAAACAGGTTTTTCATATACCAGAAATGTTTGAAGCTACTGACTGAATGAAAGGAGCTGGCATCTCACTCTCTTTGAATCTTCTTTATCATGCTAGGATTAGCAGGAAAAAGCAAAAAATTTCAGAATTGCACCTTGCAATGTGGAGATATTACTGTTTGTGCATTTACAATATTTATTGATTTTTGCCATTGAAAAACGTCCAGAAATGTTTGAAGCTACTGACTGAATGAAAGGAGCTGGCATCTCACTCTCTTTGAATCTTCTTTATCATGCTAGGATTAGCAGGAAAAAGCAAAAAATTTCAGAATTGCACCTTGCAATGTGGAGATATTACTGTTTGTGCATTTACAATATTCATTGATTTTTGCCATTGAAAAACATGTTTTTCATATACCAGAAATGTTTGAAGCTACTGACTGAATGAAAGGAGCTGGCATCTCACTCTCTTTGAATCTTCTTTATCATGCTAGGATTAACAGGAAAAAGCAAAAAATTTCAGAATTGCACCTTGCAATGTGGAGATATTACTGTTTGTGCATTTACAATATTCATTGATTTTTGCCAGTGAAAAACATGTTTTTCATATACCAGAAATGTTTGAAGCTACTGACTGAATGAAAGGAGCTGGCATCTCACTCTCTTTGAATCTTCTTTATCATGCTAGGATTAACAGGAAAAAGCAAAAAATTTCAGAATTGCACCTTGCAATGTGGAGATATTACTGTTTGTGCATTTACAATATTCATTGATTTTTGCCATTGAAAAACATGTTTTTCATATACCAGAAATGTTTGAAGCTACTGACTGAATGAAAGGAGCTGGCATCTCACTCTCTTTGAATCTTCTTTATCATGCTAGGATTAGCAGGAAAAAGCAAAAAATGTCAGAATTGCACCTTGCAATGTGGAGATATTACTGTTTGTGCATTTACAATATTCATTGATTTTTGCCATTGAAAAACGTCCAGAAATGTTTGAAGCTACTGACTGAATGAAAGGAGCTGGCATCTCACTCTCTTTGAATCTTCTTTATCATGCTAGGATTAGCAGGAAAAAGCAAAAAATTTCAGAATTGCATCTTGCAATGTGGAGATATTACTGTTTGTGCATTTACAATATTCATTGATTTTTGCCATTGAAAAACATGTTATTCATATACCAGAAATGTTTGAAGCTACTGACTGAATGAAAGGAGCTGGCATCTCACTCTCTTTGAATCTTCTTTATCATGCTAGGATTAACAGGAAAAAGCAAAAAATTTCAGAATTGCACCTTGCAATGTGGAGATATTACTGTTTGTGCATTTACAATATTCATTGATTTTTGCCATTGAAAAACGTCCAGAAATGTTTGAAGATACTGACTGAATGAAAGGAGCTGGCATCTCACTCTCTTTGAATCTTCTTTATCATGCTAGGATTAGCAGGAAAAAGCAAAAAATTTCAGAATTGCACCTTGCAATGTGGAGATATTACTGTTTGTGCATTTACAATATTCATTGATTTTTGCCATTGAAAAACATGTTTTTCATATACCAGAAATGTTTGAAGCTACTGACTGAATGAAAGGAGCTGGCATCTCACTCTCTTTGAATCTTCTTTATCATGCTAGGATTAGCAGGAAAAAGCAAAAAATTTCAGAATTGCACCTTGCAATGTGGAGATATTACTGTTTGTGCATTTACAATATTCATTGATTTTTGCCAGTGAAAAACATGTTTTTCATATACCAGAAATGTTTGAAGCTACTGACTGAATGAAAGGAGCTGGCATCTCACTCTCTTTGAATCTTCTTTATCATGCTAGGATTAACAGGAAAAAGCAAAAAATTCCAGAATTGCACCTTGCAATGTGGAGATATTACTGTTTGTGCATTTACAATATTCATTGATTTTTGCCATTGAAAAACATGTTTTTCATATACCAGAAATGTTTGAAGCTACTGACTGAATGAAAGGAGCTGGCATCTCACTCTCTTTGAATCTTCTTTATCATGCTAGGATTAGCAGGAAAAAGCAAAAAATTTCAGAATTGCACCTTGCAATGTGGAGATATTACTGTTTGTGCATTTACAATATTCATTGATTTTTGCCATTGAAAAACGTCCAGAAATGTTTGAAGCTACTGACTGAATGAAAGGAGCTGGCATCTCACTCTCTTTGAATCTTCTTTATCATGCTAGGATTAGCAGGAAAAAGCAAAAAATTTCAGAATTGCATCTTGCTATGTGGAGATATTACTGTTTGTGCATTTACATTATTCATTGATTTTTGCCATTGAAAAACATGTTATTCATATACCAGAAATGTTTGAAGCTACTGACTGAATGAAAGGAGCTGGCATCTCACTCTCTTTGAATCTTCTTTATCATGCTAGGATTAGCAGGAAAAAGCAAAAAATTTCAGAATTGCACCTTGCAATATGGAGATATTACTGTTTGTGCATTTACAATATTCATTGATTTTTGCCATTGAAAAACATGTTTTTCATATACCAGAAATGTTTGAAGCTACTGACTGAATGAAAGGAGCTGGCATCTCACTCTCTTTGAATCTTCTTTATCATGCTAGGATTAACAGGAAAAAGCAAAAAATTTCAGAATTGCACCTTGCAATGTGGAGATATTACTGTTTGTGCATTTACAATATTCATTGATTTTTGCCATTGAAAAACATGTTTTTCATATACCAGAAATGTTTGAAGCTACTGACTGAATGAAAGGAGCTGGCATCTCACTCTCTTTGAATCTTCTTTATCATGCTAGGATTAACAGGAAAAAGCAAAAAATTTCAGAATTGCACCTTGCAATGTGGAGATATTACTGTTTGTGCATTTACAATATTCATTGATTTTTGCCATTGAAAAACGTCCAGAAATGTTTGAAGCTACTGACTGAATGAAAGGAGCTGGCATCTCACTCTCTTTGAATCTTCTTTATCATGCTAGGATTAGCAGGAAAAAGCAAAAAATTTCAGAATTGCACCTTGCAATGTGGAGATATTACTGTTTGTGCATTTACAATATTCATTGATTTTTGCCATTGAAAAACATGTTTTTCATATACCAGAAATGTTTGAAGCTACTGACTGAATGAAAGGAGCTGGCATCTCACTCTCTTTGAATCTTCTTTATCATGCTAGGATTAGCAGGAAAAAGCAAAAAAATTCAGAATTGCACCTTGCAATGTGGAGATATTACTGTTTGTGCATTTACAATATTCATTGATTTTTGCCATTGAAAAACGTCCAGAAATGTTTGAAGCTACTGACTGAATGAAAGGAGCTGGCATCTCACTCTCTTTGAATCTTCTTTATCATGCTAGGATTAGCAGGAAAAAGCAAAAAATTTCAGAATTGCACCTTGCAATGTGGAGATATTACTGTTTGTGCATTTACAATATTCATTGATTTTTGCCATTGAAAAACATGTTTTTCATATACCAGAAATGTTTGAAGCTACTGACTGAATGAAAGGAGCTGGCATCTCACTCTCTTTGAATCTTCTTTATCATGCTAGGATTAGCAGGAAAAAGCAACAAATTTCAGAATTGCACCTTGCAATGTGGAGATATTACTGTTTGTGCATTTACAATATTCATTGATTTTTGCCATTGAAAAACATGTTTTTCATATACCAGAAATGTTTGAAGCTACTGACTGAATGAAAGGAGCTGGCATCTCACTCTCTTTGAATCTTCTTTATCATGCTAGGATTAACAGGAAAAAGCAAAAAATTTCAGAATTGCACCTTGCAATGTGGAGATATTACTGTTTGTGCATTTACAATATTCATTGATTTTTGCCATTGAAAAACGTCCAGAAATGTTTGAAGCTACTGACTGAATGAAAGGAGCTGGCATCTCACTCTCTTTGAATCTTCTTTATCATGCTAGGATTAGCAGGAAAAAGCAAAAAATTTCAGAATTGCACCTTGCAATATGGAAATATTACTGTTTGTGCATTTACAATATTCATTGATTTTTGCCATTGAAAAACATATTTTTCATATACCAGAAATGTTTGAAGCTACTGACTGAATGAAAGGAGCTGGCATCTCACTCTCTTTGAATCTTCTTTATCATGCTAGGATTAACAGGAAAAAGCAAAAAATTTCAGAATTGCACCTTGCAATGTGGAGATATTACTGTTTGTGCATTTACAATATTCATTGATTTTTGCCATTGAAAAACATGTTTTTCATATACCAGAAATGTTTGAAGCTACTGACTGAATGAAAGGAGCTGGCATCTCACTCTCTTTGAATCTTCTTTATCATGCTAGGATTAACAGGAAAAAGCAAAAAATTTCAGAATTGCACCTTGCAATGTGGAGATATTACTGTTTGTGCATTTACAATATTCATTGATTTTTGCCATTGAAAAACATGTTTTTCATATACCAGAAATGTTTGAAGCTACTGACTGAATGAAAGGAGCTGGCATCTCACTCTCTTTGAATCTTCTTTATCATGCTAGGATTAGCAGGAAAAAGCAAAAAATTTCAGAATTGCACCTTGCAATGTGGAGATATTACTGTTTGTGCATTTACAATATTCATTGATTTTTGCCATTGAAAAACATGTTTTTCATATACCAGAAATGTTTGAAGCTACTGACTGAATGAAAGGAGCTGGCATCTCACTCTCTTTGAATCTTCTTTATCATGCTAGGATTAGCAGGAAAAAGCAAAAAATTTCAGAATTGCACCTTGCAATATGGAGATATTACTGTTTGTGCATTTACAATATTCATTGATTTTTGCCATTGAAAAACATGTTTTTCATATACCAGAAATGTTTGAAGCTACTGACTGAATGAAAGGAGCTGGCATCTCACTCTCTTTGAATCTTCTTTATCATGCTAGGATTAACAGGAAAAAGCAAAAAATTTCAGAATTGCACCTTGCAATGTGGAGATATTACTGTTTGTGCATTTACAATATTCATTGATTTTTGCCATTGAAAAACATGTTTTTCATATACCAGAAATGTTTGAAGCTACTGACTGAATGAAAGGAGCTGGCATCTCACTCTCTTTGAATCTTCTTTATCATGCTAGGATTAACAGGAAAAAGCAAAAAATTTCAGAATTGCACCTTGCAATGTGGAGATATTACTGTTTGTGCATTTACAATATTCATTGATTTTTGCCATTGAAAAACGTCCAGAAATGTTTGAAGCTACTGACTGAATGAAAGGAGCTGGCATATCACTCTCTTTGAATCTTCTTTATCATGCTAGGATTAGCAGGAAAAAGCAAAAAATTTCAGAATTGCACCTTGCAATGTGGAGATATTACTGTTTGTGCATTTACAATATTCATTGATTTTTGCCATTGAAAAACATGTTTTTCATATACCAGAAATGTTTGAAGCTACTGACTGAATGAAAGGAGCTGGCATCTCACTCTCTTTGAATCTTCTTTATCATGCTAGGATTAGCAGGAAAAAGCAAAAAAATTCAGAATTGCACCTTGCAATGTGGAGATATTACTGTTTGTGCATTTACAATATTCATTGATTTTTGCCATTGAAAAACGTCCAGAAATGTTTGAAGCTACTGACTGAATGAAAGGAGCTGGCATCTCACTCTCTTTGAATCTTCTTTATCATGCTAGGATTAGCAGGAAAAAGCAAAAAATTTCAGAATTGCACCTTGCAATGTGGAGATATTACTGTTTGTGCATTTACAATATTCATTGATTTTTGCCATTGAAAAACATGTTTTTCATATACCAGAAATGTTTGAAGCTACTGACTGAATGAAAGGAGCTGGCATCTCACTCTCTTTGAATCTTCTTTATCATGCTAGGATTAACAGGAAAAAGCAAAAAATTTCAGAATTGCACCTTGCAATGTGGAGATATTACTGTTTGTGCATTTACAATATTCATTGATTTTTGCCATTGAAAAACGTCCAGAAATGTTTGAAGCTACTGACTGAATGAAAGGAGCTGGCATCTCACTCTCTTTGAATCTTCTTTATCATGCTAGGATTAGCAGGAAAAAGCAAAAAATTTCAGAATTGCACCTTGCAATATGGAGATATTACTGTTTGTGCATTTACAATATTCATTGATTTTTGCCATTGAAAAACATATTTTTCATATACCAGAAATGTTTGAAGCTACTGACTGAATGAAAGGAGCTGGCATCTCACTCTCTTTGAATCTTCTTTATCATGCTAGGATTAACAGGAAAAAGCAAAAAATTTCAGAATTGCACCTTGCAATGTGGAGATATTACTGTTTGTGCATTTACAATATTCATTGATTTTTGCGATTGAAAAACGTCCAGAAATGTTTGAAGCTACTGACTGAATGAAAGGAGCTGGCATCTCACTCTCTTTGAATCTTCTTTATCATGCTAGGATTAGCAGGAAAAAGCAAAAAATTTCAGAATTGCACCTTGCAATGTGGAGATATTACTGTTTGTGCATTTACAATATTCATTGATTTTTGCCATTGAAAAACATGTTTTTCATATACCAGAAATGTTTGAAGCTACTGACTGAATGAAAGGAGCTGGCATCTCACTCTCTTTGAATCTTCTTTATCATGCTAGGATTAGCAGGAAAAAGCAAAAAAATTCAGAATTGCACCTTGCAATGTGGAGATATTACTGTTTGTGCATTTACAATATTCATTGATTTTTGCCATTGAAAAACGTCCAGAAATGTTTGAAGCTACTGACTGAATGAAAGGAGCTGGCATCTCACTCTCTTTGAATCTTCTTTATCATGCTAGGATTAGCAGGAAAAAGCAAAAAATTTCAGAATTGCACCTTGCAATGTGGAGATATTACTGTTTGTGCATTTACAATATTCATTGATTTTTGCCATTGAAAAACATGTTTTTCATATACCAGAAATGTTTGAAGCTACTGACTGAATGAAAGGAGCTGGCATCTCACTCTCTTTGAATCTTCTTTATCATGCTAGGATTAGCAGGAAAAAGCAACAAATTTCAGAATTGCACCTTGCAATGTGGAGATATTACTGTTTGTGCATTTACAATATTCATTGATTTTTGCCATTGAAAAACATGTTTTTCATATACCAGAAATGTTTGAAGCTACTGACTGAATGAAAGGAGCTGGCATCTCACTCTCTTTGAATCTTCTTTATCATGCTAGGATTAACAGGAAAAAGCAAAAAATTTCAGAATTGCACCTTGCAATGTGGAGATATTACTGTTTGTGCATTTACAATATTCATTGATTTTTGCCATTGAAAAACGTCCAGAAATGTTTGAAGCTACTGACTGAATGAAAGGAGCTGGCATCTCACTCTCTTTGAATCTTCTTTATCATGCTAGGATTAGCAGGAAAAAGCAAAAAATTTCAGAATTGCACCTTGCAATATGGAAATATTACTGTTTGTGCATTTACAATATTCATTGATTTTTGCCATTGAAAAACATATTTTTCATATACCAGAAATGTTTGAAGCTACTGACTGAATGAAAGGAGCTGGCATCTCACTCTCTTTGAATCTTCTTTATCATGCTAGGATTAACAGGAAAAAGCAAAAAATTTCAGAATTGCACCTTGCAATGTGGAGATATTACTGTTTGTGCATTTACAATATTCATTGATTTTTGCCATTGAAAAACATGTTTTTCATATACCAGAAATGTTTGAAGCTACTGACTGAATGAAAGGAGCTGGCATCTCACTCTCTTTGAATCTTCTTTATCATGCTAGGATTAACAGGAAAAAGCAAAAAATTTCAGAATTGCACCTTGCAATGTGGAGATATTACTGTTTGTGCATTTACAATATTCATTGATTTTTGCCATTGAAAAACATGTTTTTCATATACCAGAAATGTTTGAAGCTACTGACTGAATGAAAGGAGCTGGCATCTCACTCTCTTTGAATCTTCTTTATCATGCTAGGATTAGCAGGAAAAAGCAAAAAATTTCAGAATTGCACCTTGCAATGTGGAGATATTACTGTTTGTGCATTTACAATATTCATTGATTTTTGCCATTGAAAAACATGTTTTTCATATACCAGAAATGTTTGAAGCTACTGACTGAATGAAAGGAGCTGGCATCTCACTCTCTTTGAATCTTCTTTATCATGCTAGGATTAGCAGGAAAAAGCAAAAAATTTCAGAATTGCACCTTGCAATATGGAGATATTACTGTTTGTGCATTTACAATATTCATTGATTTTTGCCATTGAAAAACATGTTTTTCATATACCAGAAATGTTTGAAGCTACTGACTGAATGAAAGGAGCTGGCATCTCACTCTCTTTGAATCTTCTTTATCATGCTAGGATTAACAGGAAAAAGCAAAAAATTTCAGAATTGCACCTTGCAATGTGGAGATATTACTGTTTGTGCATTTACAATATTCATTGATTTTTGCCATTGAAAAACATGTTTTTCATATACCAGAAATGTTTGAAGCTACTGACTGAATGAAAGGAGCTGGCATCTCACTCTCTTTGAATCTTCTTTATCATGCTAGGATTAACAGGAAAAAGCAAAAAATTTCAGAATTGCACCTTGCAATGTGGAGATATTACTGTTTGTGCATTTACAATATTCATTGATTTTTGCCATTGAAAAACGTCCAGAAATGTTTGAAGCTACTGACTGAATGAAAGGAGCTGGCATATCACTCTCTTTGAATCTTCTTTATCATGCTAGGATTAGCAGGAAAAAGCAAAAAATTTCAGAATTGCACCTTGCAATGTGGAGATATTACTGTTTGTGCATTTACAATATTCATTGATTTTTGCCATTGAAAAACATGTTTTTCATATACCAGAAATGTTTGAAGCTACTGACTGAATGAAAGGAGCTGGCATCTCACTCTCTTTGAATCTTCTTTATCATGCTAGGATTAGCAGGAAAAAGCAAAAAAATTCAGAATTGCACCTTGCAATGTGGAGATATTACTGTTTGTGCATTTACAATATTCATTGATTTTTGCCATTGAAAAACGTCCAGAAATGTTTGAAGCTACTGACTGAATGAAAGGAGCTGGCATCTCACTCTCTTTGAATCTTCTTTATCATGCTAGGATTAGCAGGAAAAAGCAAAAAATTTCAGAATTGCACCTTGCAATGTGGAGATATTACTGTTTGTGCATTTACAATATTCATTGATTTTTGCCATTGAAAAACATGTTTTTCATATACCAGAAATGTTTGAAGCTACTGACTGAATGAAAGGAGCTGGCATCTCACTCTCTTTGAATCTTCTTTATCATGCTAGGATTAACAGGAAAAAGCAAAAAATTTCAGAATTGCACCTTGCAATGTGGAGATATTACTGTTTGTGCATTTACAATATTCATTGATTTTTGCCATTGAAAAACGTCCAGAAATGTTTGAAGCTACTGACTGAATGAAAGGAGCTGGCATCTCACTCTCTTTGAATCTTCTTTATCATGCTAGGATTAGCAGGAAAAAGCAAAAAATTTCAGAATTGCACCTTGCAATATGGAGATATTACTGTTTGTGCATTTACAATATTCATTGATTTTTGCCATTGAAAAACATATTTTTCATATACCAGAAATGTTTGAAGCTACTGACTGAATGAAAGGAGCTGGCATCTCACTCTCTTTGAATCTTCTTTATCATGCTAGGATTAACAGGAAAAAGCAAAAAATTTCAGAATTGCACCTTGCAATGTGGAGATATTACTGTTTGTGCATTTACAATATTCATTGATTTTTGCCATTGAAAAACATGTTTTTCATATACCAGAAATGTTTGAAGCTACTGACTGAATGAAAGGAGCTGGCATCTCACTCTCTTTGAATCTTCTTTATCATGCTAGGATTAACAGGAAAAAGCAAAAAATTTCAGAATTGCACCTTGCAATGTGGAGATATTACTGTTTGTGCATTTACAATATTCATTGATTTTTGCCATTGAAAAACATGTTTTTCATATACCAGAAATGTTTGAAGCTACTGACTGAATGAAAGGAGCTGGCATCTCACTCTCTTTGAATCTTCTTTATCATGCTAGGATTAGCAGGAAAAAGCAAAAAATTTCAGAATTGCACCTTGCAATGTGGAGATATTACTGTTTGTGCATTTACAATATTCATTGATTTTTGCCATTGAAAAACATGTTTTTCATATACCAGAAATGTTTGAAGCTACTGACTGAATGAAAGGAGCTGGCATCTCACTCTCTTTGAATCTTCTTTATCATGCTAGGATTAACAGGAAAAAGCAAAAAATTTCAGAATTGCACCTTGCAATGTGGAGATATTACTGTTTGTGCATTTACAATATTCATTGATTTTTGCCATTGAAAAACATGTTTTTCATATACCAGAAATGTTTGAAGCTACTGACTGAATGAAAGGAGCTGGCATCTCACTCTCTTTGAATCTTCTTTATCATGCTAGGATTAGCAGGAAAAAGCAAAAAATTTCAGAATTGCACCTTGCAATGTGGAGATATTACTGTTTGTGCATTTACAATATTCATTGATTTTTGCCATTGAAAAACATGTTTTTCATATACCAGAAATGTTTGAAGCTACTGACTGAATGAAAGGAGCTGGCATCTCACTCTCTTTGAATCTTCTTTATCATGCTAGGATTAGCAGGAAAAAGCAAAAAATTTCAGAATTGCACCTTGCAATGTGGAGATATTACTGTTTGTGCATTTACAATATTCATTGATTTTTGCCAGTGAAAAACATGTTTTTCATATACCAGAAATGTTTGAAGCTACTGACTGAATGAAAGGAGCTGGCATCTCACTCTCTTTGAATCTTCTTTATCATGCTAGGATTAACAGGAAAAAGCAAAAAATTTCAGAATTGCACCTTGCAATGTGGAGATATTACTGTTTGTGCATTTACAATATTCATTGATTTTTGCCATTGAAAAACATGTTTTTCATATACCAGAAATGTTTGAAGCTACTGACTGAATGAAAGGAGCTGGCATCTCACTCTCTTTGAATCTTCTTTATCATGCTAGGATTAGCAGGAAAAAGCAAAAAATTTCAGAATTGCACCTTGCAATGTGGAGATATTACTGTTTGTGCATTTACAATATTCATTGATTTTTGCCATTGAAAAACGTCCAGAAATGTTTGAAGCTACTGACTGAATGAAAGGAGCTGGCATCTCACTCTCTTTGAATCTTCTTTATCATGCTAGGATTAGCAGGAAAAAGCAAAAAATTTCAGAATTGCACCTTGCAATGTGGAGATATTACTGTTTGTGCATTTACAATATTCATTGATTTTTGCCATTGAAAAACATGTTTTTCATATACCAGAAATGTTTGAAGCTACTGACTGAATGAAAGGAGCTGGCATCTCACTCTCTTTGAATCTTCTTTATCATGCTAGGATTAGCAGGAAAAAGCAAGAAATTTCAGAATTGCACCTTGCAATGTGGAGATATTACTGTTTGTGCATTTACAATATTCATTGATTTTTGCCAGTGAAAAACATGTTTTTCATATACCAGAAATGTTTGAAGCTACTGACTGAATGAAAGGAGCTGGCATCTCACTCTCTTTGAATCTTCTTTATCATGCTAGGATTAACAGGAAAAAGCAAAAAATTTCAGAATTGCACCTTGCAATGTGGAGATATTACTGTTTGTGCATTTACAATATTCATTGATTTTTGCCATTGAAAAACATGTTTTTCATATACCAGAAATGTTTGAAGCTACTGACTGAATGAAAGGAGCTGGCATCTCACTCTCTTTGAATCTTCTTTATCATGCTAGGAATAGCAGGAAAAAGCAAAAAATGTCAGAATTGCACCTTGCAATGTGGAGATATTACTGTTTGTGCATTTACAATATTCATTGATTTTTGCCATTGAAAAACGTCCAGAAATGTTTGAAGCTACTGACTGAATGAAAGGAGCTGGCATCTCACTCTCTTTGAATCTTCTTTATCATGCTAGGATTAGCAGGAAAAAGCAAAAAATTTCAGAATTGCATCTTGCAATGTGGAGATATTACTGTTTGTGCATTTACAATATTCATTGATTTTTGCCATTGAAAAACATGTTATTCATATAACAGAAATGTTTGAAGCTACTGACTGAATGAAAGGAGCTGGCATATCACTCTCTTTGAATCTTCTTTATCATGCTAGGATTAACAGGAAAAAGCAAAAAATTTCAGAATTGCACCTTGCAATGTGGAGATATTACTGTTTGTGCATTTACAATATTCATTGATTTTTGCCATTGAAAAACGTCCAGAAATGTTTGAAGCTACTGACTGAATGAAAGGAGCTGGCATCTCACTCTCTTTGAATCTTCTTTATCATGCTAGGATTAGCAGGAAGAAGCAAAAAATTTCAGAATTGCACCTTGCAATGTGGAGATATTACTGTTTGTGCATTTACAATATTCATTGATTTTTGCCATTGAAAAACATGTTTTTCATATACCAGAAATGTTTGAAGCTACTGACTGAATGAAAGGAGCTGGCATCTCACTCTCTTTGAATCTTCTTTATCATGCTAGGATTAGCAGGAAAAAGCAAAAAATTTCAGAATTGCACCTTGCAATGTGGAGATATTACTGTTTGTGCATTTACAATATTCATTGATTTTTGCCAGTGAAAAACATGTTTTTCATATACCAGAAATGTTTGAAGCTACTGACTGAATGAAAGGAGCTGGCATCTCACTCTCTTTGAATCTTCTTTATCATGCTAGGATTAACAGGAAAAAGCAAAAAATTTCAGAATTGCACCTTGCAATGTGGAGATATTACTGTTTGTGCATTTACAATATTCATTGATTTTTGCCATTGAAAAACATGTTTTTCATATACCAGAAATGTTTGAAGCTACTGACTGAATGAAAGGAGCTGGCATCTCACTCTCTTTGAATCTTCTTTATCATGCTAGGATTAGCAGGAAAAAGCAAAAAATTTCAGAATTGCACCTTGCAATGTGGAGATATTACTGTTTGTGCATTTACAATATTCATTGATTTTTGCCATTGAAAAACGTCCAGAAATGTTTGAAGCTACTGACTGAATGAAAGGAGCTGGCATCTCACTCTCTTTGAATCTTCTTTATAATGCTAGGATTAGCAGGAAAAAGCAAAAAATTTCAGAATTGCATCTTGCAATGTGGAGATATTACTGTTTGTGCATTTACAATATTCATTGATTTTTGCCATTGAAAAACATGTTATTCATATACCAGAAATGTTTGAAGCTACTGACTGAATGAAAGGAGCTGGCATCTCACTCTCTTTGAATCTTGTTTATCATGCTAGGATTAGCAGGAAAAAGCAAAAAATTTCAGAATTGCACCTTGCAATATGGAGATATTACTGTTTGTGCATTTACAATATTCATTGATTTTTGCCATTGAAAAACATGTTTTTCATATACCAGAAATGTTTGAAGCTACTGACTGAATGAAAGGAGCTGGCATCTCACTCTCTTTGAATCTTCTTTATCATGCTAGGATTAACAGGAAAAAGCAAAAAATTTCAGAATTGCACCTTGCAATGTGGAGATATTACTGTTTGTGCATTTACAATATTCATTGATTTTTGCCATTGAAAAACGTCCAGAAATGTTTGAAGCTACTGACTGAATGAAAGGAGCTGGCATATCACTCTCTTTGAATCTTCTTTATCATGCTAGGATTAGCAGGAAAAAAGCAAAAAATTTCAGAATTGCACCTTGCAATGTGGAGATATTACTGTTTGTGCATTTACAATATTCATTGATTTTTGCCATTGAAAAACATGTTTTTCATATACCAGAAATGTTTGAAGCTACTGACTGAATGAAAGGAGCTGGCATCTCACTCTCTTTGAATCTTCTTTATCATGCTAGGATTAGCAGGAAAAAGCAAAAAAATTCAGAATTGCACCTTGCAATGTGGAGATATTACTGTTTGTGCATTTACAATATTCATTGATTTTTGCCATTGAAAAACGTCCAGAAATGTTTGAAGCTACTGACTGAATGAAAGGAGCTGGCATCTCACTCTCTTTGAATCTTCTTTATCATGCTAGGATTAGCAGGAAAAAGCAAAAAATTTCAGAATTGCACCTTGCAATGTGGAGATATTACTGTTTGTGCATTTACAATATTCATTGATTTTTGCCATTGAAAAACATGTTTTTCATATACCAGAAATGTTTGAAGCTACTGACTGAATGAAAGGAGCTGGCATCTCACTCTCTTTGAATCTTCTTTATCATGCTAGGATTAGCAGGAAGAAGCAAAAAATTTCAGAATTGCACCTTGCAATGTGGAGATATTACTGTTTGTGCATTTACAATATTCATTGATTTTTGCCATTGAAAAACATGTTTTTCATATACCAGAAATGTTTGAAGCTACTGACTGAATGAAAGGAGCTGGCATCTCACTCTCTTTGAATCTTCTTTATCATGCTAGGATTAGCAGGAAAAAGCAAAAAATTTCAGAATTGCACCTTGCAATGTGGAGATATTACTGTTTGTGCATTTACAATATTCATTGATTTTTGCCAGTGAAAAACATGTTTTTCATATACCAGAAATGTTTGAAGCTACTGACTGAATGAAAGGAGCTGGCATCTCACTCTCTTTGAATCTTCTTTATCATGCTAGGATTAACAGGAAAAAGCAAAAAATTTCAGAATTGCACCTTGCAATGTGGAGATATTACTGTTTGTGCATTTACAATATTCATTGATTTTTGCCATTGAAAAACATGTTTTTCATATACCAGAAATGTTTGAAGCTACTGACTGAATGAAAGGAGCTGGCATCTCACTCTCTTTGAATCTTCTTTATCATGCTAGGATTAGCAGGAAAAAGCAAAAAATTTCAGAATTGCACCTTGCAATGTGGAGATATTACTGTTTGTGCATTTACAATATTCATTGATTTTTGCCATTGAAAAACGTCCAGAAATGTTTGAAGCTACTGACTGAATGAAAGGAGCTGGCATCTCACTCTCTTTGAATCTTCTTTATAATGCTAGGATTAGCAGGAAAAAGCAAAAAATTTCAGAATTGCATCTTGCAATGTGGAGATATTACTGTTTGTGCATTTACAATATTCATTGATTTTTGCCATTGAAAAACATGTTATTCATATACCAGAAATGTTTGAAGCTACTGACTGAATGAAAGGAGCTGGCATCTCACTCTCTTTGAATCTTGTTTATCATGCTAGGATTAGCAGGAAAAAGCAAAAAATTTCAGAATTGCACCTTGCAATATGGAGATATTACTGTTTGTGCATTTACAATATTCATTGATTTTTGCCATTGAAAAACATGTTTTTCATATACCAGAAATGTTTGAAGCTACTGACTGAATGAAAGGAGCTGGCATCTCACTCTCTTTGAATCTTCTTTATCATGCTAGGATTAACAGGAAAAAGCAAAAAATTTCAGAATTGCACCTTGCAATGTGGAGATATTACTGTTTGTGCATTTACAATATTCATTGATTTTTGCCATTGAAAAACGTCCAGAAATGTTTGAAGCTACTGACTGAATGAAAGGAGCTGGCATATCACTCTCTTTGAATCTTCTTTATCATGCTAGGATTAGCAGGAAAAAAGCAAAAAATTTCAGAATTGCACCTTGCAATGTGGAGATATTACTGTTTGTGCATTTACAATATTCATTGATTTTTGCCATTGAAAAACATGTTTTTCATATACCAGAAATGTTTGAAGCTACTGACTGAATGAAAGGAGCTGGCATCTCACTCTCTTTGAATCTTCTTTATCATGCTAGGATTAGCAGAAAAAGCAAAAAAATTCCGAATTGCACCTTGCAATGTGGAGATATTACTGTTTGTGCATTTACAATATTCATTGATTTTTGCCATTGAAAAACGTCCAGAAATGTTTGAAGCTACTGACTGAATGAAAGGAGCTGGCATCTCACTCTCTTTGAATCTTCTTTATCATGCTAGGATTAGCAGGAAAAAGCAAAAAATTTCAGAATTGCACCTTGCAATGTGGAGATATTACTGTTTGTGCATTTACAATATTCATTGATTTTTGCCATTGAAAAACATGTTTTTCATATACCAGAAATGTTTGAAGCTACTGACTGAATGAAAGGAGCTGGCATCTCACTCTCTTTGAATCTTCTTTATCATGCTAGGATTAGCAGGAAAAAGCCAAAAATTTCAGAATTGCACCTTGCAATGTGGAGATATTACTGTTTGTGCATTTACAATATTCATTGATTTTTGCCATTGAAAAACATGTTTTTCATATACCAGAAATGTTTGAAGCTACTGACTGAATGAAAGGAGCTGGCATCTCACTCTCTTTGAATCTTCTTTATCATGCTAGGATTAACAGGAAAAAGCAAAAAATTTCAGAATTGCACCTTGCAATGTGGAGATATTACTGTTTGTGCATTTACAATATTCATTGATTTTTGCCATTGAAAACGTCCAGAAATGTTTGAAGCTACTGACTGAATGAAAGGAGCTGGCATCTCACTCTCTTTGAATCTTCTTTATCATGCTAGGATTAGCAGGAAAAAGCAAAAAATTTCAGAATTGCACCTTGCAATGTGGAGATATTACTGTTTGTGCATTTACAATATTCATTGATTTTTGCCATTGAAAAACATGTTTTTCATATACCAGAAATGTTTGAAGCTACTGACTGAATGAAAGGAGCTGGCATCTCACTCTCTTTGAATCTTCTTTATCATGCTAGGATTAGCAGGAAAAAGCAAAAAATTTCAGAATTGCACCTTGCAATGTGGAGATATTACTGTTTGTGCATTTACAATATTCATTGATTTTTGCCAGTGAAAAACATGTTTTTCATATACCAGAAATGTTTGAAGCTACTGACTGAATGAAAGGAGCTGGCATCTCACTCTCTTTGAATCTTCTTTATCATGCTAGGATTAACAGGAAAAAGCAAAAAATTTCAGAATTGCACCTTGCAATGTGGAGATATTACTGTTTGTGCATTTACAATATTCATTGATTTTTGCCATTGAAAAACATGTTTTTCATATACCAGAAATGTTTGAAGCTACTGACTGAATGAAAGGAGCTGGCATCTCACTCTCTTTGAATCTTCTTTATCATGCTAGGATTAGCAAGATAAAGCAAAAAAATTCAGAATTGCATCTTGCAATGTGGAGATATTACTGTTTGTGCATTTACAATATTCATTGATTTTTGCCATTGAAAAACATGTTATTCATATACCAGAAATGTTTGAAGCTACTGACTGAATGAAAGGAGCTGGCATCTCACTCTCTTTGAATCTTCTTTGTCATGCTAGGATTAGCAGGAAAAAGCAAAAAATTTCAGAATTGCACCTTGCAATATGGAGATATTACTGTTTGTGCATTTACAATATTCATTGATTTTTGCCATTGAAAAACATGTTTTTCATATACCAGAAATGTTTGAAGCTACTGACTGAATGAAAGGAGCTGGCATCTCACTCTCTTTGAATCTTCTTTATCATGCTAGGATTAGCAGGAAAAAGCAAAAAATTTCAGAATTGCACCTTGCAATGTGGAGATATTACTGTTTGTGCATTTACAATATTCATTGATTTTTGCCATTGAAAAACATGTTTTTCATATACCAGAAATGTTTGAAGCTACTGACTGAATGAAAGGAGCTGGCATCTCACTCTCTTTGAATCTTCTTTATCATGCTAGGATTAACAGGAAAAAGCAAAAAATTTCAGAATTGCACCTTGCATTTGTTTGTGCATTTACAATATTCATTGATTTGTGCCATTGAAAAACATGTTTTTCATATACCAGAAATGTTTGAAGCTACTGACTGAATGAAAGGAGCTGGCATCTCACTCTCTTTGAATCTTCTTTATCATGCTAGGATTAGCAGGAAAAAGCAAAAAATTTCAGAATTGCACCTTGCAATGTGGAGATGTTACTGTTTGTGCATTTACAATATTCATTGATTTTTGCCATTGAAAAACGTCCAGAAATGTTTGAAGCTACTGACTGAATGAAAGGAGCTGGCATCTCACTCTCTTTGAATCTTCTTTATCATGCTAGGATTAACAGGAAAAAGCAAAAAATTTCAGAATTGCACCTTGCAATGTGGAGATATTACTGTTTGTGCATTTACAATATTCATTGATTTTTGCCATTGAAAAACATGTTTTTCATATACCAGAAATGTTTGAAGCTACTGACTGAATGAAAGGAGCTGGCATCTCACTCTCTTTGAATCTTCTTTATCATGCTAGGATTAACAGGAAAAAGCAAAAAATTTCAGAATTGCACCTTGCAATGTGGAGATATTACTGTTTGTGCATTTACAATATTCATTGATTTTTGCCATTGAAAAACATGTTTTTCATATACCAGAAATGTTTGAAGCTACTGACTGAATGAAAGGAGCTGGCATCTCACTCTCTTTGAATCTTCTTTATCATGCTAGGATTAGCAGGAAAAAGCAAAAAATTTCAGAATTGCACCTTGCAATGTGGAGATATTACTGTTTGTGCATTTACAATATTCATTGATTTTTGCCATTGAAAACGTCCAGAAATGTTTGAAGCTACTGACTGAATGAAAGGAGCTGGCATCTCACTCTCTTTGAATCTTCTTTATCATGCTAGGATTAGCAGGAAAAAGCAAAAAATTTCAGAATTGCACCTTGCAATGTGGAGATATTACTGTTTGTGCATTTACAATATTCATTGATTTTTGCCATTGAAAAACATGTTTTTCATATACCAGAAATGTTTGAAGCTACTGACTGAATGAAAGGAGCTGGCATCTCACTCTCTTTGAATCTTCTTTATCATGCTAGGATTAGCAGGAAAAAGCAAAAAATTTCAGAATTGCACCTTGCAATGTGGAGATATTACTGTTTGTGCATTTACAATATTCATTGATTTTTGCCAGTGAAAAACATGTTTTTCATATACCAGAAATGTTTGAAGCTACTGACTGAATGAAAGGAGCTGGCATCTCACTCTCTTTGAATCTTCTTTATCATGCTAGGATTAACAGGAAAAAGCAAAAAATTTCAGAATTGCACCTTGCAATGTGGAGATATTACTGTTTGTGCATTTACAATATTCATTGATTTTTGCCATTGAAAAACATGTTTTTCATATACCAGAAATGTTTGAAGCTACTGACTGAATGAAAGGAGCTGGCATCTCACTCTCTTTGAATCTTCTTTATCATGCTAGGATTAGCAAGATAAAGCAAAAAAATTCAGAATTGCATCTTGCAATGTGGAGATATTACTGTTTGTGCATTTACAATATTCATTGATTTTTGCCATTGAAAAACATGTTATTCATATACCAGAAATGTTTGAAGCTACTGACTGAATGAAAGGAGCTGGCATCTCACTCTCTTTGAATCTTCTTTGTCATGCTAGGATTAGCAGGAAAAAGCAAAAAATTTCAGAATTGCACCTTGCAATATGGAGATATTACTGTTTGTGCATTTACAATATTCATTGATTTTTGCCATTGAAAAACATGTTTTTCATATACCAGAAATGTTTGAAGCTACTGACTGAATGAAAGGAGCTGGCATCTCACTCTCTTTGAATCTTCTTTATCATGCTAGGATTAGCAGGAAAAAGCAAAAAATTTCAGAATTGCACCTTGCAATGTGGAGATATTACTGTTTGTGCATTTACAATATTCATTGATTTTTGCCATTGAAAAACATGTTTTTCATATACCAGAAATGTTTGAAGCTACTGACTGAATGAAAGGAGCTGGCATCTCACTCTCTTTGAATCTTCTTTATCATGCTAGGATTAACAGGAAAAAGCAAAAAATTTCAGAATTGCACCTTGCATTTGTTTGTGCATTTACAATATTCATTGATTTGTGCCATTGAAAAACATGTTTTTCATATACCAGAAATGTTTGAAGCTACTGACTGAATGAAAGGAGCTGGCATCTCACTCTCTTTGAATCTTCTTTATCATGCTAGGATTAGCAGGAAAAAGCAAAAAATTTCAGAATTGCACCTTGCAATGTGGAGATGTTACTGTTTGTGCATTTACAATATTCATTGATTTTTGCCATTGAAAAACGTCCAGAAATGTTTGAAGCTACTGACTGAATGAAAGGAGCTGGCATCTCACTCTCTTTGAATCTTCTTTATCATGCTAGGATTAACAGGAAAAAGCAAAAAATTTCAGAATTGCACCTTGCAATGTGGAGATATTACTGTTTGTGCATTTACAATATTCATTGATTTTTGCCATTGAAAAACATGTTTTTCATATACCAGAAATGTTTGAAGCTACTGACTGAATGAAAGGAGCTGGCATCTCACTCTCTTTGAATCTTCTTTATCATGCTAGGATTAACAGGAAAAAGCAAAAAATTTCAGAATTGCACCTTGCAATGTGGAGATATTACTGTTTGTGCATTTACAATATTCATTGATTTTTGCCATTGAAAAACATGTTTTTCATATACCAGAAATGTTTGAAGCTACTGACTGAATGAAAGGAGCTGGCATCTCACTCTCTTTGAATCTTCTTTATCATGCTAGGATTAGCAGGAAAAAGCAAAAAATTTCAGAATTGCACCTTGCAATGTGGAGATATTACTGTTTGTGCATTTACAATATTCATTGATTTTTGCCATTGAAAAACATGTTTTTCATATACCAGAAATGTTTGAAGCTACTGACTGAATGAAAGGAGCTGGCATCTCACTCTCTTTGAATCTTCTTTATCATGCTAGGATTAGCAGGAAAAAGCAAAAAATTTCAGAATTGCACCTTGCAATGTGGAGATATTACTGTTTGTGCATTTACAATATTCATTGATTTTTGCCATTGAAAAACGTCCAGAAATGTTTGAAGCTACTGACTGAATGAAAGGAGCTGGCATCTCACTCTCTTTGAATCTTCTTTATCATGCTAGGATTAGCAGGAAAAAGCAAAAAATTTCAGAATTGCACCTTGCAATGTGGAGATATTACTGTTTGTGCATTTACAATATTCATTGATTTTTGCCATTGAAAAACGTCCAGAAATGTTTGAAGCTACTGACTGAATGAAAGGAGCTGGCATCTCACTCTCTTTGAATCTTCTTTATCATGCTAGGATTAGCAGGAAAAAGCAAAAAATTTCAGAATTGCATCTTGCAATGTGGAGATATTACTGTTTGTGCATTTACAATATTCATTGATTTTTGCCATTGAAAAACATGTTATTCATATACCAGAAATGTTTGAAGCTACTGACTGAATGAAAGGAGCTGGCATCTCACTCTCTTTGAATCTTCTTTATAATGCTAGGATTAGCAGGAAAAAGCAAAAAATTTCAGAATTGCACCTTGCAATATGGAGATATTACTGTTTGTGCATTTACAATATTCATTGATTTTTGCCATTGAAAAACATGTTTTTCATATACCAGAAATGTTTGAAGCTACTGACTGAATGAAAGGAGCTGGCATCTCACTCTCTTTGAATCTTCTTTATCATGCTAGGATTAACAGGAAAAAGCAAAAAATTTCAGAATTGCACCTTGCAATGTGAAGATATTACTGTTTGTGCATTTACAATATTCATTGATTTTTGCCATTGAAAAACGTCCAGAAATGTTTGAAGCTACTGACTGAATGAAAGGAGCTGGCATCTCACTCTCTTTGAATCTTCTTTATCATGCTAGGATTAGCAGGAAAAAGCAAAAAAATTCAGAATTGCACCTTGCAATGTGGAGATATTACTGTTTGTGCATTTACAATATTCATTGATTTTTGCCATTGAAACACATGTTTTTCATATACCAGAAATGTTTGAAGCTACTGACTGAATGAAAGGAGCTGGCATCTCACTCTCTTTGAATCTTCTTTATCATGCTAGGATTAGCAGGAAAAAGCAAAAGATTTCAGAATTGCACCTTGCAATGTGGAGATATTACTGTTTGTGCATTTACAATATTCATTGATTTTTGCCATTGAAAAACATGTTTTTCATATACCAGAAATGTTTGAAGCTACTGACTGAATGAAAGGAGCTGGCATCTCACTCTCTTTGAATCTTCTTTATCATGCTAGGATTAGCAGGAAAAAGCAAAAAATTTCAGAATTGCACCTTGCAATGTGGAGATATTACGGTTTGTGCATTTACAATATTCATTGATTTTTGCCATTGAAAAACATGTTTTTCATATACCAGAAATGTTTGAAGCTACTGACTGAATGAAAGGAGCTGACATCTCACTCTCTTTGAATCTTCTTTATCATGCTAGGATTAGCAGGAAAAAGCAAAAAATTTCAGAATTGCACCTTGCAATGTGGAGATATTACTGTTTGTGCATTTACAATATTCATTGATTTTTGCCATTGAAAAACGTCCAGAAATGTTTGAACCTACTGACTGAATGAAAGGAGCTGGCATCTCACTCTCTTTGAATCTTCTTTATCATGCTAGGATTAGCAGGAAAAAGCAAAAAATTTCAGAATTGCATCTTGCAATGTGGAGATATTACTGTTTGTGCATTTACAATATTCATTGATTTTTGCCATTGAAAAACATGTTATTCATATACCAGAAATGTTTGAAGCTACTGACTGAATGAAAGGAGCTGGCATCTCACTCTCTTTGAATCTTCTTTATCATGCTAGGATTAGCAGGAAAAAGCAAAAAATTTCAGAATTGCACCTTGCAATATGGAGATATTACTGTTTGTGCATTTACAATATTCATTGATTTTTGCCATTGAAAAACGTCCAGAAATGTTTGAACCTACTGACTGAATGAAAGGAGCTGGCATCTCACTCTCTTTGAATCTTCTTTATCATGCTAGGATTAGCAGGAAAAAGCAAAAAATTTCAGAATTGCATCTTGCAATGTGGAGATATTACTGTTTGTGCATTTACAATATTCATTGATTTTTGCCATTGAAAAACATGTTATTCATATACCAGAAATGTTTGAAGCTACTGACTGAATGAAAGGAGCTGGCATCTCACTCTCTTTGAATCTTCTTTATCATGCTAGGATTAGCAGGAAAAAGCAAAAAATTTCAGAATTGCACCTTGCAATATGGAGATATTACTGTTTGTGCATTTACAATATTCATTGATTTTTGCCATTGAAAAACATGTTTTTCATATACCAGAAATGTTTGAAGCTACTGACTGAATGAAAGGAGCTGGCATCTCACTCTCTTTGAATCTTCTTTATCATGCTAGGATTAACAGGAAAAAGCAAAAAATTTCAGAATTGCACCTTGCAATGTGGAGATATTACTGTTTGTGCATTTACAATATTCATTGATTTTTGCCATTGAAAAACGTCCAGAAATGTTTGAAGCTACTGACTGAATGAAAGGAGCTGGCATCTCACTCTCTTTGAATCTTCTTTATCATGCTAGGATTAGCAGGAAAAAGCAAAAAATTTCAGAATTGCACCTTGCAATGTGGAGATATTACTGTTTGTGCATTTACAATATTCATTGATTTTTGCCATTGAAAAACATGTTTTTCATATACCAGAAATGTTTGAAGCTACTGACTGAATGAAAGGAGCTGGCATCTCACTCTCTTTGAATCTTCTTTATCATGCTAGGATTAGCAGGAAAAAGCAAAAAATTTCAGAATTGCACCTTGCAATGTGGAGATATTACTGTTTGTGCATTTACAATATTCATTGATTTTTGCCATTGAAAAACATGTTTTTCATATACCAGAAATGTTTGAAGCTACTGACTGAATGAAAGGAGCTGGCATCTCACTCTCTTTGAATCTTCTTTATCATGCTAGGATTAACAGGAAAAAGCAAAAAATTTCAGAATTGCACCTTGCAATGTGGAGATATTACTGTTTGTGCATTTACAATATTCATTGATTTTTGCCATTGAAAAACGTCCAGAAATGTTTGAAGCTACTGACTGAATGAAAGGAGCTGGCATCTCACTCTCTTTGAATCTTCTTTATCATGCTAGGATTAGCAGGAAAAAGCAAAAAATTTCAGAATTGCACCTTGCAATGTGGAGATATTACTGTTTGTGCATTTACAATATTCATTGATTTTTGCCATTGAAAAACATCATGTTATTCATATACCAGAAATGTTTGAAGCTACTGACTGAATGAAAGGACCTGGCATCTCACTCTCTTTGAATCTTCTTTATCATGCTAGGATTAGCAGGAAAAAGCAAAAAATTTCAGAATTGCACCTTGCAATGTGGAGATATTACTGTTTGTGCATTTACAATATTCATTGATTTTTGCCATTGAAAAACATGTTTTTCATATACCAGAAATGTTTGAAGCTACTGACTGAATGAAAGGAGCTGGCATCTCACTCTCTTTGAATCTTCTTTATCATGCTAGGATTAACAGGAAAAAGCAAAAAATTTCAGAATTGCACCTTGCAATGTGGAGATATTACTGTTTGTGCATTTACAATATTCATTGATTTTTGCCATTGAAAAACGTCCAGAAATGTTTGAAGCTACTGACTGAATGAAAGGAGCTGGCATCTCACTCTCTTTGAATCTTCTTTATCATGCTAGGATTAGCAGGAAAAAGCAAAAAATTTCAGAATTGCATCTTGCAATGTGGAGATATTACTGTTTGTGCATTTACAATATTCATTGATTTTTGCCATTGAAAAACATGTTATTCATATACCAGAAATGTTTGAAGCTACTGACTGAATGAAAGGAGCTGGCATCTCACTCTCTTTGAATCTTCTTTATCATGCTAGGATTAGCAGGAAAAAGCAAAAAATTTCAGAATTGCACCTTGCAATATGGAGATATTACTGTTTGTGCATTTACAATATTCATTGATTTTTGCCATTGAAAAACATGTTTTTCATATACCAGAAATGTTTGAAGCTACTGACTGAATGAAAGGAGCTGGCATCTCACTCTCTTTGAATCTTCTTTATCATGCTAGGATTAGCAGGAAAAAGCAAAAAATTTCAGAATTGCACCTTGCAATGTGGAGATATTACTGTTTGTGCATTTACAATATTCATTGATTTTTGCCATTGAAAAACGTCCAGAAATGTTTGAACCTACTGACTGAATGAAAGGAGCTGGCATCTCACTCTCTTTGAATCTTCTTTATCATGCTAGGATTAGCAGGAAAAAGCAAAAAATTTCAGAATTGCATCTTGCAATGTGGAGATATTACTGTTTGTGCATTTACAATATTCATTGATTTTTGCCATTGAAAAACAAGTTATTCATATACCAGAAATGTTTGAAGCTACTGACTGAATGAAAGGAGCTGGCATCTCACTCTCTTTGAATCTTCTTTATCATGCTAGGATTAGCAGGAAAAAGCAAAAAATTTCAGAATTGCACCTTGCAATATGGAGATATTACTGTTTGTGCATTTACAATATTCATTGATTTTTGCCATTGAAAAACATGTTTTTCATATACCAGAAATGTTTGAAGCTACTGACTGAATGAAAGGAGCTGGCATCTCACTCTCTTTGAATCTTCTTTATCATGCTAGGATTAACAGGAAAAAGCAAAAAATTTCAGAATTGCACCTTGCAATGTGGAGATATTACTGTTTGTGCATTTACAATATTCATTGATTTTTGCCATTGAAAAACGTCCAGAAATGTTTGAAGCTACTGACTGAATGAAAGGAGCTGGCATCTCACTCTCTTTGAATCTTCTTTATCATGCTAGGATTAGCAGGAAAAAGCAAAAAATTTCAGAATTGCACCTTGCAATGTGGAGATATTACTGTTTGTGCATTTACAATATTCATTGATTTTTGCCATTGAAAAACATGTTTTTCATATACCAGAAATGTTTGAAGCTACTGACTGAATGAAAGGAGCTGGCATCTCACTCTCTTTGAATCTTCTTTATCATGCTAGGATTAGCAGGAAAAAGCAAAAAATTTCAGAATTGCACCTTGCAATGTGGAGATATTACTGTTTGTGCATTTACAATATTCATTGATTTTTGCCATTGAAAAACATGTTTTTCATATACCAGAAATGTTTGAAGCTACTGACTGAATGAAAGGAGCTGGCATCTCACTCTCTTTGAATCTTCTTTATCATGCTAGGATTAACAGGAAAAAGCAAAAAATTTCAGAATTGCACCTTGCAATGTGGAGATATTACTGTTTGTGCATTTACAATATTCATTGATTTTTGCCATTGAAAAACGTCCAGAAATGTTTGAAGCTACTGACTGAATGAAAGGAGCTGGCATCTCACTCTCTTTGAATCTTCTTTATCATGCTAGGATTAGCAGGAAAAAGCAAAAAATTTCAGAATTGCACCTTGCAATGTGGAGATATTACTGTTTGTGCATTTACAATATTCATTGATTTTTGCCATTGAAAAACATCATGTTATTCATATACCAGAAATGTTTGAAGCTACTGACTGAATGAAAGGAGCTGGCATCTCACTCTCTTTGAATCTTCTTTATCATGCTAGGATTAGCAGGAAAAAGCAAAAAATTTCAGAATTGCACCTTGCAATGTGGAGATATTACTGTTTGTGCATTTACAATATTCATTGATTTTTGCCATTGAAAAACATGTTTTTCATATACCAGAAATGTTTGAAGCTACTGACTGAATGAAAGGAGCTGGCATCTCACTCTCTTTGAATCTTCTTTATCATGCTAGGATTAACAGGAAAAAGCAAAAAATTTCAGAATTGCGCCTTGCAATGTGGAGATATTACTGTTTGTGCATTTACAATATTCATTGATTTTTGCCATTGAAAAACGTCCAGAAATGTTTGAAGCTACTGACTGAATGAAAGGAGCTGGCATCTCACTCTCTTTGAATCTTCTTTATCATGCTAGGATTAGCAGGAAAAAGCAAAAAATTTCAGAATTGCACCTTGCAATGTGGAGATATTACTGTTTGTGCATTTACAATATTCATTGATTTTTGCCATTGAAAAACGTCCAGAAATGTTTGAAGCTACTGACTGGATGAAAGGAGCTTGGCATCTCACTCTCTTTGAATCTTCTTTATCATGCTAGGATTAGCAGGAAAAAGCAAAAAATTTCAGAATTGCATCTTGCAATGTGGAGATATTACTGTTTGTGCATTTACAATATTCATTGATTTTTGCCATTGAAAAACATGTTATTCATATACCAGAAATGTTTGAAGCTACTGACTGAATGAAAGGAGCTGGCATCTCACTCTCTTTGAATCTTCTTTATCATGCTAGGATTAGCAGGAAAAAGCAAAAAATTTCAGAATTGCACCTTGCAATATGGAGATATTACTGTTTGTGCATTTACAATATTCATTGATTTTTGCCATTGAAAAACATGTTTTTCATATACCAGAAATGTTTGAAGCTACTGACTGAATGAAAGGAGCTGGCATCTCACTCTCTTTGAATCTTCTTTATCATGCTAGGATTAACAGGAAAAAGCAAAAAATTTCAGAATTGCACCTTGCAATGTGGAGATATTACTGTTTGTGCATTTACAATATTCATTGATTTTTGCCATTGAAAAACGTCCAGAAATGTTTGAAGCTACTGACTGAATGAAAGGAGCTGGCATCTCACTCTCTTTGAATCTTCTTTATCATGCTAGGATTAGCAGGAAAAAGCAAAAAATTTCAGAATTGCACCTTGCAATGTGGAGATATTACTGTTTGTGCATTTACAATATTCATTGATTTTTGCCATTGAAAAACATGTTTTTCATATACCAGAAATGTTTGAAGGTACTGACTGAATGAAAGGAGCTGGCATCTCACTCTCTTTGAATCTTCTTTATCATGCTAGGATTAGCAGGAAAAAGCAAAAAATTTCAGAATTGCACCTTGCAATGTGGAGATATTACTGTTTGTGCATTTACAATATTCATTGATTTTTGCCATTGAAAAACATGTTTTTCATATACCAGAAATGTTTGAAGCTACTGACTGAATGAAAGGAGCTGGCATCTCACTCTCTTTGAATCTTCTTTATCATGCTAGGATTAACAGGAAAAAGCAAAAAATTTCAGAATTGCACCTTGCAATGTGGAGATATTACTGTTTGTGCATTTACAATATTCATTGATTTTTGCCATTGAAAAACGTCCAGAAATGTTTGAAGCTACTGACTGAATGAAAGGAGCTGGCATCTCACTCTCTTTGAATCTTCTTTATCATGCTAGGATTAGCAGGAAAAAGCAAAAAATTTCAGAATTGCACCTTGCAATGTGGAGATATTACTGTTTGTGCATTTACAATATTCATTGATTTTTGCCATTGAAAAACATCATGTTATTCATATACCAGAAATGTTTGAAGCTACTGACTGAATGAAAGGAGCTGGCATCTCACTCTCTTTGAATCTTCTTTATCATGCTAGGATTAGCAGGAAAAAGCAAAAAATTTCAGAATTGCACCTTGCAATGTGGAGATATTACTGTTTGTGCATTTACAATATTCATTGATTTTTGCCATTGAAAAACATGTTTTTCATATACCAGAAATGTTTGAAGCTACTGACTGAATGAAAGGAGCTGGCATCTCACTCTCTTTGAATCTTCTTTATCATGCTAGGATTAACAGGAAAAAGCAAAAAATTTCAGAATTGCGCCTTGCAATGTGGAGATATTACTGTTTGTGCATTTACAATATTCATTGATTTTTGCCATTGAAAAACGTCCAGAAATGTTTGAAGCTACTGACTGAATGAAAGGAGCTGGCATCTCACTCTCTTTGAATCTTCTTTATCATGCTAGGATTAGCAGGAAAAAGCAAAAAATTTCAGAATTGCACCTTGCAATGTGGAGATATTACTGTTTGTGCATTTACAATATTCATTGATTTTTGCCATTGAAAAACGTCCAGAAATGTTTGAAGCTACTGACTGGATGAAAGGAGCTTGGCATCTCACTCTCTTTGAATCTTCTTTATCATGCTAGGATTAGCAGGAAAAAGCAAAAAATTTCAGAATTGCACCTTGCAATGTGGAGATATTACTGTTTGTGCATTTACAATATTCATTGATTTTTGCCATTGAAAAACATCATGTTATTCATATACCAGAAATGTTTGAAGCTACTGACTGAATGAAAGGAGCTGGCATCTCACTCTCTTTGAATCTTCTTTATCATGCTAGGATTAGCAGGAAAAAGCAAAAAATTTCAGAATTGCATCTTGCAATGTGGAGATATTACTGTTTGTGCATTTACAATATTCATTGATTTTTGCCATTGAAAAACATGTTATTCATATACCAGAAATGTTTGAAGCTACTGACTGAATGAAAGGAGCTGGCATCTCACTCTCTTTGAATCTTCTTTATCATGCTAGGATTAGCAGGAAAAAGCAAAAAATTTCAGAATTGCACCTTGCAATATGGAGATATTACTGTTTGTGCATTTACAATATTCATTGATTTTTGCCATTGAAAAACATGTTTTTCATATACCAGAAATGTTTGAAGCTACTGACTGAATGAAAGGAGGTGGCATCTCACTCTCTTTGAATCTTCTTTATCATGCTAGGATTAACAGGAAAAAGCAAAAAATTTCAGAATTGCACCTTGCAATGTGGAGATATTACTGTTTGTGCATTTACAATATTCATTGATTTTTGCCATTGAAAAACATGTTTTTCATATACCAGAAATGTTTGAAGCTACTGACTGAATGAAAGGAGCTGGCATCTCACTCTCTTTGAATCTTCTTTATCATGCTAGGATTAACAGGAAAAAGCAAAAAATTTCAGAATTGCACCTTGCAATGTGGAGATATTACTGTTTGTGCATTTACAATATTCATTGATTTTTGCCATTGAAAAACGTCCAGAAATGTTTGAAGCTACTGACTGAATGAAAGGAGCTGGCATCTCACTCTCTTTGAATCTTCTTTATCATGCTAGGATTAGCAGGAAAAAGCAAAAAATTTCAGAATTGCACCTTGCAATGTGGAGATATTACTGTTTGTGCATTTACAATATTCATTGATTTTTGCCAGTGAAAAACATGTTTTTCATATACCAGAAATGTTTGAAGCTACTGACTGAATGAAAGGAGCTGGCATCTCACTCTCTTTGAGTCTTCTTTATCATGCTAGGATTAACAGGAAAAAGCAAAAAATTTCAGAATTGCACCTTGCAATGTGGAGATATTACTGTTTGTGCATTTACAATATTCATTGATTTGTGCCATTGAAAAACATGTTTTTCATATACCAGAAATGTTTGAAGCTACTGACTGAATGAAAGGAGCTGGCATCTCACTCTCTTTGAATCTTCTTTATCATGCTAGGATTAGCAGGAAAAAGCAAAAAATTTCAGAATTGCACCTTGCAATGTGGAGATATTACTGTTTGTGCATTTACAATATTCATTGATTTTTGCCATTGAAAAACGTCCAGAAATGTTTGAAGCTACTGACTGAATGAAAGGAGCTGGCATCTCACTGTCTTTGAATCTTCTTTATCATGCTAGGATTAGCAGGAAAAAGCAAAAAATTTCAGAATTGCATCTTGCAATGTGGAGATATTACTGTTTGTGCATTTACAATATTCATTGATTTTTGCCATTGAAAAACATGTTATTCATATACCAGAAATGTTTGAAGCTACTGACTGAATGAAAGGAGCTGGCATCTCACTCTCTTTGAATCTTCTTTATCATGCTAGGATTAGCAGGAAAAAGCAAAAAATTTCAGAATTGCACCTTGCAATATGGAGATATTACTGTTTGTGCATTTACAATATTCATTGATTTTTGCCATTGAAAAACATATTTTTCATATACCAGAAATGTTTGAAGCTACTGACTGAATGAAAGGAGCTGGCATCTCACTCTCTTTGAATCTTCTTTATCATGCTAGGATTAGCAGGAAAAAGCAAAAAATTTCAGAATTGCACCTTGCAATATGGAGATATTACTGTTTGTGCATTTACAATATTCATTGATTTTTGCCATTGAAAAACATATTTTTCATATACCAGAAATGTTTGAAGCTACTGACTGAATGAAAGGAGCTGGCATCTCACTCTCTTTGAATCTTCTTTATCATGCTAGGATTAACAGGAAAAAGCAAAAAATTTCAGAATTGCACCTTGCAATGTGGAGATATTACTGTTTGTGCATTTACAATATTCATTGATTTTTGCCATTGAAAAACATGTTTTTCATATACCAGAAATGTTTGAAGCTACTGACTGAATGAAAGGAGCTGGCATCTCACTCTCTTTGAATCTTCTTTATCATGCTAGGATTAGCAGGAAAAAGCAAAAAATTTCAGAATTGCACCTTGCAATGTGGAGATATTACTGTTTGTGCATTTACAATATTCATTGATTTTTGCCATTGAAAAACGTCCAGAAATGTTTGAAGCTACTGACTGAATGAAAGGAGCTGGCATCTCACTCTCTTTGAATCTTCTTTATCATGCTAGGATTAGCAGGAAAAAGCAAAAAATTTCAGAATTGCACCTTGCAATGTGGAGATATTACTGTTTGTGCATTTACAATATTCATTGATTTTTGCCATTGAAAAACGTCCAGAAATGTTTGAAGCTACTGACTGAATGAAAGGAGCTGGCATCTCACTCTCTTTGAATCTTCTTTATCATGCTAGGATTAGCAGGAAAAAGCAAAAAATTTCAGAATTGCACCTTGCAATGTGGAGATATTACTGTTTGTGCATTTACAATATTCATTGATTTTTGCCATTGAAAAACATGTTTTTCATATACCAGAAATGTTTGAAGCTACTGACTGAATGAAAGGAGCTGGCATCTCACTCTCTTTGAATCTTCTTTATCATGCTAGGATTAGCAGGAAAAAGCAAAAAATTTCAGAATTGCACCTTGCAATGTGGAGATATTACTGTTTGTGCATTTACAATATTCATTGATTTTTGCCATTGAAAAACGTCCAGAAATGTTTGAAGCTACTGACTGAATGAAAGGAGCTGGCATCTCACTCTCTTTGAATCTTCTTTATCATGCTAGGATTAGCAGGAAAAAGCAAAAAATTTCAGAATTGCACCTTGCAATGTGGAGATATTACTGTTTGTGCATTTACAATATTCATTGATTTTTGCCATTGAAAAACGTCCAGAAATGTTTGAAGCTACTGACTGAATGAAAGGAGCTGGCATCTCACTCTCTTTGAATCTTCTTTATCATGCTAGGATTAGCAGGAAAAAGCAAAAAATTTCAGAATTGCATCTTGCAATGTGGAGATATTACTGTTTGTGCATTTACAATATTCATTGATTTTTGCCATTGAAAAACATGTTATTCATATACCAGAAATGTTTGAAGCTACTGACTGAATGAAAGGAGCTGGCATCTCACTCTCTTTGAATCTTCTTTATCATGCTAGGATTAGCAGGAAAAAGCAAAAATTTTCAGAATTGCACCTTGCAATATGGAGATATTACTGTTTGTGCATTTACAATATTCATTGATTTTTGCCATTGAAAAACATGTTTTTCATATACCAGAAATGTTTGAAGCTACTGACTGAATGAAAGGAGCTGCATCTCACTCTCTTTGAATCTTCTTTATCATGCTAGGATTAGCAGGAAAAAGCAAAAAATTTCAGAATTGCACCTTGCAATGTGGAGATATTACTGTTTGTGCATTTACAATATTCATTGATTTTTGCCATTGAAAAACGTCCAGAAATGTTTGAAGCTACTGACTGAATGAAAGGAGCTGGCATCTCACTCTCTTTGAATCTTCTTTATCATGCTAGGATTAGCAGGAAAAAGCAAAAAATTTCAGAATTGCACCTTGCAATGTGGAGATATTACTGTTTGTGCATTTACAATATTCATTGATTTTTGCCATTGAAAAACATGTTTTTCATATACCAGAAATGTTTGAAGCTACTGACTGAATGAAAGGAGCTGGCATCTCACTCTCTTTGAATCTTCTTTATCATGCTAGGATTAGCAGGAAAAAGCAAAAAATTTCAGAATTGCACCTTGCAATGTGGAGATATTACTGTTTGTGCATTTACAATATTCATTGATTTTTGCCATTGAAAAACGTCCAGAAATGTTTGAAGCTACTGACTGAATGAAAGGAGCTGGCATCTCACTCTCTTTGAATCTTCTTTATCATGCTAGGATTAGCAGGAAAAAGCAAAATATTTCAGAATTGCACCTTGCAATGTGGAGATATTACTGTTTGTGCATTTACAATATTCATTGATTTTTGCCATTGAAAAACGTCCAAATATGTTTGAAGCTACTGACTGAATGAAAGGAGCTGGCATCTCACTCTCTTTGAATCTTCTTTATCATGCTAGGATTAGCAGGAAAAAGCAAAAAAATTCAGAATTGCATCTTGCAATGTGGAGATATTACTGTTTGTGCATTTACAATATTCATTGATTTTTGCCATTGAAAAACATGTTATTCATATACCATAAATGTTTGAAGCTACTGACTGAATGAAAGGAGCTGGCATCTCACTCTCTTTGAATCTTCTTTATCATGCTAGGATTAGCAGGAAAAAGCAAAAAATTTCAGAATTGCACCTTGCAATGTGGAGATATTACTGTTTGTGCATTTACAATATTCATTGATTTTTGCCATTGAAAAACATGTTTTTCATATACCAGAAATGTTTGAAGCTACTGACTGAATGAAAGGAGCTGGCATCTCACTCTCTTTGAATCTTCTTTATCATGCTAGGATTAGCAGGAAAAAGCAAAAAATTTCAGAATTGCACCTTGCAATGTGGAGATATTACGGTTTGTGCATTTACAATATTCATTGATTTTTGCCATTGAAAAACATGTTTTTCATATACCAGAAATGTTTGAAGCTACTGACTGAATGAAAGGAGCTGACATCTCACTCTCTTTGAATCTTCTTTATCATGCTAGGATTAGCAGGAAAAAGCAAAAAATTTCAGAATTGCACCTTGCAATGTGGAGATATTACTGTTTGTGCATTTACAATATTCATTGATTTTTGCCATTGAAAAACATGTTTTTCATATACCAGAAATGTTTGAAGCTACTGACTGAATGAAAGGAGCTGGCATCTCACTCTCTTTGAATCTTCTTTATCATGCTAGGATTAACAGGAAAAAGCAAAAAATTTCAGAATTGCACCTTGCAATGTGGAGATATTACTGTTTGTGCATTTACAATATTCATTGATTTTTGCCATTGAAAAACGTCCAGAAATGTTTGAAGCTACTGACTGAATGAAAGGAGCTGGCATCTCACTCTCTTTGAATCTTCTTTATCATGCTAGGATTAGCAGGAAAAAGCAAAAAATTTCAGAATTGCACCTTGCAATGTGGAGATATTACTGTTTGTGCATTTACAATATTCATTGATTTTTGCCATTGAAAAACATCATGTTATTCATATACCAGAAATGTTTGAAGCTACTGACTGAATGAAAGGAGCTGGCATCTCACTCTCTTTGAATCTTCTTTATCATGCTAGGATTAGCAGGAAAAAGCAAAAAATTTCAGAATTGCACCTTGCAATGTGGAGATATTACTGTTTGTGCATTTACAATATTCATTGATTTTTGCCATTGAAAAACATGTTTTTCATATACCAGAAATGTTTGAAGCTACTGACTGAATGAAAGGAGCTGGCATCTCACTCTCTTTGAATCTTCTTTATCATGCTAGGATTAACAGGAAAAAGCAAAAAATTTCAGAATTGCACCTTGCAATGTGGAGATATTACTGTTTGTGCATTTACAATATTCATTGATTTTTGCCATTGAAAAACGTCCAGAAATGTTTGAAGCTACTGACTGAATGAAAGGAGCTGGCATCTCACTCTCTTTGAATCTTCTTTATCATGCTAGGATTAGCAGGAAAAAGCAAAAAATTTCAGAATTGCACCTTGCAATGTGGAGATATTACTGTTTGTGCATTTACAATATTCATTGATTTTTGCCATTGAAAAACGTCCAGAAATGTTTGAAGCTACTGACTGGATGAAAGGAGCTTGGCATCTGACTCTCTTTGAATCTTCTTTATCATGCTAGGATTAGCAGGAAAAAGCAAAAAATTTCAGAATTGCACCTTGCAATGTGGAGATATTACTGTTTGTGCATTTACAATATTCATTGATTTTTGCCATTGAAAAACATCATGTTATTCATATACCAGAAATGTTTGAAGCTACTGACTGAATGAAAGGAGCTGGCATCTCACTCTCTTTGAATCTTCTTTATCATGCTAGGATTAGCAGGAAAAAGCAAAAAATTTCAGAATTGCATCTTGCAATGTGGAGATATTACTGTTTGTGCATTTACAATATTCATTGATTTTTGCCATTGAAAAACATGTTATTCATATACCAGAAATGTTTGAAGCTACTGACTGAATGAAAGGAGCTGGCATCTCACTCTCTTTGAATCTTCTTTATCATGCTAGGATTAGCAGGAAAAAGCAAAAAATTTCAGAATTGCACCTTGCAATATGGAGATATTACTGTTTGTGCATTTACAATATTCATTGATTTTTGCCATTGAAAAACATGTTTTTCATATAGTAGAAATGTTTGAAGCTACTGACTGAATGAAAGGAGCTGGCATCTCACTCTCTTTGAATCTTCTTTATCATGCTAGGTTTAACAGGAAAAAGCAAAAAATTTCAGAATTGCACCTTGCAATGTGGAGATATTACTGTTTGTGCATTTACAATATTCATTGATTTTTGCCATTGAAAAACATGTTTTTCATATACCAGAAATGTTTGAAGCTACTGACTGAATGAAAGGAGCTGGCATCTCACTCTCTTTGAATCTTCTTTATCATGCTAGGATTAACAGGAAAAAGCAAAAAATTTCAGAATTGCACCTTGCAATGTGGAGATATTACTGTTTGTGCATTTACAATATTCATTGATTTTTGCCATTGAAAAACGTCCAGAAATGTTTGAAGCTACTGACTGAATGAAAGGAGCTGGCATCTCACTCTCTTTGAATCTTCTTTATCATGCTAGGATTAGCAGGAAAAAGCAAAAAATTTCAGAATTGCACCTTGCAATGTGGAGATATTACTGTTTGTGCATTTACAATATTCATTGATTTTTGCCAGTGAAAAACATGTTTTTCATATACCAGAAATGTTTGAAGCTACTGACTGAATGAAAGGAGCTGGCATCTCACTCTCTTTGAATCTTCTTTATCATGCTAGGATTAACAGGAAAAAGCAAAAAATTTCAGAATTGCACCTTGCAATGTGGAGATATTACTGTTTGTGCATTTACAATATTCATTGATTTGTGCCATTGAAAAACATGTTTTTCATATACCAGAAATGTTTGAAGCTACTGACTGAATGAAAGGAGCTGGCATCTCACTCTCTTTGAATCTTCTTTATCATGCTAGGATTAGCAGGAAAAAGCAAAAAATTTCAGAATTGCACCTTGCAATGTGGAGATATTACTGTTTGTGCATTTACAATATTCATTGATTTTTGCCATTGAAAAACGTCCAGAAATGTTTGAAGCTACTGACTGAATGAAAGGAGCTGGCATCTCACTCTCTTTGAATCTTCTTTATCATGCTAGGATTAGCAGGAAAAAGCAAAAAATTTCAGAATTGCATCTTGCAATGTGGAGATATTACTGTTTGTGCATTTACAATATTCATTGATTTTTGCCATTGAAAAACATGTTATTCATATACCAGAAATGTTTGAAGCTACTGACTGAATGAAAGGAGCTGGCATCTCACTCTCTTTGAATCTTCTTTATCATGCTAGGATTAGCAGGAAAAAGCAAAAAATTTCAGAATTGCACCTTGCAATGCGGAGAAATTACTGTTTGTGCATTTACAATATTCATTGATTTTTGCCATTGAAAAACATATTTTTCATATACCAGAAATGTTTGAAGCTACTGACTGAATGAAAGGAGCTGGCATCTCACTCTCTTTGAATCTTCTTTATCATGCTAGGATTAACAGGAAAAAGCAAAAAATTTCAGAATTGCACCTTGCAATGTGGAGATATTACTGTTTGTGCATTTACAATATTCATTGATTTTTGCCATTGAAAAACATGTTTTTCATATACCAGAAATGTTTGAAGCTACTGACTGAATGAAAGGAGCTGGCATCTCACTCTCTTTGAATCTTCTTTATCATGCTAAGATTAGCAGGAAAAAGCAAAAAATTTCAGAATTGCACCTTGCAATGTGGAGATATTACTGTTTGTGCATTTACAATATTCATTGATTTTTGCCATTGAAAAACATGTTTTTCATAAACCAGAAATGTTTGAAGCTACTGACTGAATGAAAGGAGCTGGCATCTCACTCTCTTTGAATCTTCTTTATCATGCTAGGATTAGCAGGAAAAAGCAAAAAATTTCAGAATTGCACCTTGCAATGTGGAGATATTACTGTTTGTGCATTTACAATATTCATTGATTTTTGCCATTGAAAAACATCCAGAAATGTTTGAAGCTACTGACTGAATGAAAGGAGCTGGCATCTCACTCTCTTTGAATCTTCTTTATCATGCTAGGATTAGCAGGAAAAAGCAAAAAATTTCAGAATTGCACCTTGCAATGTGGAGATATTACTGTTTGTGCATTTACAATATTCATTGATTTTTGCCATTGAAAAACGTCCAGAAATGTTTGAAGCTACTGACTGAATGAAAGGAGCTGGCATCTCACTCTCTTTGAATCTTCTTTATCATGCTAGGATTAGCAGGAAAAAGCAAAAAATTTCAGAATTGCACCTTGCAATGTGGAGATATTACTGTTTGTGCATTTACAATATTCATTGATTTTTGCCATTGAAAAACATGTTTTTCATATACCAGAAATGTTTGAAGCTACTGACTGAATGAAAGGAGCTGGCATCTCACTCTCTTTGAATCTTCTTTATCATGCTAGGATTAGCAGGAAAAAGCAAAAAATTTCAGAATTGCACCTTGCAATGTGGAGATATTACTGTTTGTGCATTTACAATATTCATTGATTTTTGCCATTGAAAAACGTCCAGAAATGTTTGAAGCTACTGACTGAATGAAAGGAGCTGGCATCTCACTCTCTTTGAATCTTCTTTATCATGCTAGGATTAGCAGGAAAAAGCAAAAAATTTCAGAATTGCACCTTGCAATGTGGAGATATTACTGTTTGTGCATTTACAATATTCATTGATTTTTGCCATTGAAAAACGTCCAGAAATGTTTGAAGCTACTGACTGAATGAAAGGAGCTGGCATCTCACTCTCTTTGAATATTCTTTATCATGCTAGGATTAGCAGGAAAAAGCAAAAAATTTCAGAATTGCATCTTGCAATGTGGAGATATTACTGTTTGTGCATTTACAATATTCATTGATTTTTGCCATTGAAAAACATGTTATTCATATACCAGAAATGTTTGAAGCTACTGACTGAATGAAAGGAGCTGGCATCTCACTCTCTTTGAATCTTCTTTATCATGTTAGGATTAGCAGGAAAAAGCAAAAAATTTCAGAATTGCACCTTGCAATATGGAGATATTACTGTTTGTGCATTTACAATATTCATTGATTTTTGCCATTGAAAAACATGTTTTTCATATACCAGAAATGTTTGAAGCTACTGACTGAATGAAAGGAGCTGGCATCTCACTCTCTTTGAATCTTCTTTATCATGCTAGGATTAACAGGAAAAAGCAAAAAATTTCAGAATTGCACCTTGCAATGTGGAGATATTACTGTTTGTGCATTTACAATATTCATTGATTTTTGCCATTGAAAAACGTCCAGAAATGTTTGAAGCTACTGACTGAATGAAAGGAGCTGGCATCTCACTCTCTTTGAATCTTCTTTATCATGCTAGGATTAGCAGGAAAAAGCAAAAAAATTCAGAATTGCACCTTGCAATGTGGAGATATTACTGTTTGTGCATTTACAATATTCATTGATTTTTGCCATTGAAACACATGTTTTTCATATACCAGAAATGTTTGAAGCTACTGACTGAATGAAAGGAGCTGGCATCTCACTCTCTTTGAATCTTCTTTATCATGCTAGGATTAGCAGGAAAAAGCAAAAAATTTCAGAATTGCACCTTGCAATGTGGAGATATTACTGTTTGTGCATTTACAATATTCATTGATTTTTGCCATTGAAAAACATGTTTTTCATATACCAGAAATGTTTGAAGCTACTGACTGAATGAAAGGAGCTGGCATCTCACTCTCTTTGAATCTTCTTTATCATGCTAGGATTAGCAGGAAAAAGCAAAAAATTTCAGAATTGCACCTTGCAATGTGGAGATATTACGGTTTGTGCATTTACAATATTCATTGATTTTTGCCATTGAAAAACATGTTTTTCATATACCAGAAATGTTTGAAGCTACTGACTGAATGAAAGGAGCTGACATCTCACTCTCTTTGAATCTTCTTTATCATGCTAGGATTAGCAGGAAAAAGCAAAAAATTTCAGAATTGCACCTTGCAATGTGGAGATATTACTGTTTGTGCATTTACAATATTCATTGATTTTTGCCATTGAAAAACGTCCAGAAATGTTTGAACCTACTGACTGAATGAAAGGAGCTGGCATCTCACTCTCTTTGAATCTTCTTTATCATGCTAGGATTAGCAGGAAAAAGCAAAAAATTTCAGAATTGCATCTTGCAATGTGGAGATATTACTGTTTGTGCATTTACAATATTCATTGATTTTTGCCATTGAAAAACATGTTATTCATATACCAGAAATGTTTGAAGCTACTGACTGAATGAAAGGAGCTGGCATCTCACTCTCTTTGAATCTTCTTTATCATGCTAGGATTAGCAGGAAAAAGCAAAAAATTTCAGAATTGCATCTTGCAATATGGAGATATTACTGTTTGTGCATTTACAATATTCATTGATTTTTGCCATTGAAAAACATGTTTTTCATATACCAGAAATGTTTGAAGCTACTGACTGAATGAAAGGAGCTGGCATCTCACTCTCTTTGAATCTTCTTTATCATGCTAGGATTAACAGGAAAAAGCAAAAAATTTCAGAATTGCACCTTGCAATGTGGAGATATTACTGTTTGTGCATTTACAATATTCATTGATTTTTGCCATTGAAAAACGTCCAGAAATGTTTGAATCTACTGACTGAATGAAAGGAGCTGGCATCTCACTCTCTTTGAATCTTCTTTATCATGCTAGGATTAGCAGGAAAAAGCAAAAAATTTCAGAATTGCACCTTGCAATGTGGAGATATTACTGTTTGTGCATTTACAATATTCATTGATTTTTGCCATTGAAAAACATGTTTTTCATATACCAGAAATGTTTGAAGCTACTGACTGAATGAAAGGAGCTGGCATCTCACTCTCTTTGAATCTTCTTTATCATGCTAGGATTAGCAGGAAAAAGCAAAAAATTTCAGAATTGCACCTTGCAATGTGGAGATATTACTGTTTGTGCATTTACAATATTCATTGATTTTTGCCATTGAAAAACATGTTTTTCATATACCAGAAATGTTTGAAGCTACTGACTGAATGAAAGGAGCTGGCATCTCACTCTCTTTGAATCTTCTTTATCATGCTAGGATTAACAGGAAAAAGCAAAAAATTTCAGAATTGCACCTTGCAATGTGGAGATATTACTGTTTGTGCATTTACAATATTCATTGATTTTTGCCATTGAAAAACGTCCAGAAATGTTTGAAGCTACTGACTGAATGAAAGGAGCTGGCATCTCACTCTCTTTGAATCTTCTTTATCATGCTAGGATTAGCAGGAAAAAGCAAAAAATTTCAGAATTGCACCTTGCAATGTGGAGATATTACTGTTTGTGCATTTACAATATTCATTGATTTTTGCCATTGAAAAACGTCCAGAAATGTTTGAAGCTACTGACTGAATGAAAGGAGCTTGGCATCTCACTCTCTTTGAATCTTCTTTATCATGCTAGGATTAGCAGGAAAAAGCAAAAAATTTCAGAATTGCACCTTGCAATGTGGAGATATTACTGTTTGTGCATTTACAATATTCATTGATTTTTGCCATTGAAAAACATCATGTTATTCATATACTAGAAATGTTTGAAGCTACTGACTGAATGAAAGGAGCTGGCATCTCACTCTCTTTGAATCTTCTTTATCATGCTAGGATTAGCAGGAAAAAGCAAAAAATTTCAGAATTGCACCTTGCAATGTGGAGATATTACTGTTTGTGCATTTACAATATTCATTGATTTTTGCCATTGAAAAACGTCCAGAAATGTTTGAAGCTACTGACTGAATGAAAGGAGCTGGCATCTCACTCTCTTTGAATCTTCTTTATCATGCTAGGATTAGCAGGAAAAAGCAAAAAATTTCAGAATTGCACCTTGCAATGTGGAGATATTACTGTTTGTGCATTTACAATATTCATTGATTTTTGCCATTGAAAAACGTCCAGAAATGTTTGAAGCTACTGACTGAATGAAAGGAGCTGGCATCTCACTCTCTTTGAATCTTCTTTATCATGCTAGGATTAGCAGGAAAAAGCAAAAAATTTCAGAATTGCAACTTGCAATGTGGAGATATTACTGTTTGTGCATTTACAATATTCATTGATTTTTGCCATTGAAAAACATGTTATTCATATACCAGAAATGTTTGAAGCTACTGACTGAATGAAAGGAGCTGGCATCTCACTCTCTTTGAATCTTCTTTATCATGCTAGGATTAGCAGGAAAAAGCAAAAAATTTCAGAATTGCACCTTGCAATGTGGAGATATTACTGTTTGTGCATTTACAATATTCATTGATTTTTGCCATTGAAAAACGTCCAGAAATGTTTGAAGCTACTGACTGAATGAAAGGAGCTGGCATCTCACTCTCTTTGAATCTTCTTTATCATGCTAGGATTAGCAGGAAAAAGCAAAAAATTTCAGAATTGCACCTTGCAATGTGGAGATATTACTGTTTGTGCATTTACAATATTCATTGATTTTTGCCATTGAAAAACGTCCAGAAATGTTTGAAGCTACTGACTGAATGAAAGGAGCTGGCATCTCACTCTCTTTGAATCTTCTTTATCATGCTAGGATTAGCAGGAAAAAGCAAAAAATTTCAGAATTGCAACTTGCAATGTGGAGATATTACTGTTTGTGCATTTACAATATTCATTGATTTTTGCCATTGAAAAACATGTTATTCATATACCAGAAATGTTTGAAGCTACTGACTGAATGAAAGGAGCTGGCATCTCACTCTCTTTGAATCTTCTTTATCATGCTAGGATTAGCAGGAAAAAGCAAAAAATTTCAGAATTGCACCTTGCAATATGGAGATATTACTGTTTGTGCATTTACAATATTCATTGATTTTTGCCATTGAAAAACATGTTTTTCATATACCAGAAATGTTTGAAGCTACTGACTGAATGAAAGGAGCTGGCATCTCACTCTCTTTGAATCTTCTTTATCATGCTAGGATTAACAGGAAAAAGCAAAAAATTTCAGAATTGCACCTTGCAATGTGGAGATATTACTGTTTGTGCATTTACAATATTCATTGATTTTTGCCATTGAAAAACGTCCAGAAATGTTTGAAGCTACTGACTGAATGAAAGGAGCTGGCATCTCACTCTCTTTGAATCTTCTTTATCATGCTAGGATTAGCAGGAAAAAGCAAAAATATTCAGAATTGCACCTTGCAATGTGGAGATATTACTGTTTGTGCATTTACAATATTCATTGATTTTTGCCATTGAAACACATGTTTTTCATATACCAGAAATGTTTGAAGCTACTGACTGAATGAAAGGAGCTGGCATCTCACTCTCTTTGAATCTTCTTTATCATGCTAGGATTAGCAGGAAAAAGCAAAAAATTTCAGAATTGCACCTTGCAATGTGGAGATATTACGGTTTGTGCATTTACAATATTCATTGATTTTTGCCATTGAAAAACATGTTTTTCATATACCAGAAATGTTTGAAGCTACTGACTGAATGAAAGGAGCTGGCATCTCACTCTCTTTGAATCTTCTTTATCATGCTAGGATTAGCAGTAAAAAGCAAAAAATTTCAGAATTGCACCTTGCAATGTGGAGATATTACTGTTTGTGCATTTACAATATTCATTGATATTTGCCATTGAAAAACATGTTTTTCATATACCAGAAATGTTTGAAGCTACTGACTGAATGAAAGGAGCTGGCATCTCACTCTCTTTGAATCTTCTTTTTCATGCTAGGATTAACAGGAAAAAGCAAAAAATTTCAGAATTGCACATTGCAATGTGGAGATATTACTGTTTGTGCATTTACAATATTCATTGATTTTTGCCATTGAAAAATGTCCAGAAATGTTTGAAGCTACTGACTGAATGAAAGGAGCTGGCATCTCACTCTCTTTGAATGTTCTTTATCATGCTAGGATTAGCAGGAAAAAGCAAAAAATTTCAGAATTGCACCTTGCAATGTGGAGATATTACTGTTTGTGCATTTACAATATTCATTGATTTTTGCCATTGAAAAACATGTTTTTCATATACCAGAAATGTTTGAAGCTACTGACTGAATGAAAGGAGCTGGCATCTCACTCTCTTTGAATCTTCTTTATCATGCTAGGATTAGCAGGAAAAAGCAAAAAATTTCAGAATTGCACCTTGCAATGTGGAGATATTACTGTTTGTGCATTTACAATATTCATTGATTTTTGCCATTGAAAAACGTCCAGAAATGTTTGAAGCTACTGACTGAATGAAAGGAGCTGGCATCTCACTCTCTTTGAATCTTCTTTATCATGCTAGGATTAGCAGGAAAAAGCAAAAAATTTCAGAATTGCAACTTGCAATGTGGAGATATTACTGTTTGTGCATTTACAATATTCATTGATTTTTGCCATTGAAAAACATGTTATTCATATACCAGAAATGTTTGAAGCTACTGACTGAATGAAAGGAGCTGGCATCTCACTCTCTTTGAATCTTCTTTATCATGCTAGGATTAGCAGGAAAAAGCAAAAAATTTCAGAATTGCACCTTGCAATATGGAGATATTACTGTTTGTGCATTTACAATATTCATTGATTTTTGCCATTGAAAAACATGTTTTTCATATACCAGAAATGTTTGAAGCTACTGACTGAATGAAAGGAGCTGGCATCTCACTCTCTTTGAATCTTCTTTATCATGCTAGGATTAACAGGAAAAAGCAAAAAATTTCAGAATTGCACCTTGCAATGTGGAGATATTACTGTTTGTGCATTTACAATATTCATTGATTTTTGCCATTGAAAAACGTCCAGAAATGTTTGAAGCTACTGACTGAATGAAAGGAGCTGGCATCTCACTCTCTTTGAATCTTCTTTATCATGCTAGGATTAGCAGGAAAAAGCAAAAATATTCAGAATTGCACCTTGCAATGTGGAGATATTACTGTTTGTGCATTTACAATATTCATTGATTTTTGCCATTGAAACACATGTTTTTCATATACCAGAAATGTTTGAAGCTACTGACTGAATGAAAGGAGCTGGCATCTCACTCTCTTTGAATCTTCTTTATCATGCTAGGATTAGCAGGAAAAAGCAAAAAATTTCAGAATTGCACCTTGCAATGTGGAGATATTACTGTTTGTGCATTTACAATATTCATTGATTTTTGCCATTGAAAAACGTCCAGAAATGTTTGAAGCTACTGACTGAATGAAAGGAGCTGGCATCTCACTCTCTTTGAATCTTCTTTATCATGCTAGGATTAGCAGGAAAAAGCAAAAAATTTCAGAATTGCAACTTGCAATGTGGAGATATTACTGTTTGTGCATTTACAATATTCATTGATTTTTGCCATTGAAAAACATGTTATTCATATACCAGAAATGTTTGAAGCTACTGACTGAATGAAAGGAGCTGGCATCTCACTCTCTTTGAATCTTCTTTATCATGCTAGGATTAGCAGGAAAAAGCAAAAAATTTCAGAATTGCACCTTGCAATATGGAGATATTACTGTTTGTGCATTTACAATATTCATTGATTTTTGCCATTGAAAAACATGTTTTTCATATACCAGAAATGTTTGAAGCTACTGACTGAATGAAAGGAGCTGGCATCTCACTCTCTTTGAATCTTCTTTATCATGCTAGGATTAACAGGAAAAAGCAAAAAATTTCAGAATTGCACCTTGCAATGTGGAGATATTACTGTTTGTGCATTTACAATATTCATTGATTTTTGCCATTGAAAAACGTCCAGAAATGTTTGAAGCTACTGACTGAATGAAAGGAGCTGGCATCTCACTCTCTTTGAATCTACTTTATCATGCTAGGATTAGCAGGAAAAAGCAAAAATATTCAGAATTGCACCTTGCAATGTGGAGATATTACTGTTTGTGCATTTACAATATTCATTGATTTTTGCCATTGAAACACATGTTTTTCATATACCAGAAATGTTTGAAGCTACTGACTGAATGAAAGGAGCTGGCATCTCACTCTCTTTGAATCTTCTTTATCATGCTAGGATTAGCAGGAAAAAGCAAAAAATTTCAGAATTGCACCTTGCAATGTGGAGATATTACTGTTTGTGCATTTACAATATTCATTGATTTTTGCCATTGAAAAACGTCCAGAAATGTTTGAAGCTACTGACTGAATGAAAGGAGCTGGCATCTCACTCTCTTTGAATCTTCTTTATCATGCTAGGATTAGCAGGAAAAAGCAAAAAATTTCAGAATTGCAACTTGCAATGTGGAGATATTACTGTTTGTGCATTTACAATATTCATTGATTTTTGCCATTGAAAAACATGTTATTCATATACCAGAAATGTTTGAAGCTACTGACTGAATGAAAGGAGCTGGCATCTCACTCTCTTTGAATCTTCTTTATCATGCTAGGATTAGCAGGAAAAAGCAAAAAATTTCAGAATTGCACCTTGCAATATGGAGATATTACTGTTTGTGCATTTACAATATTCATTGATTTTTGCCATTGAAAAACATGTTTTTCATATACCAGAAATGTTTGAAGCTACTGACTGAATGAAAGGAGCTGGCATCTCACTCTCTTTGAATCTTCTTTATCATGCTAGGATTAACAGGAAAAAGCAAAAAATTTCAGAATTGCACCTTGCAATGTGGAGATATTACTGTTTGTGCATTTACAATATTCATTGATTTTTGCCATTGAAAAACGTCCAGAAATGTTTGAAGCTACTGACTGAATGAAAGGAGCTGGCATCTCACTCTCTTTGAATCTTCTTTATCATGCTAGGATTAGCAGGAAAAAGCAAAAATATTCAGAATTGCACCTTGCAATGTGGAGATATTACTGTTTGTGCATTTACAATATTCATTGATTTTTGCCATTGAAACACATGTTTTTCATATACCAGAAATGTTTGAAGCTACTGACTGAATGAAAGGAGCTGGCATCTCACTCTCTTTGAATCTTCTTTATCATGCTAGGATTAGCAGGAAAAAGCAAAAAATTTCAGAATTGCACCTTGCAATGTGGAGATATTACGGTTTGTGCATTTACAATATTCATTGATTTTTGCCATTGAAAAACATGTTTTTCATATACCAGAAATGTTTGAAGCTACTGACTGAATGAAAGGAGCTGGCATCTCACTCTCTTTGAATCTTCTTTATCATGCTAGGATTAGCAGTAAAAAGCAAAAAATTTCAGAATTGCACCTTGCAATGTGGAGATATTACTGTTTGTGCATTTACAATATTCATTGATATTTGCCATTGAAAAACATGTTTTTCATATACCAGAAATGTTTGAAGCTACTGACTGAATGAAAGGAGCTGGCATCTCACTCTCTTTGAATCTTCTTTTTCATGCTAGGATTAACAGGAAAAAGCAAAAAATTTCAGAATTGCACATTGCAATGTGGAGATATTACTGTTTGTGCATTTACAATATTCATTGATTTTTGCCATTGAAAAATGTCCAGAAATGTTTGAAGCTACTGACTGAATGAAAGGAGCTGGCATCTCACTCTCTTTGAATGTTCTTTATCATGCTAGGATTAGCAGGAAAAAGCAAAAAATTTCAGAATTGCACCTTGCAATGTGGAGATATTACTGTTTGTGCATTTACAATATTCATTGATTTTTGCCATTGAAAAACATGTTTTTCATATACCAGAAATGTTTGAAGCTACTGACTGAATGAAAGGAGCTGGCATCTCACTCTCTTTGAATCTTCTTTATCATGCTAGGATTAGCAGGAAAAAGCAAAAAATTTCAGAATTGCACCTTGCAATGTGGAGATATTACTGTTTGTGCATTTACAATATTCATTGATTTTTGCCATTGAAAAACGTCCAGAAATGTTTGAAGCTACTGACTGAATGAAAGGAGCTGGCATCTCACTCTCTTTGAATCTTCTTTATCATGCTAGGATTAGCAGGAAAAAGCAAAAAATTTCAGAATTGCACCTTGCAATGTGGAGATATTACTGTTTGTGCATTTACAATATTCATTGATTTTTGCCATTGAAAAACGTCCAGAAATGTTTGAAGCTACTGACTGAATGAAAGGAGCTGGCATCTCACTCTCTTTGAATCTTCTTTATCATGCTAGGATTAGCAGGAAAAAGCAAAAAATTTCAGAATTGCAACTTGCAATGTGGAGATATTACTGTTTGTGCATTTACAATATTCATTGATTTTTGCCATTGAAAAACATGTTATTCATATACCAGAAATGTTTGAAGCTACTGACTGAATGAAAGGAGCTGGCATCTCACTCTCTTTGAATCTTCTTTATCATGCTAGGATTAGCAGGAAAAAGCAAAAAATTTCAGAATTGCACCTTGCAATATGGAGATATTACTGTTTGTGCATTTACAATATTCATTGATTTTTGCCATTGAAAAACATGTTTTTCATATACCAGAAATGTTTGAAGCTACTGACTGAATGAAAGGAGCTGGCATCTCACTCTCTTTGAATCTTCTTTATCATGCTAGGATTAACAGGAAAAAGCAAAAAATTTCAGAATTGCACCTTGCAATGTGGAGATATTACTGTTTGTGCATTTACAATATTCATTGATTTTTGCCATTGAAAAACGTCCAGAAATGTTTGAAGCTACTGACTGAATGAAAGGAGCTGGCATCTCACTCTCTTTGAATCTTCTTTATCATGCTAGGATTAGCAGGAAAAAGCAAAAATATTCAGAATTGCACCTTGCAATGTGGAGATATTACTGTTTGTGCATTTACAATATTCATTGATTTTTGCCATTGAAACACATGTTTTTCATATACCAGAAATGTTTGAAGCTACTGACTGAATGAAAGGAGCTGGCATCTCACTCTCTTTGAATCTTCTTTATCATGCTAGGATTAGCAGGAAAAAGCAAAAAATTTCAGAATTGCACCTTGCAATGTGGAGATATTACGGTTTGTGCATTTACAATATTCATTGATTTTTGCCATTGAAAAACATGTTTTTCATATACCAGAAATGTTTGAAGCTACTGACTGAATGAAAGGAGCTGACATCTCACTCTCTTTGAATCTTCTTTATCATGCTAGGATTAGCAGGAAAAAGCAAAAAATTTCAGAATTGCACCTTGCAATGTGGAGATATTACTGTTTGTGCATTTACAATATTCATTGATTTTTGCCATTGAAAAACATGTTTTTCATATACCAGAAATGTTTGAAGCTACTGACTGAATGAAAGGAGCTGGCATCTCACTCTCTTTGAATCTTCTTTATCATGCTAGGATTAACAGGAAAAAGCAAAAAATTTCAGAATTGCACCTTGCAATGTGGAGATATTACTGTTTGTGCATTTACAATATTCATTGATTTTTGCCATTGAAAAACGTCCAGAAATGTTTGAAGCTACTGACTGAATGAAAGGAGCTGGCATATCACTCTCTGAATCTTCTTTATCATGCTAGGATTAGCAGGAAAAAGCAAAAAATTTCAGAATTGCACCTTGCAATGTGGAGATATTACTGTTTGTGCATTTACAATATTCATTGATTTTTGCCATTGAAAAACATGTTTTTCATATACCAGAAATGTTTGAAGCTACTGACTGAATGAAAGGAGCTGGCATCTCACTCTCTTTGAATCTTCTTTATCATGCTAGGATTAGCAGGAAAAAGCAAAAAATTTCAGAATTGCACCTTGCAATGTGGAGATATTACTGTTTGTGCATTTACAATATTCATTGATTTTTGCCATTGAAAAACATGTTTTTCATATACCAGAAATGTTTGAAGCTACTGACTGAATGAAAGGAGCTGGCATCTCACTCTCTTTGAATCTTCTTTATCATGCTAGGATTAACAGGAAAAAGTAAAAAATTTCAGAATTGCACCTTGCAATGTGGAGATATTACTGTTTGTGCATTTACAATATTCATTGATTTTTGCCATTGAAAAACGTCCAGAAATGTTTGAAGCTACTGACTGAATGAAAGGAGCTGGCATCTCACTCTCTATGAATCTTCTTTATCATGCTAGGATTAGCAGGAAAAAGCAAAAAATTTCAGAATTGCACCTTGCAATGTGGAGATATTACTGTTTGTGCATTTACAATATTCATTGATTTTTGCCATTGAAAAACATGTTTTTCATATACCAGAAATGTTTGAAGCTACTGACTGAATGAAAGGAGCTGGCATCTCACTCTCTTTGAATCTTCTTTATCATGCTAGTATTAGCAGGAAAAAGCAAAAAATTTCAGAATTGCACCTTGCAATGTGGAGATATTACTGTTTGTGCATTTACAATATTCATTGATTTTTGCCAGTGAAAAACATGTTTTTCATATACCAGAAATGTTTGAAGCTACTGACTGAATGAAAGGAGCTGGCATCTCACTCTCTTTGAATCTTCTTTATCATGCTAGGATTAACAGGAAAAAGCAAAAAATTTCAGAATTGCACCTTGCAATGTGGAGATATTACTGTTTGTGCATTTACAATATTCATTGATTTTTGCCATTGAAAAACATGTTTTTCATATACCAGAAATGTTTGAAGCTACTGACTGAATGAAAGGAGCTGGCATCTCACTCTCTTTGAATCTTCTTTATCATGCTAGGATTAGCAGGAAAAAGCAAAAAATTTCAGAATTGCACCTTGCAATGTGGAGATATTACTGTTTGTGCATTTACAATATTCATTGATTTTTGCCATTGAAAAACATGTTTTTCATATACCAGAAATGTTTGAAGCTACTGACTGAATGAAAGGAGCTGGCATCTCACTCTCTTTGAATCTTCTTTATCATGCTAGGATTAACAGGAAAAAGCAAAAAATTTCAGAATTGCACCTTGCAATGTGGAGATATTACTGTTTGTGCATTTACAATATTCATTGATTTTTGCCATTGAAAAACGTCCAGAAATGTTTGAAGCTACTGACTGAATGAAAGGAGCTGGCATCTCACTCTCTTTGAATCTTCTTTATCATGCTAGGATTAGCAGGAAAAAGCAAAAAATTTCAGAATTGCACCTTGCAATGTGGAGATATTACTGTTTGTGCATTTACAATATTCATTGATTTTTGCCATTGAAAAACATCATGTTATTCATATACCAGAAATGTTTGAAGCTACTGACTGAATGAAAGGAGCTGACATCTCACTCTCTTTGAATCTTCTTTATCATGCTAGGATTAGCAGGAAAAAGCAAAAAATTTCAGAATTGCACCTTGCAATGTGGAGATATTACTGTTTGTGCATTTACAATATTCATTGATTTTTGCCAGTGAAAAACATGTTTTTCATATACCAGAAATGTTTGAAGCTACTGACTGAATGAAAGGAGCTGGCATCACTCTCTTTGAATCTTCTTTATCATGTTAGGATAAACAGGAAAAAGCAAAAAATTTCAGAATTGCACCTTGCAATGTGGAGATATTACTGTTTGTGCATTTACAATATTCATTGATTTTTGCCATTGAAAAACGTCCAGAAATGTTTGAAGCTACTGACTGAATGAAAGGAGCTGGCATCTCACTCTCTTTGAATCTTCTTTATCATGCTAGGATTAGCAGGAAAAAGCAAAAAATTTCAGAATTGCACCTTGCAATGTGGAGATATTACTGTTTGTGCATTTACAATATTCATTGATTTTTGCCATTGAAAAACGTCCAGAAATGTTTGAACCTACTGACTGAATGAAAGGAGCTGGCATCTCACTCTCTTTGAATCTTATTTATCATGCTAGGATTAGCAGGAAAAAGCAAAAAATTTCAGAATTGCATCTTGCAATGTGGAGATATTACTGTTTGTGCATTTACAATATTCATTGATTTTTGCCATTGAAAAACATGTTATTCATATACCAGAAATGTTTGAAGCTACTGACTGAATGAAAGGAGCTGGCATCTCACTCTCTTTGAATCTTCTTTATCATGCTAGGATTAACAGGAAAAAGCAAAAAATTTCAGAATTGCACCTTGCAATGTGGAGATATTACTGTTTGTGCATTTACAATATTCATTGATTTTTGCCATTGAAAAACGTCCAGAAATGTTTGAAGCTACTGACTGAATGAAAGGAGCTGGCAACTCACTCTCTTTGAATCTTCTTTATCATGCTAGGATTAGCAGGAAAAAGCAAAAAATTTCAGAATTGCACCTTGCAATGTGGAGATACTACTGTTTGTGCATTTACAATATTCATTGATTTTTGCCATTGAAAAACATGTTTTTCATATACCAGAAATGTTTGAAGCTACTGACTGAATGAAAGGAGCTGGCATCTCACTCTCTTTGAATCTTCTTTATCATGCTAGGATTAGCAGGAAAAAGCAAAAAATTTCAGAATTGCACCTTGCAATGTGGAGATATTACTGTTTGTGCATTTACAATATTCATTGATTTTTGCCATTGAAAAACATGTTTTTCATATACCAGAAATGTTTGAAGCTACTGACTGAATGAAAGGAGCTGGCATCTCACTCTCTTTGAATCTTCTTTATCATGCTAGGATTAACAGGAAAAAGCAAAAAATTTCAGAATTGCACCTTGCAATGTGGAGATATTACTGTTTGTGCATTTACAATATTCATTGATTTTTGCCATTGAAAAACATGTTTTTCATATACCAGAAATGTTTGAAGCTACTGACTGAATGAAAGGAGCTGGCATCTCACTCTCTTTGAATCTTCTTTATCATGCTAGGATTAGCAGGAAAAAGCAAAAAATTTCAGAATTGCACCTTGCAATGTGGAGATATTACTGTTTGTGCATTTACAATATTCATTGATTTTTGCCATTGAAAAACATGTTTTTCATATACCAGAAATGTTTGAAGCTACTGACTGAATGAAAGGAGCTGGCATCTCACTCTCTTTGAATCTTCTTTATCATGCTAGGATTAACAGGAAAAAGCAAAAAATTTCAGAATTGCACCTTGCAATGTGGAGATATTACTGTTTGTGCATTTACAATATTCATTGATTTTTGCCATTGAAAAACGTCCAGAAATGTTTGAAGCTACTGACTGAATGAAAGGAGCTGGCATCTCACTCTCTTTGAATCTTCTTTATCATGCTAGGATTAGCAGGAAAAAGCAAAAAATTTCAGAATTGCACCTTGCAATGTGGAGATATTACTGTTTGTGCATTTACAATATTCATTGATTTTTGCCATTGAAAAACGTCCAGAAATGTTTGAACCTACAGACTGAATGAAAGGAGCTGGCATCTCACTCTCTTTGAATCTTATTTATCATGCTAGGATTAGCAGGAAAAAGCAAAAAATTTCAGAATTGCATCTTGCAATGTGGAGATATTACTGTTTGTGCATTTACAATATTCATTGATTTTTGCCATTGAAAAACATGTTATTCATATACCAGAAATGTTTGAAGCTACTGACTGAATGAAAGGAGCTGGCATCTCACTCTCTTTGAATCTTCTTTATCATGCTAGGATTAACAGGAAAAAGCAAAAAATTTCAGAATTGCACCTTGCAATGTGGAGATATTACTGTTTGTGCATTTACAATATTCATTGATTTTTGCCATTGAAAAACGTCCAGAAATGTTTGAAGCTACTGACTGAATGAAAGGAGCTGGCATCTCACTCTCTTTGAATCTTCTTTATCATGCTAGGATTAGCAGGAAAAAGCAAAAAATTTCAGAATTGCACCTTGCAATGTGGAGATATTACTGTTTGTGCATTTACAATATTCATTGATTTTTGCCATTGAAAAACATGTTTTTCATATACCAGAAATGTTTGAAGCTGCTGACTGAATGAAAGGAGCTGGCATCTCACTCTCTTTGAATCTTCTTTATCATGCTAGGATTAGCAGGAAAAAGCAAAAAATTTCAGAATTGCACCTTGCAATGTGGAGATATTACTGTTTGTGCATTTACAATATTCATTGATTTTTGCCATTGAAAAACGTCCAGAAATGTTTGAAGCTACTGACTGAATGAAATGAGCTGGCATCTCACTCTCTTTGAATCTTCTTTATCATGCTAGGATTAGCAGGAAAAAGCAAAAAATTTCAGAATTGCACCTTGCAATGTGGAGATATTACTGTTTGTGCATTTACAATATTCATTGATTTTTGCCATTGAAAAACGTCCAGAAATGTTTGAAGCTACTGACTGAATGAAAGGAGCTGGCATCTCACTCTCTTTGAATCTTCTTTATCATGCTAGGATTAGCAGGAAAAAGCAAAAAATTTCAGAATTGCAACTTGCAATGTGGAGATATTACTGTTTGTGCATTTACAATATTCATTGATTTTTGCCATTGAAAAACATGTTATTCATATACCAGAAATGTTTGAAGCTACTGACTGAATGAAAGGAGCTGGCATCTCACTCTCTTTGAATCTTCTTTATCATGCTAGGATTAGCAGGAAAAAGCAAAAAATTTCAGAATTGCACCTTGCAATATGGAGATATTACTGTTTGTGCATTTACAATATTCATTGATTTTTGCCATTGAAAAACATGTTTTTCATATACCAGAAATGTTTGAAGCTACTGACTGAATGAAAGGAGCTGGCATCTCACTCTCTTTGAATCTTCTTTATCATGCTAGGATTAACAGGAAAAAGCAAAAAATTTCAGAATTGCACCTTGCAATGTGGAGATATTACTGTTTGTGCATTTACAATATTCATTGATTTTTGCCATTGAAAAACGTCCAGAAATGTTTGAAGCTACTGACTGAATGAAAGGAGCTGGCATCTCACTCTCTTTGAATCTTCTTTATCATGCTAGGATTAGCAGGAAAAAGCAAAAATATTCAGAATTGCACCTTGCAATGTGGAGATATTACTGTTTGTGCATTTACAATATTCATTGATTTTTGCCATTGAAACACATGTTTTTCATATACCAGAAATGTTTGAAGCTACTGACTGAATGAAAGGAGCTGGCATCTCACTCTCTTTGAATCTTCTTTATCATGCTAGGATTAGCAGGAAAAAGCAAAAAATTTCAGAATTGCACCTTGCAATGTGGAGATATTACGGTTTGTGCATTTACAATATTCATTGATTTTTGCCATTGAAAAACATGTTTTTCATATACCAGAAATGTTTGAAGCTACTGACTGAATGAAAGGAGCTGACATCTCACTCTCTTTGAATCTTCTTTATCATGCTAGGATTAGCAGGAAAAAGCAAAAAATTTCAGAATTGCACCTTGCAATGTGGAGATATTACTGTTTGTGCATTTACAATATTCATTGATTTTTGCCATTGAAAAACATGTTTTTCATATACCAGAAATGTTTGAAGCTACTGACTGAATGAAAGGAGCTGGCATCTCACTCTTTTTGAATCTTCTTTATCATGCTAGGATTAACAGGAAAAAGCAAAAAATTTCAGAATTGCACCTTGCAATGTGGAGATATTACTGTTTGTGCATTTACAATATTCATTGATTTTTGCCATTGAAAAACGTCCAGAAATGTTTGAAGCTACTGACTGAATGAAAGGAGCTGGCATCTCACTCTCTTTGAATCTTCTTTATCATGCTAGGATTAGCAGGAAAAAGCAAAAAATTTCAGAATTGCACCTTGCAATGTGGAGATATTACTGTTTGTGCATTTACAATATTCATTGATTTTTGCCATTGAAAAACATGTTTTTCATATACCAGAAATGTTTGAAGCTGCTGACTGAATGAAAGGAGCTGGCATCTCACTCTCTTTGAATCTTCTTTATCATGCTAGGATTAGCAGGAAAAAGCAAAAAATTTCAGAATTGCACCTTGCAATGTGGAGATATTACTGTTTGTGCATTTACAATATTCATTGATTTTTGCCATTGAAAAACGTCCAGAAATGTTTGAAGCTACTGACTGAATGAAATGAGCTGGCATCTCACTCTCTTTGAATCTTCTTTATCATGCTAGGATTAGCAGGAAAAAGCAAAAAATTTCAGAATTGCACCTTGCAATGTGGAGATATTACTGTTTGTGCATTTACAATATTCATTGATTTTTGCCATTGAAAAACGTCCAGAAATGTTTGAAGCTACTGACTGAATGAAAGGAGCTGGCATCTCACTCTCTTTGAATCTTCTTTATCATGCTAGGATTAGCAGGAAAAAGCAAAAAATTTCAGAATTGCAACTTGCAATGTGGAGATATTACTGTTTGTGCATTTACAATATTCATTGATTTTTGCCATTGAAAAACATGTTATTCATATACCAGAAATGTTTGAAGCTACTGACTGAATGAAAGGAGCTGGCATCTCACTCTCTTTGAATCTTCTTTATCATGCTAGGATTAGCAGGAAAAAGCAAAAAATTTCAGAATTGCACCTTGCAATATGGAGATATTACTGTTTGTGCATTTACAATATTCATTGATTTTTGCCATTGAAAAACATGTTTTTCATATACCAGAAATGTTTGAAGCTACTGACTGAATGAAAGGAGCTGGCATCTCACTCTCTTTGAATCTTCTTTATCATGCTAGGATTAACAGGAAAAAGCAAAAAATTTCAGAATTGCACCTTGCAATGTGGAGATATTACTGTTTGTGCATTTACAATATTCATTGATTTTTGCCATTGAAAAACGTCCAGAAATGTTTGAAGCTACTGACTGAATGAAAGGAGCTGGCATCTCACTCTCTTTGAATCTTCTTTATCATGCTAGGATTAGCAGGAAAAAGCAAAAATATTCAGAATTGCACCTTGCAATGTGGAGATATTACTGTTTGTGCATTTACAATATTCATTGATTTTTGCCATTGAAACACATGTTTTTCATATACCAGAAATGTTTGAAGCTACTGACTGAATGAAAGGAGCTGGCATCTCACTCTCTTTGAATCTTCTTTATCATGCTAGGATTAGCAGGAAAAAGCAAAAAATTTCAGAATTGCACCTTGCAATGTGGAGATATTACGGTTTGTGCATTTACAATATTCATTGATTTTTGCCATTGAAAAACATGTTTTTCATATACCAGAAATGTTTGAAGCTACTGACTGAATGAAAGGAGCTGACATCTCACTCTCTTTGAATCTTCTTTATCATGCTAGGATTAGCAGGAAAAAGCAAAAAATTTCAGAATTGCACCTTGCAATGTGGAGATATTACTGTTTGTGCATTTACAATATTCATTGATTTTTGCCATTGAAAAACATGTTTTTCATATACCAGAAATGTTTGAAGCTACTGACTGAATGAAAGGAGCTGGCATCTCACTCTTTTTGAATCTTCTTTATCATGCTAGGATTAACAGGAAAAAGCAAAAAATTTCAGAATTGCACCTTGCAATGTGGAGATATTACTGTTTGTGCATTTACAATATTCATTGATTTTTGCCATTGAAAAACGTCCAGAAATGTTTGAAGCTACTGACTGAATGAAAGGAGCTGGCATATCACTCTCTGAATCTTCTTTATCATGCTAGGATTAGCAGGAAAAAGCAAAAAATTTCAGAATTGCACCTTGCAATGTGGAGATATTACTGTTTGTGCATTTACAATATTCATTGATTTTTGCCATTGAAAAACATGTTTTTCATATACCAGAAATGTTTGAAGCTACTGACTGAATGAAAGGAGCTGGCATCTCACTCTCTTTGAATCTTCTTTATCATGCTAGGATTAGCAGGAAAAAGCAAAAAATTTCAGAATTGCACCTTGCAATGTGGAGATATTACTGTTTGTGCATTTACAATATTCATTGATTTTTGCCATTGAAAAACATGTTTTTCATATACCAGAAATGTTTGAAGCTGCTGACTGAATGAAAGGAGCTGGCATCTCACTCTCTTTGAATCTTCTTTATCATGCTAGGATTAGCAGGAAAAAGCAAAAAATTTCAGAATTGCACCTTGCAATGTGGAGATATTACTGTTTGTGCATTTACAATATTCATTGATTTTTGCCATTGAAAAACGTCCAGAAATGTTTGAAGCTACTGACTGAATGAAATGAGCTGGCATCTCACTCTCTTTGAATCTTCTTTATCATGCTAGGATTAGCAGGAAAAAGCAAAAAATTTCAGAATTGCACCTTGCAATGTGGAGATATTACTGTTTGTGCATTTACAATATTCATTGATTTTTGCCATTGAAAAACGTCCAGAAATGTTTGAAGCTACTGACTGAATGAAAGGAGCTGGCATCTCACTCTCTTTGAATCTTCTTTATCATGCTAGGATTAGCAGGAAAAAGCAAAAAATTTCAGAATTGCAACTTGCAATGTGGAGATATTACTGTTTGTGCATTTACAATATTCATTGATTTTTGCCATTGAAAAACATGTTATTCATATACCAGAAATGTTTGAAGCTACTGACTGAATGAAAGGAGCTGGCATCTCACTCTCTTTGAATCTTCTTTATCATGCTAGGATTAGCAGGAAAAAGCAAAAAATTTCAGAATTGCACCTTGCAATATGGAGATATTACTGTTTGTGCATTTACAATATTCATTGATTTTTGCCATTGAAAAACATGTTTTTCATATACCAGAAATGTTTGAAGCTACTGACTGAATGAAAGGAGCTGGCATCTCACTCTCTTTGAATCTTCTTTATCATGCTAGGATTAACAGGAAAAAGCAAAAAATTTCAGAATTGCACCTTGCAATGTGGAGATATTACTGTTTGTGCATTTACAATATTCATTGATTTTTGCCATTGAAAAACGTCCAGAAATGTTTGAAGCTACTGACTGAATGAAAGGAGCTGGCATCTCACTCTCTTTGAATCTTCTTTATCATGCTAGGATTAGCAGGAAAAAGCAAAAATATTCAGAATTGCACCTTGCAATGTGGAGATATTACTGTTTGTGCATTTACAATATTCATTGATTTTTGCCATTGAAACACATGTTTTTCATATACCAGAAATGTTTGAAGCTACTGACTGAATGAAAGGAGCTGGCATCTCACTCTCTTTGAATCTTCTTTATCATGCTAGGATTAGCAGGAAAAAGCAAAAAATTTCAGAATTGCACCTTGCAATGTGGAGATATTACGGTTTGTGCATTTACAATATTCATTGATTTTTGCCATTGAAAAACATGTTTTTCATATACCAGAAATGTTTGAAGCTACTGACTGAATGAAAGGAGCTGACATCTCACTCTCTTTGAATCTTCTTTATCATGCTAGGATTAGCAGGAAAAAGCAAAAAATTTCAGAATTGCACCTTGCAATGTGGAGATATTACTGTTTGTGCATTTACAATATTCATTGATTTTTGCCATTGAAAAACATGTTTTTCATATACCAGAAATGTTTGAAGCTACTGACTGAATGAAAGGAGCTGGCATCTCACTCTTTTTGAATCTTCTTTATCATGCTAGGATTAACAGGAAAAAGCAAAAAATTTCAGAATTGCACCTTGCAATGTGGAGATATTACTGTTTGTGCATTTACAATATTCATTGATTTTTGCCATTGAAAAACGTCCAGAAATGTTTGAAGCTACTGACTGAATGAAAGGAGCTGGCATATCACTCTCTGAATCTTCTTTATCATGCTAGGATTAGCAGGAAAAAGCAAAAAATTTCAGAATTGCACCTTGCAATGTGGAGATATTACTGTTTGTGCATTTACAATATTCATTGATTTTTGCCATTGAAAAACATGTTTTTCATATACCAGAAATGTTTGAAGCTACTGACTGAATGAAAGGAGCTGGCATCTCACTCTCTTTGAATCTTCTTTATCATGCTAGGATTAGCAGGAAAAAGCAAAAAATTTCAGAATTGCACCTTGCAATGTGGAGATATTACTGTTTGTGCATTTACAATATTCATTGATTTTTGCCATTGAAAAACATGTTTTTCATATACCAGAAATGTTTGAAGCTACTGACTGAATGAAAGGAGCTGGCATCTCACTCTCTTTGAATCTTCTTTATCATGCTAGGATTAACAGGAAAAAGCAAAAAATTTCAGAATTGCACCTTGCAATGTGGAGATATTACTGTTTGTGCATTTACAATATTCATTTATTTTTGCCATTGAAAAACGTCCAGAAATGTTTGAAGCTACTGACTGAATGAAAGGAGCTGGCATCTCACTCTCTTTGAATCTTCTTTATCATGCTAGGATTAGCAGGAAAAAGCAAAAAATTTCAGAATTGCACCTTGCAATGTGGAGATATTACTGTTTGTGCATTTACAATATTCATTGATTTTTGCCATTGAAAAACATCATGTTATTCATATACCAGAAATGTTTGAAGCTACTGACTGAATGAAAGGAGCTGACATCTCACTCTCTTTGAATCTTCTTTATCATGCTAGGATTAGCAGGAAAAAGCAAAAAATTTCAGAATTGCACCTTGCAATGTGGAGATATTACTGTTTGTGCATTTACAATATTCATTGATTTTTGCCAGTGAAAAACATGTTTTTCATATACCAGAAATGTTTGAAGCTACTGACTGAATGAAAGGAGCTGGCATCACTCTCTTTGAATCTTCTTTATCATGTTAGGATAAACAGGAAAAAGCAAAAAATTTCAGAATTGCACCTTGCAATGTGGAGATATTACTGTTTGTGCATTTACAATATTCATTGATTTTTGCCATTGAAAAACGTCCAGAAATGTTTGAAGCTACTGACTGAATGAAAGGAGCTGGCATCTCACTCTCTTTGAATCTTCTTTATCATGCTAGGATTAGCAGGAAAAAGCAAAAAATTTCAGAATTGCACCTTGCAATGTGGAGATATTACTGTTTGTGCATTTACAATATTCATTGATTTTTGCCATTGAAAAACATGTTTTTCATATACCAGAAATGTTTGAAGCTGCTGACTGAATGAAAGGAGCTGGCATCTCACTCTCTTTGAATCTTCTTTATCATGCTAGGATTAGCAGGAAAAAGCAAAAAATTTCAGAATTGCACCTTGCAATGTGGAGATATTACTGTTTGTGCATTTACAATATTCATTGATTTTTGCCATTGAAAAACGTCCAGAAATGTTTGAAGCTACTGACTGAATGAAATGAGCTGGCATCTCACTCTCTTTGAATCTTCTTTATCATGCTAGGATTAGCAGGAAAAAGCAAAAAATTTCAGAATTGCACCTTGCAATGTGGAGATATTACTGTTTGTGCATTTACAATATTCATTGATTTTTGCCATTGAAAAACGTCCAGAAATGTTTGAAGCTACTGACTGAATGAAAGGAGCTGGCATCTCACTCTCTTTGAATCTTCTTTATCATGCTAGGATTAGCAGGAAAAAGCAAAAAATTTCAGAATTGCAACTTGCAATGTGGAGATATTACTGTTTGTGCATTTACAATATTCATTGATTTTTGCCATTGAAAAACATGTTATTCATATACCAGAAATGTTTGAAGCTACTGACTGAATGAAAGGAGCTGGCATCTCACTCTCTTTGAATCTTCTTTATCATGCTAGGATTAGCAGGAAAAAGCAAAAAATTTCAGAATTGCACCTTGCAATATGGAGATATTACTGTTTGTGCATTTACAATATTCATTGATTTTTGCCATTGAAAAACATGTTTTTCATATACCAGAAATGTTTGAAGCTACTGACTGAATGAAAGGAGCTGGCATCTCACTCTCTTTGAATCTTCTTTATCATGCTAGGATTAACAGGAAAAAGCAAAAAATTTCAGAATTGCACCTTGCAATGTGGAGATATTACTGTTTGTGCATTTACAATATTCATTGATTTTTGCCATTGAAAAACGTCCAGAAATGTTTGAAGCTACTGACTGAATGAAAGGAGCTGGCATCTCACTCTCTTTGAATCTTCTTTATCATGCTAGGATTAGCAGGAAAAAGCAAAAAATTTCAGAATTGCACCTTGCAATGTGGAGATATTACTGTTTGTGCATTTACAATATTCATTGATTTTTGCCATTGAAAAACGTCCAGAAATGTTTGAAGCTACTGACTGAATGAAAGGAGCTGGCATCTCACTCTCTTTGAATCTTCTTTATCATGCTAGGATTAGCAGGAAAAAGCAAAAAATTTCAGAATTGCAACTTGCAATGTGGAGATATTACTGTTTGTGCATTTACAATATTCATTGATTTTTGCCATTGAAAAACATGTTATTCATATACCAGAAATGTTTGAAGCTACTGACTGAATGAAAGGAGCTGGCATCTCACTCTCTTTGAATCTTCTTTATCATGCTAGGATTAGCAGGAAAAAGCAAAAAATTTCAGAATTGCACCTTGCAATATGGAGATATTACTGTTTGTGCATTTACAATATTCATTGATTTTTGCCATTGAAAAACATGTTTTTCATATACCAGAAATGTTTGAAGCTACTGACTGAATGAAAGGAGCTGGCATCTCACTCTCTTTGAATCTTCTTTATCATGCTAGGATTAACAGGAAAAAGCAAAAAATTTCAGAATTGCACCTTGCAATGTGGAGATATTACTGTTTGTGCATTTACAATATTCATTGATTTTTGCCATTGAAAAACGTCCAGAAATGTTTGAAGCTACTGACTGAATGAAAGGAGCTGGCATCTCACTCTCTTTGAATCTTCTTTATCATGCTAGGATTAGCAGGAAAAAGCAAAAATATTCAGAATTGCACCTTGCAATGTGGAGATATTACTGTTTGTGCATTTACAATATTCATTGATTTTTGCCATTGAAACACATGTTTTTCATATACCAGAAATGTTTGAAGCTACTGACTGAATGAAAGGAGCTGGCATCTCACTCTCTTTGAATCTTCTTTATCATGCTAGGATTAGCAGGAAAAAGCAAAAAATTTCAGAATTGCACCTTGCAATGTGGAGATATTACGGTTTGTGCATTTACAATATTCATTGATTTTTGCCATTGAAAAACATGTTTTTCATATACCAGAAATGTTTGAAGCTACTGACTGAATGAAAGGAGCTGACATCTCACTCTCTTTGAATCTTCTTTATCATGCTAGGATTAGCAGGAAAAAGCAAAAAATTTCAGAATTGCACCTTGCAATGTGGAGATATTACTGTTTGTGCATTTACAATATTCATTGATTTTTGCCATTGAAAAACATGTTTTTCATATACCAGAAATGTTTGAAGCTACTGACTGAATGAAAGGAGCTGGCATCTCACTCTTTTTGAATCTTCTTTATCATGCTAGGATTAACAGGAAAAAGCAAAAAATTTCAGAATTGCACCTTGCAATGTGGAGATATTACTGTTTGTGCATTTACAATATTCATTGATTTTTGCCATTGAAAAACGTCCAGAAATGTTTGAAGCTACTGACTGAATGAAAGGAGCTGGCATATCACTCTCTGAATCTTCTTTATCATGCTAGGATTAGCAGGAAAAAGCAAAAAATTTCAGAATTGCACCTTGCAATGTGGAGATATTACTGTTTGTGCATTTACAATATTCATTGATTTTTGCCATTGAAAAACATGTTTTTCATATACCAGAAATGTTTGAAGCTACTGACTGAATGAAAGGAGCTGGCATCTCACTCTCTTTGAATCTTCTTTATCATGCTAGGATTAGCAGGAAAAAGCAAAAAATTTCAGAATTGCACCTTGCAATGTGGAGATATTACTGTTTGTGCATTTACAATATTCATTGATTTTTGCCATTGAAAAACATGTTTTTCATATACCAGAAATGTTTGAAGCTACTGACTGAATGAAAGGAGCTGGCATCTCACTCTCTTTGAATCTTCTTTATCATGCTAGGATTAACAGGAAAAAGCAAAAAATTTCAGAATTGCACCTTGCAATGTGGAGATATTACTGTTTGTGCATTTACAATATTCATTGATTTTTGCCATTGAAAAACGTCCAGAAATGTTTGAAGCTACTGACTGAATGAAAGGAGCTGGCATCTCACTCTCTTTGAATCTTCTTTATCATGCTAGGATTAGCAGGAAAAAGCAAAAAATTTCAGAATTGCACCTTGCAATGTGGAGATATTACTGTTTGTGCATTTACAATATTCATTGATTTTTGCCAGTGAAAAACATGTTTTTCATATACCAGAAATGTTTGAAGCTACTGACTGAATGAAAGGAGCTGGCATCACTCTCTTTGAATCTTCTTTATCATGTTAGGATAAACAGGAAAAAGCAAAAAATTTCAGAATTGCACCTTGCAATGTGGAGATATTACTGTTTGTGCATTTACAATATTCATTGATTTTTGCCATTGAAAAACGTCCAGAAATGTTTGAAGCTACTGACTGAATGAAAGGAGCTGGCATCTCACTCTCTTTGAATCTTCTTTATCATGTTAGGATTAGCAGGAAAAAGCAAAAAATTTCAGAATTGCACCTTGCAATGTGGAGATATTACTGTTTGTGCATTTACAATATTCATTGATTTTTGCCATTGAAAAACGTCCAGAAATGTTTGAACCTACTGACTGAATGAAAGGAGCTGGCATCTCACTCTCTTTGAATCTTATTTATCATGCTAGGATTAGCAGGAAAAAGCAAAAAATTTCAGAATTGCATCTTGCAATGTGGAGATATTACTGTTTGTGCATTTACAATATTCATTCATTTTTGCCATTGAAAAACATGTTATTCATATACCAGAAATGTTTGAAGCTACTGACTGAATGAAAGGAGCTGGCATCTCACTCTCTTTGAATCTTCTTTATCATGCTAGGATTAACAGGAAAAAGCAAAAAATTTCAGAATTGCACCTTGCAATGTGGAGATATTACTGTTTGTGCATTTACAATATTCATTGATTTTTGCCATTGAAAAACGTCCAGAAATGTTTGAAGCTACTGACTGAATGAAAGGAGCTGGCAACTCACTCTCTTTGAATCTTCTTTATCATGCTAGGATTAGCAGGAAAAAGCAAAAAATTTCAGAATTGCACCTTGCAATGTGGAGATATTACTGTTTGTGCATTTACAATATTCATTGATTTTTGCCATTGAAAAACATGTTTTTCATATACCAGAAATGTTTGAAGCTACTGACTGAATGAAAGGAGCTGGCATCTCACTCTCTTTGAATCTTCTTTATCATGCTAGGATTAGCAGGAAAAAGCAAAAAATTTCAGAATTGCACCTTGCAATGTGGAGATATTACTGTTTGTGCATTTACAATATTCATTGATTTTTGCCATTGAAAAACATGTTTTTCATATACCAGAAATGTTTGAAGCTACTGACTGAATGAAAGGAGCTGGCATCTCACTCTCTTTGAATCTTCTTTATCATGCTAGGATTAACAGGAAAAAGCAAAAAATTTCAGAATTGCACCTTGCAATGTGGAGATATTACTGTTTGTGCATTTACAATATTCATTGATTTTTGCCATTGCAAAACATGTTTTTCATATACCAGAAATGTTTGAAGCTACTGACTGAATGAAAGGAGCTGGCATCTCACTCTCTTTGAATCTTCTTTATCATGCTAGGATTAGCAGGAAAAAGCAAAAAATTTCAGAATTGCACCTTGCAATGTGGAGATATTACTGTTTGTGCATTTACAATATTCATTGATTTTTGCCATTGAAAAACATGTTTTTCATATACCAGAAATGTTTGAAGCTACTGACTGAATGAAAGGAGCTGGCATCTCACTATCTTTGAATCTTCTTTATCATGCTAGGATTAACAGGAAAAAGCAAAAAATTTCAGAATTGCACCTTGCAATGTGGAGATATTACTGTTTGTGCATTTACAATATTCATTGATTTTTGCCATTGAAAAACGTCCAGAAATGTTTGAAGCTACTGACTGAATGAAAGGAGCTGGCATCTCACTCTCTTTGAATCTTCTTTATCATGCTAGGATTAGCAGGAAAAAGCAAAAAATTTCAGAATTGCACCTTGCAATGTGGAGATATTACTGTTTGTGCATTTACAATATTCATTGATTTTTGCCATTGAAAAACGTCCAGAAATGTTTGAACCTACTGACTGAATGAAAGGAGCTGGCATCTCACTCTCTTTGAATCTTATTTATCATGCTAGGATTAGCAGGAAAAAGCAAAAAATTTCAGAATTGCACCTTGCAATGTGGAGATATTACTGTTTGTGCATTTACAATATTCATTGATTTTTGCCATTGAAAAACATGTTTTTCATATACCAGAAATGTTTGAAGCTACTGACTGAATGAAAGGAGCTGGCATCTCACTCTCTTTGAATCTTCTTTATCATGCTAGGATTAGCAGGAAAAAGCAAAAAATTTCAGAATTGCACCTTGCAATGTGGAGATATTACTGTTTGTGCATTTACAATATTCATTGATTTTTGCCATTGAAAAACATGTTTTTCATATACCAGAAATGTTTGAAGCTACTGACTGAATGAAAGGAGCTGGCATCTCACTCTCTTTGAATCTTCTTTATCATGCTAGGATTAACAGGAAAAAGCAAAAAATTTCAGAATTGCACCTTGCAATGTGGAGATATTACTGTTTGTGCATTTACAATATTCATTGATTTTTGCCATTGAAAAACATGTTTTTCATATACCAGAAATGTTTGAAGCTACTGACTGAATGAAAGGAGCTGGCATCTCACTCTCTTTGAATCTTCTTTATCATGCTAGGATTAGCAGGAAAAAGCAAAAAATTTCAGAATTGCACCTTGCAATGTGGAGATATTACTGTTTGTGCATTTACAATATTCATTGATTTTTGCCATTGAAAAACATGTTTTTCATATACCAGAAATGTTTGAAGCTACTGACTGAATGAAAGGAGCTGGCATCTCACTCTCTTTGAATCTTCTTTATCATGCTAGGATTAACAGGAAAAAGCAAAAAATTTCAGAATTGCACCTTGCAATGTGGAGATATTACTGTTTGTGCATTTACAATATTCATTGATTTTTGCCATTGAAAAACGTCCAGAAATGTTTGAAGCTACTGACTGAATGAAAGGAGCTGGCATCTCACTCTCTTTGAATCTTCTTTATCATGCTAGGATTAGCAGGAAAAAGGAAAAAATTTCAGAATTGCACCTTGCAATGTGGAGATATTACTGTTTGTGCATTTACAATATTCATTGATTTTTGCCATTGAAAAACATCATGTTATTCATATACCAGAAATGTTTGAAGCTACTGACTGAATGAAAGGAGCTGATATCTCACTCTCTTTGAATCTTCTTTATCATGCTAGGATTAGCAGGAAAAAGCAAAAAATTTCAGAATTGCACCTTGCAATGTGGAGATATTACTGTTTGTGCATTTACAATATTCATTGATTTTTGCCAGTGAAAAACATGTTTTTCATATACCAGAAATGTTTGAAGCTACTGACTGAATGAAAGGAGCTGGCATCACTCTCTTTGAATCTTCTTTATCATGTTAGGATTAACAGGAAAAAGCAAAAAATTTCAGAATTGCACCTTGCAATGTGGAGATATTACTGTTTGTGCATTTACAATATTCATTGATTTTTGCCATTGAAAAACGTCCAGAAATGTTTGAAGCTACTGACTGAATGAAAGGAGCTGGCATCTCACTCTCTTTGAATCTTCTTTATCATGCTAGGATTAGCAGGAAAAAGCAAAAAATTTCAGAATTGCACCTTGCAATGTGGAGATATTACTGTTTGTGCATTTACAATATTCATTAATTTTTGCCATTGAAAAACGTCCAGAAATGTTTGAACCTACTGACTGAATGAAAGGAGCTGGCATCTCACTCTCTTTGAATCTTCTTTATCATGCTAGGATTAGCAGGAAAAAGCAAAAAATTTCAGAATTGCATCTTGCAATGTGGAGATATTACTGTTTGTGCATTTACAATATTCATTGATTTTTGCCATTGAAAAACATGTTATTCATATACCAGAAATGTTTGAAGCTACTGACTGAATGAAAGGAGCTGGCATCTCACTCTCTTTGAATCTTCTTTATCATGCTAGGATTAACAGGAAAAAGCAAAAAATTTCAGAATTGCACCTTGCAATGTGGAGATATTACTGTTTGTGCATTTACAATATTCATTGATTTTTGCCATTGAAAAACGTCCAGAAATGTTTGAAGCTACTGACTGAATGAAAGGAGCTGGCATCTCACTCTCTTTGAATCTTCTTTATCATGCTAGGATTAGCAGGAAAAAGCAAAAAATTTCAGAATTGCACCTTGCAATGTGGAGATATTACTGTTTGTGCATTTGCAATATTCATTGATTTTTGCCATTGAAAAACATGTTTTTCATATACCAGAAATGTTTGAAGCTACTGACTGAATGAAAGGAGCTGGCATCTCACTCTCTTTGAATCTTCTTTATCATGCTAGGATTAGCAGGAAAAAGCAAAAAATTTCAGAATTGCACCTTGCAATGTGGAGATATTACTGTTTGTGCATTTACAATATTCATTGATTTTTGCCATTGAAAAACGTCCAGAAATGTTTGAAGCTACTGACTGAATGAAAGGAGCTGGCATCTCACTCTCTTTGAATCTTCTTTATCATGCTAGGATTAGCAGGAAAAAGCAAAAAATTTCAGAATTGCACCTTGCAATGTGGAGATATTACTGTTTGTGCATTTACAATATTCATTGATTTTTGCCATTGAAAAACATGTTTTTCATATACCAGAAATGTTTGAAGCTACTGACTGAATGAAAGGAGCTGGCATCTCACTCTCTTTGAATCTTCTTTATCATGCTAGGATTAACAGGAAAAAGCAAAAAATTTCAGAATTGCACCTTGCAATGTGGAGATATTACTGTTTGTGCATTTACAATATTCATTGATTTTTGCCATTGAAAAACGTCCAGAAATGTTTGAAGCTACTGACTGAATGAAAGGAGCTGGCATCTCACTCTCTTTGAATCTTCTTTATCATGCTAGGATTAGCAGGAAAAAGCAAAAAATTTCAGAATTGCACCTTGCAATGTGGAGATATTACTGTTTGTGCATTTACAATATTCATTGATTTTTGCCATTGAAAAACATCATGTTATTCATATACCAGAAATGTTTGAAGCTACTGACTGAATGAAAGGAGCTGGCATCTCACTCTCTTTGAATCTTCTTTATCATGCTAGGATTAGCAGGAAAAAGCAAAAAATTTCAGAATTGCACCTTGCAATGTGGAGATATTACTGTTTGTGCATTTACAATATTCATTGATTTTTGCCATTGAAAAACATGTTTTTCATATACCAGAAATGTTTGAAGCTACTGACTGAATGAAAGGAGCTGGCATCTCACTCTCTTTGAATCTTCTTTATCATGCTAGGATTAGCAGGAAAAAGCAAAAAATTTCAGAATTGCACCTTGCAATGTGGAGATATTACTGTTTGTGCATTTACAATATTCATTGATTTTTGCCATTGAAAAACGTCCAGAAATGTTTGAAGCTACTGACTGAATGAAAGGAGCTTGGCATCTCATTCTCTTTGAATCTTCTTTATCATGCTAGGATTAGCAGGAAAAAGCAAAAAATTTCAGAATTGCACCTTGCAATGTGGAGATATTACTGTTTGTGCATTTACAATATTCATTGATTTTTGCCATTGAAAAACATCATGTTATTCATATACCAGAAATGTTTGAAGCTACTGACTGAACGAAAGGAGCTGGCATCTCACTCTCTTTGAATCTTCTTTATCATGCTAGGATTAGCAGGAAAAAGCAAAAAATTTCAGAATTGCACCTTGCAATGTGGAGATTTTACTGTTTGTGCATTTACAATATTCATTGATTTTTGCCATTGAAAAACATGTTTTTCATATACCAGAAATGTTTGAAGCTACTGACTGAATGAAAGGAGCTGGCATCTCACTCTCTTTGAATCTTCTTTTTCATGCTAGGATTAACAGGAAAAAGCAAAAAATTTCAGAATTGCACCTTGCAATGTGGAGATATTACTGTTTGTGCATTTACAATATTCATTGATTTTTGCCATTGAAAAACGTCCAGAAATGTTTGAAGCTACTGACTGAATGAAAGGAGCTGGCATCTCACTCTCTTTGAATCTTCTTTATCATGCTAGGATTAGCAGGAAAAAGCAAAAAATTTCAGAATTGCACCTTGCAATGTGGAGATATTACTGTTTGTGCATTTACAATATTCATTGATTTTTGCCATTGAAAAACATGTTTTTCATATACCAGAAATGTTTGAAGCTACTGACTGAATGAAAGGAGCTGGCATCTCACTCTCTTTGAATCTTCTTTATCATGCTAGGATTAGCAGGAAAAAGCAAAAAATTTCAGAATTGCACCTTGCAATGTGGAGATATTACTGTTTGTGCATTTACAATATTCATTGATTTTTGCCATTGAAAAACGTCCAGAAATGTTTGAAGCTACTGACTGAATGAAAGGAGCTGGCATCTCACTCTCTTTGAATCTTCTTTATCATGCTAGGATTAGCAGGAAAAAGCAAAAAATTTCAGAATTGCACCTTGCAATGTGGAGATATTACTGTTTGTGCATTTACAATATTCATTGATTTTTGCCATTGAAAAACGTCCAGAAATGTTTGAAGCTACTGACTGAATGAAAGGAGCTGGCATCTCACTCTCTTTGAATCTTCTTTATCATGCTAGGATTAGCAGGAAAAAGCAAAAAATTTCAGAATTGCACCTTGCAATGTGGAGATATTACTGTTTGTGCATTTACAATATTCATTGATTTTTGCCATTGAAAAACATGTTTTTCATATACCAGAAATGTTTGAAGCTACTGACTGAATGAAAGGAGCTGGCATCTCACTCTCTTTGAATCTTCTTTATCATGCTAGGATTAGCAGGAAAAAGCAAAAAATTTCAGAATTGCACCTTGCAATGTGGAGATATTACTCTTTGTGCATTTACAATATTCATTGATTTTTGCCATTGAAAAACATGTTTTTCATATACCAGAAATGTTTGAAGCTACTGACTGAATGAAAGGAGCTGGCATCTCACTCTCTTTGAATCTTCTTTATCATGCTAGGATTAACAGGAAAAAGCAAAAAATTTCAGAATTGCACCTTGCAATGTGGAGATATTACTGTTTGTGCATTTACAATATTCATTGATTTTTGCCATTGAAAAACGTCCAGAAATGTTTGAAGCTACTGACTGAATGAAAGGAGCTGGCATCTCACTCTCTTTGAATCTTCTTTATCATGCTAGGATTAGCAGGAAAAAGCAAAATATTTCAGAATTGCACCTTGCAATGTGGAGATATTACTGTTTGTGCATTTACAATATTCATTGATTTTTGCCATTGAAAAACATCATGTTATTCATATACCAGAAATGTTTGAAGCTACTGACTGAATGAAAGGAGCTGGCATCTCACTCTCTTTGAATCTTCTTTATCATGCTAGGATTAGCAGGAAAAAGCAAAAAAATTCAGAATTGCACCTTGCAATGTGGAGATATTACTGTTTGTGCATTTACAATATTCATTGATTTTTGCCATTGAAAAACATGTTTTTCATATACCAGAAATGTTTGAAGCTACTGACTGAATGAAAGGAGCTGGCATCTCACTCTCTTTGAATCTTCTTTATCATGCTAGGATTAGCAGGAAAAAGCAAAAAAATTCAGAATTGCACCTTGCAATGTGGAGATATTACTGTTTGTGCATTTACAATATTCATTGATTTTTGCCATTGAAAAACGTCCAGAAATGTTTGAAGCTACTGACTGAATGAAAGGAGCTGGCATCTCACTCTCTTTGAATCTTCTTTATCATGCTAGGATTAGCAGGAAAAAGCAAAAAATTTCAGAATTGCACCTTGCAATGTGGAGATATTACTGTTTGTGCATTTACAATATTCATTGATTTTTGCCATTGAAAAACGTCCAGAAATGTTTGAAGCTACTGACTGAATGAAAGGAGCTGGCATCTCACTCTCTTTGAATCTTCTTTATCATGCTAGGATTAGCAGGAAAAAGCAAAAAATTTCAGAATTGCACCTTGCAATGTGGAGATATTACTGATTGTGCATTTACAATATTCATTGATTTTTGCCATTGAAAAACATGTTTTTCATATACCAGAAATGTTTGAAGCTACTGACTGAATGAAAGGAGCTGGCATCTCACTCTCTTTGAATCTTCTTTATCATGCTAGGATTAACAGGAAAAAGCAAAAAATTTCAGAATTGCACCTTGCAATGTGGAGATATTACTGTTTGTGCATTTACAATATTCATTGATTTTTGCCATTGAAAAACGTCCAGAAATGTTTGAAGCTACTGACTGAATGAAAGGAGCTGGCATCTCACTCTCTTTGAATCTTCTTTATCATGCTAGGATTAGCAGGAAAAAGCAAAAAATTTCAGAATTGCACCTTGCAATGTGGAGATATTACTGTTTGTGCATTTACAATATTCATTGATTTTTGCCATTGAAAAACATCATGTTATTCATATACCAGAAATGTTTGAAGCTACTGACTGAATGAAAGGAGCTGGCATCTCACTCTCTTTGAATCTTCTTTATCATGCTAGGATTAGCAGGAAAAAGCAAAAAATTTCAGAATTGCACCTTGCAATGTGGAGATATTACTGTTTGTGCATTTACAATATTCATTGATTTTTGCCATTGAAAAACATGTTTTTCATATACCAGAAATGTTTGAAGCTACTGACTGAATGAAAGGAGCTGGCATCTCACTCCCTTTGAATCTTCTTTATCATGCTAGGATTAACAGGAAAAAGCAAAAAATTTCAGAATTGCACCTTGCAATGTGGAGATATTACTGTTTGTGCATTTACAATATTCATTGATTTTTGCCATTGAAAAACGTCCAGAAATGTTTGAAGCTACTGACTGAATGAAAGGAGCTGGCATCTCACTCTCTTTGAATCTTCTTTATCATGCTAGGATTAGCAGGAAAAAGCAAAAAATTTCAGAATTGCACCTTGCAATGTGGAGATATTACTGTTTGTGCATTTACAATATTCATTGATTTTTGCCATTGAAAAACGTCCAGAAATGTTTGAAGCTACTGACTGAATGAAAGGAGCTTGGCATCTCACTCTCTTTGAATCTTCTTTATCATGCTAGGATTAGCAGGAAAAAGCAAAAAATTTCAGAATTGCACCTTGCAATGTGGAGATATTACTGTTTGTGCATTTACAATATTCATTGATTTTTGCCATTGAAAAACATCATGTTATTCATATACCAGAAATGTTTGAAGCTACTGACTGAATGAAAGGAGCTGGCATCTCACTCTCTTTGAATCTTCTTTATCATGCTAGGATTAGCAGGAAAAAGCAAAAAATTTCAGAATTGCACCTTGCAATGTGGAGATTTTACTGTTTGTGCATTTACAATATTCATTGATTTTTGCCATTGAAAAACATGTTTTTCATATACCAGAAATGTTTGAAGCTACTGACTGAATGAAAGGAGCTGGCATCTCACTCTCTTTGAATCTTCTTTATCATGCTAGGATTAGCAGTAAAAAGCAAAAAATTTCAGAATTGCACCTTGCAATGTGGAGATATTACTGTTTGTGCATTTACAATATTCATTGATTTTTGCCATTGAAAAACATGTTTTTCATATACCAGAAATGTTTGAAGCTACTGACTGAATGAAAGGAGCTGGCATCTCACTCTCTTTGAATCTTCTTTTTCATGCTAGGATTAACAGGAAAAAGCAAAAAATTTCAGAATTGCACCTTGCAATGTGGAGATATTACTGTTTGTGCATTTACAATATTCATTGATTTTTGCCATTGAAAAACGTCCAGAAATATTTGAAGCTACTGACTGAATGAAAGGAGCTGGCATCTCACTCTCTTTGAATCTTCTTTATCATGCTAGGATTAGCAGGAAAAAGCAAAAAATTTCAGAATTGCACCTTGCAATGTGGAGATATTACTGTTTGTGCATTTACAATATTCATTGATTTTTGCCATTGAAAAACATGTTTTTCATATACCAGAAATGTTTGAAGCTACTGACTGAATGAAAGGAGCTGGCATCTCACTCTCTTTGAATCTTCTTTATCATGCTAGGATTAGCAGGAAAAAGCAAAAAATTTCAGAATTGCACCTTGCAATGTGGAGATATTACTGTTTGTGCATTTACAATATTCATTGATTTTTGCCATTGAAAAACGTCCAGAAATGTTTGAAGCTACTGACTGAATGAAAGGAGCTGGCATCTCACTCTCTTTGAATCTTCTTTATCATGCTAGGATTAGCAGGAAAAAGCAAAAAATTTCAGAATTGCACCTTGCAATGTGGAGATATTGCTGTTTGTGCATTTACAATATTCATTGATTTTTGCCATTGAAAAACGTCCAGAAATGTTTGAAGCTACTGACTGAATGAAAGGAGCTGGCATCTCACTCTCTTTGAATCTTCTTTATCATGCTAGGATTAGCAGGAAAAAGCAAAAAATTTCAGAATTGCACCTTGCAATGTGGAGATATTACTGTTTGTGCATTTACAATATTCATTGATTTTTGCCATTGAAAAACGTCCAGAAATGTTTGAAGCTACTGACTGAATGAAAGGAGCTGGCATCTCACTCTCTTTGAATCTTATTTATCATGCTAGGATTAACAGGAAAAAGCAAAAAATTTCAGAATTGCACCTTGCAATGTGGAGATATTACTGTTTGTGCATTTACAATATTCATTGATTTTTGCCATTGAAAAACATCATGTTATTCATATACCAGAAATGTTTGAAGCTACTGACTGAATGAAACGAGCTGGCATCTCACTCTCTTTGAATCTTCTTTATCATGCTAGGATTAGCAGGAAAAAGCAAAAAATTTCAGAATTGCACCTTGCAATGTGGAGATTTTACTGTTTGTGCATTTACAATATTCATTGATTTTTGCCATTGAAAAACATGTTTTTCATATACCAGAAATGTTTGAAGCTACTGACTGAATGAAAGGAGCTGGCATCTCACTCTCTTTGAATCTTCTTTATCATGCTAGGATTAGCAGTAAAAAGCAAAAAATTTCAGAATTGCACCTTGCAATGTGGAGATATTACTGTTTGTGCATTTACAATATTCATTGATTTTTGCCATTGAAAAACGTCCAGAAATGTTTGAAGCTACTGACTGAATGAAAGGAGCTGGCATCTCACTCTCTTTGAATCTTCTTTATCATGCTAGGATTAGCAGGAAAAAGCAAAAAATTTCAGAATTGCACCTTGCAATGTGGAGATATTACTGTTTGTGCATTTACAATATTCATTGATTTTTGCCATTGAAAAACATGTTTTTCATATACCAGAAATGTTTGAAGCTACTGACTGAATGAAAGGAGCTGGCATCTCACTCTCTTTGAATCTTCTTTATCATGCTAGGATTAGCAGGAAAAAGCAAAAAATTTCAGAATTGCACCTTGCAATGTGGAGATATTACTGTTTGTGCATTTACAATATTCATTGATTTTTGCCATTGAAAAACATGTTTTTCATATACCAGAAATGTTTGAAGCTACTGACTGAATGAAAGGAGCTGGCATCTCACTCTCTTTGAATCTTCTTTATCATGCTAGGATTAGCAGGAAAAAGCAAAAAAATTCAGAATTGCACCTTGCAATGTGGAGATATTACTGTTTGTGCATTTACAATATTCATTGATTTTTGCCATTGAAAAACATGTTTTTCATATACCAGAAATGTTTGAAGCTACTGACTGAATGAAAGGAGCTGGCATCTCACTCTCTTTGAATCTTCTTTATCATGCTAGGATTAGCAGGAAAAAGCAAAAAAATTCAGAATTGCACCTTGCAATGTGGAGATATTACTGTTTGTGCATTTACAATATTCATTGATTTTTGCCATTGAAAAACGTCCAGAAATGTTTGAAGCTACTGACTGAATGAAAGGAGCTGGCATCTCACTCTCTTTGAATCTTCTTTATCATGCTAGGATTAGCAGGAAAAAGCAAAAAATTTCAGAATTGCACCTTGCAATGTGGAGATATTACTGTTTGTGCATTTACAATATTCATTGATTTTTGCCATTGAAAAACGTCCAGAAATGTTTGAAGCTACTGACTGAATGAAAGGAGCTGGCATCTCACTCTCTTTGAATCTTCTTTATCATGCTAGGATTAGCAGGAAAAAGCAAAAAATTTCAGAATTGCACCTTGCAATGTGGAGATATTACTGTTTGTGCATTTACAATATTCATTGATTTTTGCCATTGAAAAACATGTTTTTCATATACCAGAAATGTTTGAAGCTACTGACTGAATGAAAGGAGCTGGCATCTCACTCTCTTTGAATCTTCTTTATCATGCTAGGATTAACAGGAAAAAGCAAAAAATTTCAGAATTGCACCTTGCAATGTGGAGATATTACTGTTTGTGCATTTACAATATTCATTGATTTTTGCCATTGAAAAACGTCCAGAAATGTTTGAAGCTACTGACTGAATGAAAGGAGCTGGCATCTCACTCTCTTTGAATCTTCTTTATCATGCTAGGATTAGCAGGAAAAAGCAAAAAATTTCAGAATTGCACCTTGCAATGTGGAGATATTACTGTTTGTGCATTTACAATATTCATTGATTTTTGCCATTGAAAAACATCATGTTATTCATATACCAGAAATGTTTGAAGCTACTGACTGAATGAAAGGAGCTGGCATCTCACTCTCTTTGAATCTTCTTTATCATGCTAGGATTAGCAGGAAAAAGCAAAAAATTTCAGAATTGCACCTTGCAATGTGGAGATATTACTGTTTGTGCATTTACAATATTCATTGATTTTTGCCATTGAGAAACATGTTTTTCATATACCAGAAATGTTTGAAGCTACTGACTGAATGAAAGGAGCTGGCATCTCACTCCCTTTGAATCTTCTTTATCATGCTAGGATTAACAGGAAAAAGCAAAAAATTTCAGAATTGCACCTTGCAATGTGGAGATATTACTGTTTGTGCATTTACAATATTCATTGATTTTTGCCATTGAAAAACGTCCAGAAATGTTTGAAGCTACTGACTGAATGAAAGGAGCTGGCATCTCACTCTCTTTGAATCTTCTTTATCATGCTAGGATTAGCAGGAAAAAGCAAAAAATTTCAGAATTGCACCTTGCAATGTGGAGATATTACTGTTTGTGCATTTACAATATTCATTGATTTTTGCCATTGAAAAACGTCCAGAAATGTTTGAAGCTACTGACTGAATGAAAGGAGCTTGGCATCTCACTCTCTTTGAATCTTCTTTATCATGCTAGGATTAGCAGGAAAAAGCAAAAAATTTCAGAATTGCACCTTGCAATGTGGAGATATTACTGTTTGTGCATTTACAATATTCATTGATTTTTGCCATTGAAAAACATCATGTTATTCATATACCAGAAATGTTTGAAGCTACTGACTGAATGAAAGGAGCTGGCATCTCACTCTCTTTGAATCTTCTTTATCATGCTAGGATTAGCAGGAAAAAGCAAAAAATTTCAGAATTGCACCTTGCAATGTGGAGATTTTACTGTTTGTGCATTTACAATATTCATTGATTTTTGCCATTGAAAAACATGTTTTTCATATACCAGAAATGTTTGAAGCTACTGACTGAATGAAAGGAGCTGGCATCTCACTCTCTTTGAATCTTCTTTATCATGCTAGGATTAGCAGTAAAAAGCAAAAAATTTCAGAATTGCACCTTGCAATGTGGAGATATTACTGTTTGTGCATTTACAATATTCATTGATTTTTGCCATTGAAAAACATGTTTTTCATATACCAGAAATGTTTGAAGCTACTGACTGAATGAAAGGAGCTGGCATCTCACTCTATTTGAATCTTCTTTTTCATGCTAGGATTAACAGGAAAAAGCAAAAAATTTCAGAATTGCACCTTGCAATGTGGAGATATTACTGTTTGTGCATTTACAATATTCATTGATTTTTGCCATTGAAAAACGTCCAGAAATGTTTGAAGCTACTGACTGAATGAAAGGAGCTGGCATCTCACTCTCTTTGAATCTTCTTTATCATGCTAGGATTAGCAGGAAAAAGCAAAAAATTTCAGAATTGCACCTTGCAATGTGGAGATATTACTGTTTGTGCATTTACAATATTCATTGATTTTTGCCATTGAAAAACATGTATATACCAGAAATGTTTGAAGCTACTGACTGAATGAAAGGAGCTGGCATCTCACTCTCTTTGAATCTTCTTTATCATGCTAGGATTAGCAGGAAAAAGCAAAAAATTTCAGAATTGCACCTTGCAATGTGGAGATATTACTGTTTGTGCATTTACAATATTCATTGATTTTTGCCATTGAAAAACGTTTTTATATACCAGAAATGTTTGAAGCTACTGACTGAATGAAAGGAGCTGGCATCTCACTCTCTTTGAATCTTCTTTATCATGCTAGGATTAGCAGGAAAAAGCAAAAAATTTCAGAATTGCACCTTGCAATGTGGAGATATTACTGTTTGTGCATTTACAATATTCATTGATTTTTGCCATTGAAAAACGTCATACCAGAAATGTTTGAAGCTACTGACTGAATGAAAGGAGCTGGCATCTCACTCTCTTTGAATCTTCTTTATCATGCTAGGATTAGCAGGAAAAAGCAAAAATTTCAGAATTGCACCTTGCAATGTGGAGATATTACTGTTTGTGCATTTACAATATTCATTGATTTTTGCCATTGAGAAACATGTTTTTCATATACCAGAAATGTTTGAAGCTACTGACTGAATGAAAGGAGCTGGCATCTCACTCTCTTTGAATCTTCTTTATCATGCTAGTGTATTTAACAGGAAAAAGCAAAAAATTTCAGAATTGCACCTTGCAATGTGGAGATATTACTGTTTGTGCATTTACAATATTCATTGATTTTTGCCATTGAAAAACGTCCAGAAATGTTTGAAGCTACTGACTGAATGAAAGGAGCTGGCATCTCACTCTCTTTGAATCTTCTTTATCATGCTAGGATTAGCAGGAAAAAGCAAAAAATTTCAGAATTGCACCTTGCAATGTGGAGATATTACTGTTTGTGCATTTACAATATTCATTGATTTTTGCCATTGAAAAACGTCCAGAAATGTTTGAAGCTACTGACTGAATGAAAGGAGCTTGGCATCTCACTCTCTTTGAATCTTCTTTATCATGCTAGGATTAGCAGGAAAAAGCAAAAATTTCAGAATTGCACCTTGCAATGTGGAGATATTACTGTTTGTGCATTTACAATATTCATTGATTTTTGCCATTGAAAAACATCATGTTATTCATATATTCTATCCAGAAATGTTTGAAGCTACTGACTGAATGAAAGGAGCTGGCATCTCACTCTCTTTGAATCTTCTTTATCATGCTAGGATTAGCAGGAAAAGCAAAAAATTTCAGAATTGCACCTTGCAATGTGGAGATTTTACTGTTTGTGCATTTACAATATTCATTGATTTTTGCCATTGAAAAACATGTTTTTCATATACCAGAAATGTTTGAAGCTACTGACTGAATGAAAGGAGCTGGCATCTCACTCTCTTTGAATCTTCTTTATCATGCTAGGTAGTTTTGC